>NW_028270173.1:59572343-59881234 GCF_037043375.1 Chiloscyllium plagiosum
ATCCTGCCTCTCTCTGTGGGCTGCCTCAGAGACCTTGTCCCTAATCAGCTGACCATCAGCTCCCTCTCCTTCCCCAAATATGGGTGTGATGTCTGAATTCCTGACAATTAAAGCATTGTGGGATAACACAGTGTGAGTAGTTCTGGAGCACAAGTCTGGACGGATTCCTGAGCAATCTAATCAAGTAACTGTACCAAGTATAAATATTTCAATAAAGAGTCATAATTTTGCACCAGAACTACATAAGTCTCATCAACATTAATCTTTTCCCCACCCTAACAAGTAGACACCTGATGTACATGTGAAACTAGAACATGTGTTTGAGGGTGTGTTATTGTGTGTTACTCAGATGCAGTGGAGGTATTGGCTAAACTAGAACCCAAGGACCAACATGTTCTCAAGTGGACTTAAAAGATCCTTTGTAATTTTTGCAAGGGCAATGGAGTTGTCCCAGACAACACAACAGAACACCAATTATCTGGTCATTGTCCATGTGATCTTTGTGGGAGCTGGTTGTGTGTAGTTGTGTTTGCTACATTACAACAACTGCAACCCCCATTGCCTTTGGAGAGATGTGAGATATCTCAGTTATGAGAGGTCCAGTCAAAATGGCAATTAATTTGGAGTGAATTGGATTGTGATCAAGAAAAGAGAGTTCTTGGTTTTATGTAGCATTGCTCCTAAGATGGTCAAAGCAACAAAAAAATTTGTCCCCATTTGTATATTGGCTTCATTTTTAATCAATTTTGAAGACTTGAGTTTGAAGATTGTGGAAAGCTGGTGTAAGATCTCTGGGTCAAAATCTACACTCAAATTCCAATATCACTTGGTTCATTTGACACTTTAACTATTAAGCAACAGGAAACAGTCTGGTGCAAGAACTCAGTGACCTTTACTTAGATTATAAACAATACCTATTAAGGCAGGGCATTGATTTTAGAGGCACACTGTAACTCTTATTTCCCAGTTCAGTTTAGGGAACAGGTTGTTATTCGGTCCTTGGTCTCTGTACACAACACATTGAGGGTCTTCTGTTCCACATGGATAGCAGAATAACTTCATTTTCAAACTTGACGTGTACTTTCATCACCAAAACTCTTAACTCTTTCTAAGTCACATCCTTCAACAAGATCAATTATATCATTATTCGGAATGACCTCGGCTAGGTAGGGTTTATTGCTAATTGGTTTATGAGATGCATGATCAATCTCTAATTGGCTGTTAAGGATGATGGACATTCACTAATGTCACCTCTTCACTCTGGTCTGTTTATTGTTACTTTATGACTATTTGTTTAGAGGATTGATTGAAATGTTCTATGTGTTTCGGTTTAATAAAAGGCAACCATTTGTAGTCAGGATTCAATGTCCAAGCTCATGTCTCAATTCTCACCTAGTTGTCGGAGCTTCCACTAAGTCGGTCACTTATGACTAACCGTTCAGTTTCTCTTACAGCCATCTGTTCATTCAAGTTGGTTTCTGCTGTGTTTGAATGCTTGGAAAGAGTTTATAGTAGTCTTTAAAAAAAACGCAAAAGGCACAATGTAAAAAGTTGTTTGTCACTTCAAAACTATTTAAAAACTAAAGCTAATACAGCATACCACAAAGCGCCAGCCTCAACAAACTGAAACAGCGATGTAAAAGAATGAAGTGGTCACATTATTAGTCTAATACATTGCCTTGTGTGATGAAAATCTAAAGTCCATACAATTAGAAACTTTATAAAGTTTACTTTAATATAAAACTTACATTTAAGCAAAACATTAGACATCGAGACATCCAGAATTGTCCCAACTTCCTGTAGCACCTTATCAATTGCCATCAGGAAATCCAAGTATAGTACTTCAACAGACTTCCCCTTGTCCAAAGTACATTACTCCTCCAGAAAACATCAATAAGTTGGTTAAACATGATTTCTCTTCCACAAAACCATGCTGACTCTTTACAATTATCCAAGTGTTCGGCGACAGCCTCCTTAATGATTAAATATAGGAGCTTCCCCAACAGCTATCAAGCATTGTCCAATTAAAGTGTTGTTCAGAGATCCCTCTGTGGTAGTCAAAAGGATTGCTAAAGCAATTTTTTGAACTGACACCCTAGATCACCAGAAGAATAGGGTGTGTCACATCAATATGTTGAAGTTACTATCTGGTTAGTTAATACTGAACTGTTAGAGAGGATAGACATCATGCCCTCATATTCATAGGCAGACCAACAAAGTGACCTGAAATAAAGAACTGCAAATGCTGAAGATGTGAAACAAAAACAGGAATTGCTGGTGAAACTCTGCAGGTCTGACAGCATCTATGGGGAGAAATCTGAACTAACATTTCAAATTTGGTGACTCATCAGAATAAAATAACATTCTTATCATTTAGGTTGAGTAAAGCAAGGCCCACATGAAAGGAGAAATCCAATCCATGTTGGAAAACCACTGAAGTGAACCTAGCTGGAATTCCCCAGTCATGTTAGTGCTTAAGATTGATGGCTCAATCTAGATTTTGCATACTACAGAATGGTTAATGCAGTAACAAAGCCAGACGCCTACTCAATTCCTTGGTCAGAAAGCTGTATCATTAGGGACTACAGTACTAGATTTCTTACTAAAATAGATTTGTTAAAGGGATACCATAACTAAAAGAGATTTCAAACTTTGTCACATTGGACAGTCTTTTCCAGTGCTGAGTGATGTGATTCGGGTTAAAGGATAACCGAGCCACTCTCCAGAGACTCATGCACCAAGTGATAGCCAGTGTTCCTCACTGTGTATGTACTGGTATGTGAGGAATAATGGAAGAACCACTTGGAACAATCAAAAGTTCTTTTAGAAAATTATAATCAACTGGTTTGATGCCAAAGTCTGCAAATGTGCAGGTAAAGCATTTAGAACCTACAATAGGGCAAGGACAACTGCTGCCGAGAACAACAGAAGTACAGACTTTGGTTGAGTTCCCTGGCCCTAAAACTAAAGCTGAAATTAGGAAGATTTTCAGGGATAGGTGGTTTCAATCTTAAGTTTATGCTCCACTGACAGATTTACGAAAGAAAATTAGAGTAACGAGGTCAGGAGATTGTCAAAACTGAAAGAATTGCAGATGCTCTAAATCAGAAACAACAAGTTCTGAGGAAGGGTCACTCAACCTGAAACTTTAACTCTGATTTCTCTCCACAGATGCTGCCAGACCTGCTGAACTTTTCCAGAAATTTCTGTTTTTGTTTAGATGATTATCAAACAGCTTTCAAGGAGTTGAAAGTCATTTTAATAAATGGACCATTGTTGCGGCCCGTAATTTCATTAAACCCTTGAAGGTAGTAATTGATGCTGTGACTTGGGACTAGATGCAGTCCTGTTACAAGAAGATGAGCCAGACGTAGAGAAGTCAATGGATACTTTTCTGAAAAGTTCATTGACACTAAAATAGATCATCCACAGGGACAAAGAAACCTTAAGATTATATTTTGAAGATACGTCCACATTTGCTACAGGGAATCACCAATATATATAATTCACAACCCTTTTGCTTTTGTGGAAACATTTAAAAACTGAAATGCCAAACTGTTTTGGTGCAGTTTGGTATTACAAACGTACCAATGCTGTGTTTCTTAGGCAAGGTGCATCTGCCAAGATCCAGAGATAATGACCTGTCTATGGATGCCAGAACACCAGGTTGATAGCTAGCTGCACATTCCACACCTTGTTTCTTTTTCCTTCAAGAAATAACCTGTATTCACCAAGAGTGCTTTTCTCCAATATAAATTTCTACAAAAGAATCATTATTTTCTTCTTTACCTGATATATATGTGTATGTGTGTGTGTGTGGTGATGGTGGGGTAATATTTATATTTTCAGATTGCAAACTGTGTGTTAACCACTACTACATCTTCAATGAATAAGTTCTTTCATAATAAGTCAATAACGTTGTTCCGATTAAAGCAAATAGGTTGGTGTATCTTTTTATTCTAAGTCTAATATTGACTCAGCATAAGATTGGCCATATTGGGAACAGGGTAAAACAGTTACCTTTATGTTGTGCCTGTGGAGTAGCGGGACTAAAAAGAGAGGTAGGTGCACTCTGGTCATAACAGTAACATACTCTGCAAATGCTTTGGAGAACTCAGTAATGGTTTTCGAAAGATGCTTTGAATTGGCATGTGGTCAGATTCCACCAACACTTTCCCTCTTCCAAACAACTATTGGTTAAAAAGCTCACAAGCAAAATCAGTAGGCAGGCTCTCTTTCTCAATCTGTGTAGTGTTGTTCAATTTGTGCTTGCGCTCTGGATACAAACACAGCGGGTTGTCCTCACTGCCTGGGGGTTACTCCAAGTCCTGTTTCACTGACATCACACTGCAGGGTCACTCCATTGTTACATCATAATCCCTCAGCACTGGTGATGTCATCACTAGTTGTTTGATGGGAGTGAAAGCTGCTTCTTGTTCTGTGTCCCAGTCCCACTGAACATCCTGCACAGTGAGCTCATTACAAACATTATAGCTGAACTGACCCTCTGCTTGTGTCTTCTTTTGCTGATGTTTGGTGATCTGGTCAAAAGGTGAGATTGACCTACTTGAAACGATTGGCCTGATGGTGGGAGAGGTTAGAGACAGACCCTGCTGAGACAGACAGTGCTTTGGAATGTCAGCTCTTCTGTCTGAGCACTGGATGGTAAATAACACAGACAGTCCTCAGTGCAGGTGACCCAGCTACAAAGCCGGTTGCAGATGTTAGTCTGTAGTGAGAAGAAAAGGATATGAAACAATCCTGGCACAGGCACGGTTGCTCTGGTATGTTTGCTGATGTTCCAAGAGATCCAACAACTGTGTGAACTGACTCTGATAGGGTGTCTCCCTAGTGAAAGCATTGATGGACGAGGAGATATGCTGACTAAACAAAAATAGTCACAAACATCACACCTGAAAAATTTCTCTCCTGTGTCAATCCGATAGTGTTCCAGATGAAATCAGTGAAATCAGCACAAAATGTTAAACCTCACAGTTGAAAGGTTACTCCCCTGTGTGGATCCTCTGATGGAGCAGGAGGTTCCATGACTTTGAGAACGATTTGTCACATATCTCACATGTGAATGGTTTCTCTCCTGTGTGGATGCTTTTGTGTCTGCGGAGATTCGATGAATTTGCGAATAATTTATGACACACTTCACATGGAAATAGTTTCTTCCCTTTGTGGGTCCTCTGATGAAGCAGAAGTCTCAATGACTTTGAGAATGATTTATCACAAACCTCACAAGCAAACGGTTTATCCACTGAGTGAATACGTTGGTGTCTGCGGAGGGTTGATGAATGCGAGAATGATTTAATGCACACATCACACGTGTATGGTTTCTCCCCTGTGTGAATGCGTTGGTGACTGTGGAGGTCTCCTAACTGTGAAAATAATTTGCCACACATCTCACACCTGAAAGGCTTTTCTCCCGTGTGAATCATCTGATGGCGCAGGAGTCTCGATGAATTGGAGAATGATTTCTCACACATCTCACATTTAAACAGTTTCTCCCCTGTGTGAATGAGATGATGTGTGCAGAGGTCTCCTGACTGAGAGAATGATTTGTCACACATCTCACACTTGAATGGTTTCTCCCCTGTGTGGATACGTTGGTGCACATGAAGGTTTGATGATGATGAGAATGATTTGTCACACACTTTACAGGTGAATGGTTTCTCCCCTGTGTGAATACGTTGATGGACACGAAGGTGCGATGATGATGAGAATGATTTGTCACATACTTCGCAGGTGAATGGTTTCTCCCCGGTGTGAATGCGTTGATGGACACGGAGTTCTGATGACCTAAAGAATGATTTATCACACAACTCACAACTGAATGGTTTCTCTCCTGTGTGAATGCGTTGGTGTACACGGAGTTCTGATGATGATGAGAATGATTTGTCACACACCTCGCATGTGAATGGTTTCTCCCCAGTGTGAATGCGTTGGTGTACAACAAGTGTTGAGGACTGTGAGAATGATTTATTGCAAATCTTGCATGTGAATGGTTTCTCTCCTGTGTGAATGCGTTGGTGCATGAGGAGGGTTGAGGACTGTAAGAATGATTTCTCACACACCACACAGGTGAATGGTTTTTTCCCAGTATGAACTCGCCGATGAATCACCAGACCCGATAATCGTGCATAGCCCTTGTTACACTCCTCGCATTTGAATGGCTTCTCCCCAGTGTGACTGCGTCGGTGATTCACAAGCATCGAGGACCTTGCAAAAGCTCGGTCACACATGTCACACTTGAAATGTTTCTCTTCCATGTAGTTAACAGTCTTTTCTATGTTAATAGTCAAACAGATGCACCTTATGTGTAAAGAGATACTACCAGGCTAGGAACTCTCCTCACACTCAAAAAACCACTTCTCACCTGCAAGAACGAGTCAGCGGTTCATGAGGCTCGATGAATGATTGAAGCTCTCATCACACTTGGAGCCACTCACACTTCTTCCCAGCCTCACCCTGATTGATCGCCGAACCTTCAGAAAGGTTGGTTCTGATAGAAGGCTCCACACCACTGACCAGTTTCAGATCTGATGATACGTCAGAGCTCCCCTGACCTGACCGATTTCCAGATGATAGTTTCACTGCCCAACCTTCTCTGTGTTGAGCAATATTGTGAAGGGACTGGATGTCTTCCCACAGTTGTTCCCTGGGTGATGGTCAGCATCTATCTGCAGTGTCTATCCTCCCTGTATTCTCTGGTGCAGTACAGTTCAATCCTTCTGTAAAACATGAAAAAGAAACATGATTTCGTCCAAATCTCTCTTCATTGCAAAAAGGGCTGACTCCTCAAGTCTTTTCCGAATCAAAATTAACAGGATATAGGTAAAACTAATTTGCTTTCAATCCTTAATTACATTTCTCCAGGTGGTCCTGGGCTGGAGGCATTGTTAGGCCCAGAAGGGGAGTTCAGGATCTTGCCCCAGGGTTAGCATTGAATTAACAATTGACAGTCGACAGGATAATACCCAGCTTCCAACACACACACACAGAACTCAACAGGAAATCAGTAAGAACCCTCAGACACTATTCATTTCACCGGCTCACAGATATACAGATTAGGTGGATTGCCCATACTAAATTGCCTGTAGTTTCTAGGGACGTGTAGTTTAGGAGGATTAGCCAGAGTTCATGTGGGTTTACAGGGATGCTGGGTCTGGTGGAATGCTCTTCGGAGGGTCAGTACTGAATCGATGGGCCGAATGGCCGCTCTCCACACTCTATGGATTCTATGATTCATATTCAGGAATGAACCATCAACAAAATTCAGCCTGGAAATCAGAGGGAAATGTTTCCAGTAAACACTCAATATCCAATACACAGCTCCATTCAAACAGTTCAGCACAAAGCACCGAGTAAACAGCTCTCTCAGCTGGATCCTCTCACACAGCATAAGGGACATTTCCACCCCTGATTACCCACAGGATAGTCAGACTGCCTGAAGATTGGTGTGGATATTTTGGGATACAATTTGTATAAAAGCTGCTCCTTCACTCACCATCTCCTCACTTGGTTTTCAGTCCCTATAGGAAGTGAACCAGCTCTGGAAGAGGAAGAGGAGACAATGTGCAGAGTGGGTGGCTCTCTGATTGACGTCTCTCACAGTCAATCCAAATATTTCTGTTAAAAATCACACAACACCAGGTTATAGTCCAACAGGTTTAATTGGAAGCACTAGCTTTCGAAGTAATTGTCAGTCACCTGATGAAGGAGCGTTGCTCCGAAAGCTAGTGCTTCCAATTAAACCTGTTGGACTATAACCTGGTGTTGTGTGATATTTAACTTCGTGCACCCCAGTCCAACACCGGCATCTCCAAATCACAAATATTTCCAGAGCAGCATGTGACCGGGGAAATTGAGGTGACTTTGAGCACCAGATCAGAAGGAGATTTAAACTTGTCACTGTCCCATCTGAATAAAACCTCATTTATCGCAGCTACTGTCTCAGTTCCCCTGGTAAATCTTTGAGAGAGATATAATATTCTTCATCCTCTGAGAGTTTCAAACTGGCAACAACAGTGTGGAATCTGTATCCTGGCATGTGTTTGACTTCAATTAGCCTGCCTGTCATATAGGCATGGAGTCATGGAGAAGTACAGCACGGAAACAAGATTCTTCGGTCCAACGCATCCATGCCGACCAGATATCCCAAATTAATCTTATCCCACCTACCAGCACTTGGCCCATATCCCTCTAAACCCTTCCTATTCATATACCCATCCAGATGCCTTTTAAATGTTGCAATTGTACCAGCCTCCATCACTTTCTCTGGCAGCTCAGTGCAAACATGCTCCACCCTGAGTGAAAACATTGCCCCTTAGGTCCCTTTTAAATCTTTCCCCTCTCACCTTAAACTCTATGTCCTCTAGTTTTGGACTCCCCGACCCAAGGAAAAGACATTGTCTATTTACTCTATCCATTCCCCTCATGATTTTATAAACCTCTAAAAGGTCACGCCTAAGCCTCAGACTTTCCAGGGAAAACAGCCCCAGCCTGTTCAACCTCTCCCTATAGCTCAAACCCTCCAACCCTGGCAACATCCTTGTAAATCTATTCTGAACCCTTTCAAGTTTCACAACATCCTTACTATAGGAAGGAGACCAGATCTGCACACAATATTCCAAAAGTCGCCTAACCAATGTCCTGTACAGCCTCAGCATGATCTCCCAATTCCTCTACTCAGTGCTCTGCCAATAAAGGAAAGCATACCAAATGCCTTCTTCACTATCCTATCTACCGGCGGCTCCACTTTCAAGGAACTATGAACCTGCACTCCAAGGTCTCTTTGTTCAGCAACACTCCCCAGAATCTTACCATTAACTGTATAAATCCTGGGATAAAGTGAGGACTGCAGATGCTGGAGATCAGAGCTGAAAAATGTGTTGCTGGAAAAGCGCAGCAGGTCAGGCAGCATCCAGGGAACAGGAGAATCGACGTTTTGGGACGTTTCCTGAAGAAGGGCTTATGCCCAAAACGTCGATTCTCCTGCTCCTTGGATGCTGCCTGACCTGCTGCGCTTTTCCAGCATCACATTTTTCAGTGTATAAATCCTGCCCTGATTTGCCTTTCCAAAATGCAGCATCTCACATTTATCTCAATTAAACTCCATCTCCACTCCACAACCCGTTGGCCTATCTGATCAAGATCACTTGTATTCTGAAGTAACCTTCTTCGCTGTCCACTACATTACCAATTTTGGTGTCATCTGCAAACTTACTAACTATACTACCAATGACCAAATAATTTATATAAATGATGAAAAGCATGAGACCCAGCACTGATCCTTGTGGCACACGACTGGTCACAGGCCTCCAGTCTGAAAAGCAACCCTCTACCACCATCCTCTGTCTCCTACCTTCGATCCAAATGTCTATGTTTCACCAGTCTTGGAGAAGGGGGGAATCTAGAAGAAAGGTCAAGTTTTAAAATTGAGATGAGGAGGAATTTCTTCTCTCAGCGGGTTCCTGGTCTTTGAAATTCTCTTCCCCAGAAATCAGTGGTGGCACAGTCATTGAATTTATTTAAGGCTGAGTTAGACACAGATTTGATCTGCAAGGAAGTCCATGATTATGTGGGGCAGGCCGAAGATGAACATAGAACAGTACAGCACAGTACAGGCCCCTCGGCCCTGAATGTTGTGCCAATCTTTTATCCTACTCTAAGATCAAAATAACCTGCATACCCTTCATTTTACTATCATCCATGTGCCTAAGCAAAAGTCGTTTTAATGTTCCTGATGTACCTGACTCTACTACCACCACTGGCAGAGCATTCCATATACCCACCACTCTTTGTGTAAAGAACCGACCTCTGACAATGTCCCCTAAACCTTCCTCCAATCACCTTAAAATTATGCCTCCTTGTGATAGCCATTTCTGCGCTGGGAAAAGGTGACTATACACTCCATTTATGCTCTCACCATCTTGTACACCTCTATCAAGTCGCCTGTCGCCCATTTTCGCTCCAATGCGAAAAGCTTTAGCTCCCTCAACTTTTCTTCATAAGAACATGCCCTCCTGTCCAGGCAGTATCCTGGTAGATCCCCTCAGCAGCCTCTCTAAAGCTACCATATCCCTCCCATAATGAGGCGACCAGAACTGAACACAATACTCCAAGTATAACCAAGGCTCTATAGAACTGCAGCATAATTGCATGACTCAACCCCACTGTGGTACCATATGTCTTCTTAACAACCCTATCAACTTGGGTGGCAACTTTGAGAGATCTATAGACTTTGAACACTTACGGGCAAGAGATCTATAGACATTGACCCCAAGATCCTTCTGTTCCTCCACACTGCCAAGAATCCTGTCTTTAACCCTGTATTCTGATTCAAATTCAACTTTCCAAAATGAATCAGTTGACACTTTTCTAGATTGAACTCCATCTGCCACTTATCAGCCCAGTTCTGTATCCTGTCACTGTCCTGTTGCAAACTACAACAGCCCTCTATACTATCCACCACTCCATCAACCTTCGTGTCATCAACAAACTTACTAATCCATCCTTTCACTTCCTCATTCAAGTCATTTATAAAAATCACAAACAGCAGAGGTCCCTGTGGAACACTACTGGTCACCAAGCTCCAGGCTATATACTGTCCATCTAATACCACCCTCTGTCTTCTATGGGCCAGCCAGTTCTGTATCCAGACAGCCAAATTTCCCTGTATCCCATGCCTCCTTAGTATCTGAACGGCCCTATCATGGGGAACCTTATCAAACGCCTTGCTAAAATCTATGTACATCACATCCACTGCTCTATCTTTATCAATGTATTTTGTCAAATCCTCAAAGAATTCAGTAAGGCTTGTGAGATGTGACCTGCCCCTCAAAAAGCCATGTAGACTAATCAAACTATGGTTTTCCAAGTAATCATAAACCCTGTCTCTCAAACCCTGCAACAGCTATTCCTGCCCCTGTAATATGAATGCTCCCAATAATTTGCCCACCACAAACGTAAGACTGACTGGTCTGTAATTCTCAGGATTAAGAGTCAAGATTAGAGTGGTGCTGGAAAAGCACAGCACGTCAGGCAGCATCCGAGGAGCAGGAAAACTGACGTTTTGGGCAAAAGCCCTTCATTCCTAATGAAGGGCTTTTGCCTGAAACATCGATTTTCCTGCTCCTCAGATGCTGCCTGCCCTGCTGTGCCTTTCCAGCACCACTCTAATCTTGACTCTGATCTCTAGCATCTGCAGTCCTCACTTTCGCCTATTCCCAGGATTATCCCTATTCCCTTTCTTGAACAAGGGAATAATATTTTCCACCCTCCATTCATCTGACAGTAGTCCAGTGGCCAGTGAGGATGCAAAGATTATCGCCAAAGGTGCAGCAATTTTTTCCCTCACTTCCCATACTAATGTTAGGTATATCCCATTTGGCCCAGGGGACTTGTCTATCTTTATGTTTTTAAAAATTTTCAGCACATTCTTCTTCTTAACATCAACCTGTTCTAGCATATCAGCCTGTTTGACGCTGTCCTCACAAACAACAAGGTCTCTCTCAGTGGTGAATACTGAAGCAAAGTATTCATTAAGGACTTCCCCTACCTCCTCTGACTCCAGGCACAAGTTCCCTCCACTATCCCTGATCGACCGTCCCCTCACTCTGGCCATCCTCTTGTTCCTCACATAAGTGTATGTGGAAACCTAAGGGTTTTCCTTAATCCTACCTGCTAAAGCTTTCTTCATGACCACTTCTATCTCTCCTAAGTCCATGCTTCAGTTCCTTCCTGGCTACCTTGTAACTCTCTAGAGCCCTGTGTGATCCTTTCCTCCTCAACCTGAAACAACCTTCCTTCTTCCTCTTGACTAGATGTTCCACATCCCTTGTCACCAAAGGTTCTTTCACTCTATCATCCCTTCCTTGCCTCAGTGAGACAAACCTGTCCAGCACTATCAGCAAGGGCTTCCTAAACAACCTCCGCATTTCTATTGTGAATTTCCCTGAGAATATCTGTTCCCAATTTAAGCTCCACAGTTCCTGCCTAATGGCATTGTAATTCCCCCTCCCCCAATTAAATTCTTTGCCATACCCTCTGCTCCTCTCCCTCTCCATGACTACAGTAAGGGACACGGAGTTGAGACCACTATCACCAAAATGCTCTCCCACCGAGAGATCTGACACTAGGCCTGGTTCATTGCCAAGCACCAAATCCAATATGGCCTCCCCTCTAGCTGACCTATCCACATATTGAGTCAGGAATCCTTCCTGGACACACTTAACAAATACTGCTCCATCCAAACTGTTTGAACTAAGGAGATTAGAATCAATATTAGGGAAGTTGAAATCACCCATGACAACAACCCTGCTACTTCTGCACCTTTCCAAAATCTGCCTCCCAATCTGCTCCTCCGTGTCTCTGTTGCTCTTGCGGAGTCTGCAGAAAATTCCCAATAAAGTGACTGCTCTTTTCCTGGTTCTGACTTCCACCCATACTGACTCAGTAGACGAACCCTCCTCAATGACCTCCCTTTCTGTAGCTGTGATACTACACCTGATTAGCAATGTCACTTCACCACCTCTTTTAGTTCCCCCCCATTCCTTTTGAAACATCGAAACTCTGCAACATCCAACAACCATTCCTGCCCCTGTAATATCCAAGTCTCCGTAATGGCCACAACATCATAGTTCCAAGTATTGATCCATGCTGTAAGTTCATCACCTTTATTCCTGATACTTCTTGCATCAAAATAGACACACTGGAACCCATCACACTGACTGCATCTTTGCTCTATCAACTGTCTATCCCTCCTGAAGGGAAGGCCACAGTCACATCAACCATGATGTTATTGAGTTGTGGAGCAGGCTAGATATATCAAATGGTCTCCTGCTATGTTTCTTCTGATCTATCTTTCCTTTTCTTTGCCTCTATCACTCTTCCTTGACCCCCTTCCGATCATTCTCTATCTTCCCCTCTCTCTCTCCTTGTGACACAGGGATATGTGAAGGATAAACATCTACAATAACAGGCAATAAGCTGAGCTAAACTGCCCACAACCAATAAATTAGAGCAACATTCTGCCATCAAAGTTGACAAAACGTTAATGTTTTCAAGCAGAAATAGTGATCCCAGAAATGGGCCATCAAACCTGCCTTCTCGTGAGGTGCTGGTAGGGCTAATGTCTGATCCTCCACATAGAAGAATAACAGACGGCACTCACTGTGTAGCAGTCTCTAACTGAGGAGTCAGCTCTTTCAGCAAAGGTGACAGAGTTGGAAGAAATGTTTCCTTTTCCTGTTTTACAGAGGGGTTGCACTGTACTACACCAGAGAATACAGAGAAGGTATGATGTGGACGTGCCAGTGTTAGACTGGGGTGGAGCAAGTTAAAAATCACACAACACCAGGTTATAGTCCAACAGGTTTATTTAAAAGTACAAGTTTTAGCAGTGCATTAGATAGCTAGCTCCTGGAACATGAACAAACTCACAAGGAAAACAAATTTCTCAAGTGATGTATGTCAAGATTGCTTCACTCTGCCTCCTCTTCCACCATATAACGATGTCTTCACACAATCTTGGAGTGAGGTCACCTGGTTCTGTCGCACTGAGAGCTGTCTGTGTCATTTATCCTCTAGTCTTCACACAAGAGGAGCTGTCATTCCAAAGCACTGTCTGTTTCAGCAAGGTCTATCTCAAACCTCTCAGTCCAAACATTTCAAGAATGTGTAACCTTTGACCTGATCACCAAATATCACTAAAAGACATCAATATGTATAGAAGCTCCTGTGTAAACTTAACATCCTTTTAGTGCAGCGTCAGGTACAAGTGACTCTCACTCTGGCCAAGAAGACAATCAATGCAAAGAGGTTAATCATGATCCTGTGAAAGAAGGATATTTATCATTTGACCTTGGTCTATAAATGCACCTAAAAAACTAATGTTCAGCACATTGTCGGATCTCTCACACTCTCTCTTCCCACCACATATCCTTTGATTTTCTGAATGTGTCAATTGGCAACAGACTTAACCTGTTGAAATGCTGCCTTTTTGAGCTGTGACCTTTGGATTGTTGAGCCCAGTAATGAAAACTGATAGTTTTTGTTCAGGAGACCATATATTTAAGGGTTGTGTTCACTGAGCCAATCCAGGTGGTGGCGATGCTCAACTTCAATGATCTGCATTCAGCAGTATACTACAATTGAATTTATATTGATCCCATTGTTCTGAGAATTGAGTCTGATGTATGAAGATTTTACAGATTTGTTGTGAGCTGTTTCTGGAATTTTTGTCTTTGTTCGGATTGTTTTTGGGCTGCAATGCTGATCTTTTCCTCTTGGACAATGGGCTTTGTGATGTGTTGGTGCTGCATGGTGTTCATCACTGATTGAACAAGTTGATGTTCTGTCCAACAGCATCATTCACCCACATGGATTGAGTGATACAAAACATCACTTAGAACATTGACTGGGATTTGGACGTTCCAGAGGAACTACCAACACCAGGAGTTCTTCATTACATTCATCGATGTGACCCAAGGTATTTAACTCTGTAAACTGCGGGGCTTTGTGAATGTGTGCTATTAATGTGAATAGTCAAGAAACGCCGTCCCAATCTTGCAATTCCTTCATGACAATATTATTGTAAACTGTCTTGGGTGGGAGATCAGAAACAGAAACCTTCAAAATCCAGACTGGTGTCAAGCAAAACTGTGTGATAGCCCCATTTTATTTGACAATGACTATTCATCTCATCAATGACCTGGTGCTGGTATTAAATCTTGATGGGAAATTCATTTATCTTGGTCTGCTCTCTGCCAAAACTAAACTGGCCAGGAAATTATCTACATTTGTAGACACTGCCACAGATTTGTTGACCACCCACGATACCTTCAATTCTCAATACAAGGGACTTGGCCTCTCCTTGAACAGAACTCAAATCAACACACTCCTGGCCAGCTAAATATTCCATCTCCTATATATGTTGTTCATTCATTCAAGAAATGTGTGTGTTACTGGCTAGATCAGCATTTGTTGCCTATTTCTAGTTGCCCTTGAGAGTGCCTTCTTGAACTGCTGCTGTCCATTCACTGTAGGTAGACCCACAACCTAATTGGGGAGGAAGTTCAGGATTTTCACACAGCGACACTGAAGGAACAGCAATATATTTCCAAATCTGAATACTGAGTGGTTTGGAGGAGAACTTATTCTGGACTCTCTCACCAGAGGAATAATTTCTCTTTAACTATGCTATCAATTTTATAATCATCTTAAATACTTCAATTAGATTACCCCTTAAATTTCTACATTCAAGGGTATGGGAGTTCAATCTGTGCAAACTGTTCTCATAATTTAACTTGTTTAGCCCCAGGAACATTGGGGTGAATTTATGGTGTGATCCCGCCAAGGCTAATATATCTTTCCTGAGGTGTGGCGATCTAATCTGTTGGTTGTTTCTCACTCCTCGAGTCAACCCACTTTTGTCCATCAGTTTTCCTTCTCTTGATACCAGGGATTTTACCATTTCAGGAACCCAGACACAAAGACAACCCTGACACCCGCAGCTCTAACCAGTTACCACTTTCAGTCAAATCAAACTTTCAGGCTGTTACTTTAAAGGGGGACAACATTCTTTACACTGTCTTGGGACTCATCACTTTGGAAACTGAATACAACAGAAATATTCCAAGTTATTGTCAGCTGTGGCTTAGCCTATACACTTGACTCTGAGTCAGAAAGTTGTGGGTTCAAGCCTCACTTCGGGACTTGTGCTCTAAGCTGACAATCCAGTGGACATTCGGCCTCGGGTAAGCATCCTCCAAGGATCTTCGGGTAAGCATCCTCCAAGGCAGACTTCTGGGTACACAACAACGCAGAGTCACTGAACAGAGGCTGATAGCCAAGTTCAGTACCCATGAGGGCAGCCTCAATCAGGACCTTGGGTTCATGTTGCACTATAAGTGACCCCGACACACTATACACTCAGGCGCATAAGTGCACGCGCACACACACACACACGTACTTTCTCACAGACTTCCTCACACTCTCAAACACACACACTCATTCTCTCACTCTCTCTCTCTCTTCCCCTCTTAAACACACACACTCTCTACCTCCCCTCTCTCACATATGTATAAATCGATGGAGTGCATTTGTGTTTGCAGTTATATTTCATTTTGTTCAAAAACACACAATTTAGAATAGAGTAGAATCCCTACAATGTGGAAACAGGCCATTTGGCCCAACAAATCTACACCGGCCTTCCGAAGAGTAACCCAGTCAGACCCATTGCCATAACCTATTACTCTACATTTATCTCTGACTAATGCACCTAACCTACACATCCCTGAACATTAGCATGGTCAATTCTGACCTGCAAATCTTTGGATTGCGGAGGAAACCCACACAGACACAGGGAGAATGTGCAAACTCCAAACAGACTCCTGAGGCTGGAGTCAAACCCGGGTCCCTGCCATTGTGAGACAGCAGTGTTAACTACTGAGCCACTGTGCCTTAGATAATCAGTCAATATGGCATTTTATAAACTCCTATTTTGGAAATAAAAGACACAGAGTCCAAATAAGGCCTCACGCCTAAAATACATTGTCTGACCAGAGATGCTGCCTCCTTTATATTAACAACACCATAGGTTATCTCAGGGCAGTGACTTGAAAGAAACTCTGGGATTTGCATATCAATCAAAATCTGGAACTCCATTCTAACTGATTAAAGATTTAAGAGTCATTTTATGTGTTCACTTCATTTGCATGAGTTGTATGACGCTTTAATCTTTTCCTTATAAATTCTGTGTCTAAGATCTTCCTCTCTCACTAACGCTTGATGAAGAGCAGTGCTCCAAAAGCTAGCGTTTTCAAATAAAACCATTGGACTATAACCTGGCGTTGTGTGATTTTTGACCTAATCCAGTGGAGAACTAAGGGAGTACTGCTGTCAATTTTTAGAGAGTTGAACTAAAACTGTCTTTTATGGAAAGTAAAAGATCCCAGAGCACTATGTGATAAACAGCAAAGAAGTAATCACTGATGTCAAGATTAGAATTCCTGATGAAGGGCTTTTGCCCAAAATGTCAATTTTCCTACTCCTCAGATGCTGCCTGACCTGCTGTGCCTTTCCAGTACCACTCTAATCTTGACTCTGATCTCCAGCATCTGCAGTCCTCACTTTCACTTAGTCATCACTGATGCCCTGCCCATAAAAGGATCTCCCGATAAACTTCACAAAAAGAGATTGTGTGGTCACTGTCACACCATTGTTTCTGAGAGATGGCTGTCCACAAACTGGATGCCACCTTTGCTACATTACAATGATAACTTCACAAAGGACTTAATTGGAGAGAAGATGCTTTCAGATAGGCTGAATTTGGGACCATCGACGGGAAATGTGTACCATCGACGGGATGCACTGCAGAAATTCACCAAGGCTCCTTTGAGAGCATCTTCCAAACCCAGAAGAGTAAGGTAAAGTTGCCTTTATCCCAGAGGATCATAAGGTTGCTCCCTCATATTACACTGGTGGTGATTTAACTGAGAGCCACCACACCTCAGGAGACAGGCAAGGTTGAGAAAGTCGGACTTTAATGGTAACCTCAGCTAGTATGGGAATGGGATCCAGACTGCTTGGTGTCATTCAGCATTATAAACCTGTTATCCAGCCAACTGAGTTAACCAACTCTGACATTGAGAAGAACAAGAGCAGCAGACACATGAGCAGACACAGACAATCCTGACTGGAAATATGATGCCATTCCTTCACTGTTGCTGAGTCAAAATCCTGGAATTCCCAGCCTGACGGCATTGTTGGTCTACCTCCAGCGCATGTACTGCCGTGGTTCAAGATGACAGCTCAGCACCACCTTCTCAAGGATAATAACTGCTAGCCCAACCACATCCTCTGAGTGAAAGAAAAAGGACCAAAGCTTTTTCCTTTTTTCCCTAGGGAAATGTTCTGCTCCCTGTGAACTGTAAATTATAAACCCATTGATGGAGAAATTTTTTCAGTCCACAGTGACATTGACCAGTATATTGTATATCGGGCACTTTACATTAGGATCCTAAGTGTTTCAGTGAATAGGAACACACCATACTGACAAATCAGGAATTTTGGGTTAACCCAAAAAGTAAATTTATTTACAGTAATAAATCTATACAGAGGATTGATAAAGCATCAGAAAACAAAACACAATATTCAGCTGACATCAAACTTTGAGTCAATCAAGATAACATAAGATTCAAAACTGACTCAAATGACTCCCAAAAAATGAATCTCAGAGGAGTGTAAGGTGAACATATCACACCATTATTACATCGAGGTATAATGGACTGAGAGTGTAGAGACTCACCCGACCCACCCACCACCTCCCTCACCATACTCGGGATTGTGGTTCTCCCAAAAAGGAAAGTATAAATATTCCCTACAGTGTTAGTCAAATTTGAATTACCTAAAGGGATCTGTCTATAATTCACATCACCAATAAAATAGTTCCAATTTTACCCATACCTGAGAGCTGGCTCACTTTACAACACACACATATGTCAGGGAAGCTCTCTCAGAATATTACAGGCAGAAGTTGCTTTAAAATCCTTGTGCTTTAAATTATGAGGACGGATCACACAGACTGACCTTATATTCTCTTGAATGTGAACAATAACAGGCAATCTAACTGAAGTGTCTAAGATGATTTAACAAGTTGTTTAAAAGTCACATCTTTCATCTTGCTCTCATCAGAAATGGAAAACAGCAACCAATCTATGATAAGGAACACAAATTTATTCAGCATGAGAAAAGGGTACTGGTTCGTTGGACTCTGACTGCTGTGAAGATGCAGCAGGAACTATTAACTGTCAACCTTAGCGACCTGATTAACCTCAAGTCGACATCCCTAAATTCCCTTGGGAACGTGGTGGTGATCTGTCTTATTGAACTCTCTACTTTTGGGTATAGAGACAGCCACAGTGCTATGAGTCAGCAGTGTTGGTTGGTCAGGGTGTTGCCATGGCAAATGCACAGGGATTGAAAGTATCCATAACTTTTTCTCCAGCAAAAAGGTGCATGAACAGACTCCTTTAACCTGCACAGAACATGGTCCTATGTGAATATATGTAACTTCTACAACTCAAAATTGAAAGTTAAAAATCACACAACACCATGTTATAGTCCAACAGGTTCATTTGGAATTATATCTGTCGAGCTATAACCTGGTGTTGTGTGATTTTTAACTTTGTGCACCCCAGTCCAACACCGGCACCTCCACACCATGACAAAATTGAAATGCATTGTGAGCCTAACTGATTGGCTTTCAGTCTAATTCAGCTCTGGATGATTTAGTAAAGTTGCTGTTTAATAATAAGAGTCACATGTGGTTCTGGACACTGTGATCAGTGTTTTGTAGGCACGGTGTCAAAGCCCACTTATGAAACTTAGCCCCACTACTCCGAGGCTCACAGAGAAATTACAGGTTTAATCAAATCACTAATTTACCCATCGGACACAAAACACTGACCATGTACCTATACTTAACCTGCTGATGATTACAAATAAATCAATTCTAACCACAGGGAAACAAATTAGAAATTATCAACATGTTACATCTGATCCCTTCTTAAATCCCTGCACGCACATACCAACACACATAGACAAGCAAGCAAACATGGATGTTATGTATGAAAGCAAAAAATGAAGGAAACCATTCTTCAATAGCACAAGTCCATAGTGTTCAATGAGATGTCCCTTGTGCTTTTCCCAAGCTCTTTTTATCCAGTCCCACTTTTCCATATCCTTTCAGTTCTTTACCAAAGACACAGGGCAGTTGACCATAAATTATACAGTCTACAGTCTTTCAGCCACTGCTTAGAAGCAACAGCTTACAGCTTTTGGTGGGTGAAAACAATTAGCTATATCTAAGTTTTGGTACTTTGCTGCAGAGAGGGAGGAGAGAGAGAGAGATCTTGTCTCTTTGTGGCCTTCTGCCTCTACAATGTCTACACAGAAGCTGTTCACTTGCCGAGAAAACACCAAGCCCCTCATCTCATGCCATATAAATTGGTGTTCCCTTTGAGATTTTGGGTTCTTGTCTCTCAGTCTTGATGAGACCAAGATGAAAACTTTCAACTACACATCACTTTTTTAACAAGTTTAGGTTCTAACAAGGTATTACTTAATTCAGCAGTTTGAGAAAAATGATTCCTGTGGTTGAAGAGGCTAGAACAAGGGGCAGAGCATTAAAATTATAGTAAGGCTATTCAGCAAACACTTCTTCACAAAAAGGGGACTCAATTTGGAACTCTCTCCCCGCAAAAATCTGTTGAAATTGGAGGTCAATTGAAAGTTTCAAAACTGAGATTTCTCCATTTAATGTTGGGCAAGGGGATTAAGCAGAGCAGAATCAAGGCAGGCAGACAGGGTTAAAATATGGATTGGTTGTAATCTAACTGAATGGTGTCACAGGCTCAAGGGATTATTCCAGTCTTAGATTCCTTAAATTCCCCTCGATTGCTTTCTCCACTGTCATCTCCAACAATAATTGGTCAGTCTTATCCTCTTCAAACACTGATTTCCCCAACCTATACCATCTCCATCACAAAGATTACCTCCTTCTGAGGAACAGAATTATTCGGCATTTGGAGAGGCAGGGATTAATCAAGAACAGACAGAGGGGAGGGGAGGTCAATTGTTTTGAAAAGGTGACCAGGTATGTAGACAAGAGCAATGCATTTGAAGTAGTCTATTTGAACTTCAGCAAGGCCTTTGATAAGCTCCAGCATGGGAGACTGATAGCAAAGGGCAGAGCCCAAGGGATCCAAGGAAATTTAGCTATTAGGATCCAGATTTGGCTGAGTTGCAGAGGGTAATATTTGAGGGATTGTTGTGACTGAAAGCCTAAATCCAGTGGGTCCTGCAGAGATCAGTGTTGGGATGCTTGCTGCTTATGGTTTATGTGAATGATTTGGATTGGAATGTACAGTAGTAGAGTTGATCAGTAAATTCATGGATGATATGAAAATTGATGGGGTAGTAAGTAGAGATACTAATAACCTTAGATTACAGGTGGATATAGACGGGCCGGTCAGATGGGCTGATCAATGGCAAATAGAATTGACTCCAGATAAATCTGAGTTGATACACTTATAGCGTCCTCCAGCAAGGAAACAGACCCTTCGGTCTGACCTGTCTATGCTGACCATAATCCCAAACTAAACTAGCCCCACCTTCCTGCTCCTGGTCTGTATCCCTCAACCTTTCCTATTTGTGTAGTTATCCAAATGTCTTTTAAATATTGTAACTGTACCCACTTCCTTTGAAAGTTCATTCCACCCTCTTGAACCACCCTCTGTGTAAAACATTTGCCCCTCGTGTCTTTTTAAATCTTTCTCCTCTCACCTTAACAATGTGCCTCCTTATCTTGAAATCCCCCATCCTAAGGAAAACACAACTACCATTAATGCTATATCCCTCGTTACTTTATAAGGTCACCTTTCAACCTCCCACACCCCAATGAAAAATGTCCCAGCCTATCCAGCCTTTCTTTATAACTCAAGCCTTCCATACCCAGTAACATCCTGGTAAATCTCTTCTGAGCCCTCTCCAGCTTGATAGTATCTTTCCTATAACAGGCAACCAGAACTGGACACAGTATTCCAGAAGAGGCCTCACCAATGTCCTGTACAACCACAATATGACTTCCCAACTCCTATACACAAAGGACTGAACAATGAAGGCAAGCGTGCCAAATGCCTTTTTAACCACCCTGTATATATGTGATGCAGACTTCAAAGAATGTTGTGCCTGAACCCCTCGATCCCTCTGTTCTGTAACACTACCCAATGCCCAACATTCATTGTATAAGCCCTATCCTTGTTTGTTGTACCAAATGCAGGCGAAGGGATACATGGTGAATGGTCGGACCCTGGGAAACACTGAGGATCAGAGGGACTTTAGTCTGCATGTAGTGTGCAGACGTAGAATTTAAAGACAGTGAGGTAATGCTGGAACTGTATAAAGCATTGTTTGGGCCACAGATAGAGCATTACGCAGAGGTCTGAAATCCACATTATAGGAGGCATGTGATTGCACTGGGGTGGGTGACTGGAGAGGAGATTTACCAGGATGTTCCCTGGACTGGAGAGTTTCAGTGATGAAGACAGATTGGACAGACTGAGATTGTTTCCTTGGAGAAAAGAAAACTTAGTTAGGAAATGACATCTAAAATAATGAGGGGAACACACAGGGTAGACAGGGAGAAAGTTTCCCCTTGGTGAAAGGATCAATATCCAGGAGCACAGATTTAAGGGAAACAGCAGGAGATTTTGAGGAGATGGGAGGGAAGGTTTTATCACCAGATGGTGTTGGGAATCTGGAACTCACTGCGTGTAAAGATGTTACATCTGTAAAGATATAAAGAAGTTAAAGGTGAAACCCTTAGAACTTTTAAGAAGCATTTAGACGTACCCTTGCAATGCTAAGGCATACAGGGCTGTGGGCCAACTCCTGGAAAATGGGATTAAAATATTACATGATTGTTTTTGACCAGCACAGTTATGATGGACTGAAGGGCCCTTTTCTGTGCTGTAGATCACTATGGCTGTATCTGTCTCCCTCTATAATACTGCCCATTACTAAACAGCTATCACACCCATATTAGACCATCTGCTATTGGAATCCTCACCCATGTTGATGTTGCATCTAGACTAGAGTAGGCCATTCCAAAGCCCTCCTGCCCAGCTCCACCCATTTTCCAACCTCCATTACCATGACTGAAACACTGTATTCTACATCCTATGACATCTGTCAGTCCTGTGCTCATTGAACTACGCTGGTTCCCAGTCACCCAGTGTCTACAATTTAAAATTCCAGTGCCAAGTGCATAGCCTCACATCTCTCCATCTCTGTCACCTCTAGACCCATGACCCACCAAAATCTCAATGCTCCTGCAATTCTGGCCTACGGTACATCCCTCTATCCCAGTCGTTCCTTATACCATTAACAGCCAAGCCATTCCATGCTCCATGCTCATAAGTTCCCTTAAATCCAACCACTTTGGCCATATGTGTTCATGAAGTGTCCCTTAACCCGAAACATGAACACTGATTTGTCTCCACAGGTGCTGCCAGACCTGCTGAGCTTTTCCAGCAATTCCTGTTTTTGCCTCTTTGGCCATATTTTTGGTAATCCATTCCCAATATCTCTTTGTCTTGGTGTTAATTTTATGTCTGATGATGTCAATATTAAACACTTTGGGATGTTTTATATAAATGCAAGTTGTTGTCCTCCTATATTCCCTCCAATTTTCCTGGACTACAGACTGTGGATATTCATTGGCCTCTAGTGCTCTGGTCGAGTGTCCGTTCAGCACGTGGACAGCTAGACAGTGAATGTTGTGAGACAATAGAGACTGTCACAGCCAAGATACATCCTATTCTCCCCCTTGACTTCCCAGTTGGGCTCTCTGATGAGGAATGGGATTCCTGTCTGATTCTCCTGCTCCACAGACCAGAGACACTGAGGCTAATTGAAGTACCTCCATTACTACCCCAGGAAATGGTTCCTCCCCTGGGTCCTGGTGCTAGTCAATCAGAAGCTGAAGCCTTTCTAACCACTGAGTATCTGATTGTCTTCTTGGTCAGAGGTGAGAGTGACTTGTACTGAAAGGATGTGAATTTATACAGGAGCTTCTACACATACTGATGTCTTCTTTTGGTGATGTTTGGAGGTCTGAACAATGTTAAATTGACCTCCTTGAAACAATTGGCCTGAAGGTGGGAGAGGCTTGAGACGGACACAGGTGAGACAGACAGTGCTTTGGAATGACAGTTCCCCCTGTGTGAGTACTGGAGGGTAACAACACAGACAACTCTCAGTGTAATGGAAGCAGGTGACTCAGCTTCAAGTCCGTGTCTGGTGAGGAAGGAAGAGGTGAATCAATTCTGACACACGTCACACAGGAAGGATTTGTCACACATGTGGATTCATAGTTCCAGGAGGTTCAACTGTGTGAAGATATTATGACGGACTTCTCACCAATCACCTTCCTCTCCTGTGTGAATGTATCAATGGTTGAGGAGGCATGCTAACTGTAAAAAAGTTTTGTCACACACCTTGTTCCTGAAGGGCTAATCTACTCTGCAGATCCTCTGATAGAGGAGATATTTGACAACTGAGAGGATGATTTGTCATACAACTTGTACATGAATTGGTTCGCATGTGTGAATACTTTGGCCTATATGTGTTTCTATCACTACTAGAATGATTTGTGACACATCTTCCACAGGAAAAGTTACTTCTCTGTTAACGTATGAGTGTACAGAGAGATTTGGTAACTCAGAAATGTATGTGTCACACACATTGCATGTGACTGGCTTCTCAAGTTCCAATGACTATATAAATCTTTCATTATAAGCTTGAATAATTCTCTCCTGTGCAGCTTAATGTGATTGAAGATTGGATGAAAGCCATCTCACCATCCCCACATCTGGAGGATATTTTCTGTGTTGAAACATCTGGTGTATCAGGAACCTCATGGATGCTGCGAAGGCTTTAGGACAAATTTTACATTTGAAGGTTTCTCTTCTTGTGGATTTCCTGGTGAACTAGGAGGTTCAATACTTAGTAAAGGCTTTACATGCACCTTGCACGTGTCAATATGTTGATGTCTGCAGATGTTGGTTAACTTTGTGGATATCCTACATAAACAGTTTCTCTCCTTCACGGCAGTATATGCAGAGGATTAACAATTGAGAAAGCTTTTTTACCAAATTCTCCAGTGTGAATGTATTGCTGTTTCACCAGTATCAAACACTTGAATGGCTTATCCTCTTTGGGAATGCTTTGGTTAAACAGAGCAGTGGTGACTGTGAGAACAATTTGTTGCACACCTTGCATGTGAATGCTTTTCTACCCTGTGTGAATCCGTTGGTGTCTCAGGAGATCAGAGGTTTGGATAAAAGACATCTCACAAATGTAACATTTGAATGGTTTCTCCCCCGTGTGGATCCTCTGGTGTCTCAGCAGCCTTGTAGATGTAGCAAAAGCTTTATCACAAATTTCACATTTGAAGGGTTTCTCTCCTGTGTGCACTGTCTGATGGTCTAGGAGGTTCGATGACTGTGTAAAGGCTTTCTCACAGACTTCGCAGGAGAACAGCTTCTCCCCCGTGTGAATGTGTTGGTGTCTGCGGAGGTTTGTTAATTTTGAAAATGATTTGTTGCATACTTCACATGTGAATGGTTTCTCCCCTGTGTGAATGCGTTGGTGTGCACGGAGGTTTGTTACCTTCAAAAATGATTTGTTGCACACTTCACATGTGAACGGTTTCTCCCCAGTATGAATACGTTGGTGTGCACGAAAGTTTGATGAATCAGAGAACGATTTGTCACAAACCTCACACGAGAATGGCTTCTCTCCTGTGTGAATGCGTTGGTGTTTGCGGAGGGTTGATGAATCCGAGAATGATTTGTCACACACCTCACAGGTAAATGGTTTCTCCCCTGTGTGAATGCGTTGGTGCACATGAAGGGATGATGACTGTGAGAATGATTTGTCACACAGCTTGCAGCTGAAAGTTTTGTGGCCTCTATCAATAATTTTGTCTCTCATGGCTCTCAGTTGAGTGTAGTTTCGGTTCCACACATCATGTGTGAATGGTTTCACTTCCATGTATCTCTTCAATAATGCACCCTACCATCAGGAGATCTTATGAGCCTGTGAAGCCCTCCTCATACACCTCATACTTGAACAGTCTTTCATTTATAGAAATGAGTCAGGGGTTCATGAGGCTCGATGAATGGTTGAAGCTCTCACCACACTTGGAGCCACTCACACTTCTTCCCAGCCTCACCCTGACCGATCACCACAGCTGAACCTTCAGAAAAGTTGGTTTTGATGGAAGGCTCCACCCCACTGACCAGTTTCAGATCTGATGAGATGTCAAAGCTCCCCTGACCTGACCAATTTCCAGATGGTGGTTTCACTGCCCAACCTTCTCTGTGTTGAGCAATGCCGTGAAGGGGCTGGATGTCTTCCCACAGTTGTGCAGTTGTTCCTTGGGTGTTGGTCAAAATCCTCTCTGTATTCTCTGGTGTAGTACGGTGCATTCCTTCTGTAAAATACAGAAAGGAAACATGATTTCCTCCAACTCCCTCTCCTCCTTTGCTGAACGGGCTGACTCTTCAGTAAGAGGCTGTTCCACAAGTGAGTGCCAGTCTACCTGCATGGGAGGGGATCATATCCAAGTTCTTATTTTTTCCTCACGTGACTGTCACACACCCCCTGTTTCTAGCAGGGATACTGGATAGTGACCAGGAGCGCACAATGTGGCTATTTTTTTTCCTCCATCCAGACTCCCATCTTCCCAAACATCGTGAGGGCAATGGGAAAGACGGTCAGGCAGAGTGTAAAATGAGATCACGTTGTTCTGGAGGAGAGATGTTTTACACTTATATTGTGTGCTTAATATAAAATATATTTCAATAAATGTGATTCCAGGGATAGATCCTGAATTGCTGTGGTGCTGTCCGCACAATCAACGGGCTCGGAATTCAAATCCAACCATGGAAAGTTACACAAAACAGATTTACAGTGAAGAACAAGCCTCTTGTCCCGTGCTGATGTTTATGCTTCACAGGACCTACTCTCACCCCTCTTTAACTCACCCGATAAGCAGACCTTACAGTTCCTTTCTGCCTCATGTGCTTATCTAATTTCTTCCTAAAGGCATCTCTGTTCATGGCCTGATCTAGAAATATTGGGATTGACTGTGAGAGGCGTCAATCAGAGAGTGCATCCACTCTGCCCATTCTCTCCTCCTCTTCTTCCAGAATTATTTCACCATCCATAGTCCAAAGGATAATATTTACACACACAACTCAACAATGGGAAATCAGCAAGAATCCTCAAACACTGCACCTCCAGTTAATACACCTCACCTTCTCATTTTCGTGATGTGGAGGCGCCAGTGTTGGACTGGGATGAACAAAGTTAGAAGTCACATGACACCAGGTTATGTCATGTCACGTGAAAGCTTGTGACTTTAAATAAATCTGTTGGATTCTAACTTGGGTGTCGGTGGGTTCTCATATTCAGGAATGATCCATCAACAAAACTCAGCCTGGAAGTCAGAGGGAAATGCTTCCAATAAACACACTCAATATCCAACACACAGCTCCAGTCACACAGTTCAGCACAAAGCACCGAGTAAACAGCTCTCTCAGCTGGATCTTCTCACACAGCATAAGGGACATTTCCATCCCTGACTGCCCACAGGATAGTCAGACTGCCTGAAGATTGGTGTGGATATTATGGGATACAATTTGTATAAAAGCTGCTCCTTCACTCACCATCTCCTCACTTGGTTTTCAGTCCCTGTAGGAAGTGAACCAGCTCTGGAAGAGGAAGAGGAGACAATGGGCAGAGTGGGTGGGCTCTCCGATTGACGTCTCTCACAGTCAATCCAAATATTTCTGGAGCAACATGAGTTTCCCGAAACTTGGGAAACTGACCGGGGAAATGGAGGTGACTTTGAGCAGCAGATCAGGTGGGGGTTTAAACTTATCATTGTCCCATCTGAATAAAACCTCACTTTTTGCAGCTGCTGTCTCAGTTCCTCTGGTAAATGTTTGACAGAGATTTCTAGTGTGGGAATAGTATTCTTCATCCTCAGAGACTTTCAAACTGACAACATCAGTGTGGGATGTGTTTTACGGCGAGTGTGCTGATGGTCAGCTGACTAGACCCATCCCTTCTTTCCATGGTGGGTGTCACCATTTCCCTCAGCTCACTTCGAGGAGGTGTTTCTTGATGCCCATGTCTTTCTGAGGGAGCTCGCAGAGAGAAGCGAGTGGGACGTTAAAGAACTGCTTCAGGTACGAGGTAGACCTGGGACTGGATCACCGTGTTCAGAAAGAGTGAATGATCACAATCACCCTTGTACACCACACGCTGCACTATATCACTCTCAAACAAGGTTGGATTTGGATAGCCCAGGAGAGGAATCAGATGAAGTGAATGTTGAATCTCGGTAACTCATGGGAGATCTACTCTAACATAACGAGCTCCACTTCATGTCCGGAATCATTGGGGCACTTTGCAACTCTCCAATACACTCTTCAAACACGCAGAGAATTTTGTAATGTGACCCCTGCTCCCGTGCACCTCCCTGCTGTATATATGCTAATCCCATCTCTGCACATCATCCACTGCCTTGGATGCTGTGGTTCTTCCTCTTCTCATCTGCTGTCACACACATCTGGGGATTCACATGTGATAAGAAAGTATACTACTCCCACACTTGAAATCTCTGTCAAACATTTACCAGGGGAACTGAGACAGCAGCTGCAATAAGTGAGGTTTTATTCAGATGGGACAGTGATAAGTTTAAACCCCCACCTGATCTGCTGCTCAAAGTCACCTCCATTTCCCCGGTCAGTTTCCCAAGTTTCGGGAAACTCATGTTGCTCCACAAATATTTGGATTGACTGTGAGAGACGTCAATCAGAGAGCCCACCCACTCTGCACATTGTCTCCTCTTCCTCTTCCAGAGCTGGTTCACTTCCTATAGGGACTGAAAACCAAGTGAGGAGATGGTGAGTGAAGGAGCAGCTTTTATACAAATTGTATCCCATAATATCCACACCAATCTTCAGGCAGTCTGACTATCCTGTGGGCAGTCAGGGGTGGAAATGTCCCTTATGCTGTGTGAGAAGATCCAGCTGAGAGAGCTGTTTACTCGGTGCTTTGTGCTGAACTGTGTGACTGGAGCTGTGTGTTGGATATTGAGTGTGTTTATTGGAAGCATTTCCCTCTGATTTCCAGGCTGAGTTTTGTTGATGGCTCATTCTTGAATATGAGAAGGCGAGGTGTCGTTATCTGGGAGGTGCAGAGTGTCAGGATTCTTACTGATTTCCTGTTGTTATATTCTTTGTGTGTCTTGGAACCTGTTATCATCCTGTGGACTGTCAATGGTCAGATCGCTCTCTGTGTTGAACTCTGAATGTTTCTTGTCTTTACAAATCCCTCACAAGGCTTCCCACTGCCCTATCTTTGTAAGTCCCTCAGGAAAGTAAACAAAGTAAACATGCTTATGTATGGAGCCTCTCCCTGATCTCCAAATGTGCAACAGTTATGACTTTCTTCTTAAGTGTGGTCACTGTTGTAACTTTGGAATTATGGTATTGAATGTGTGCTTGGCAAGTTCCCACAAACAGCAATGTGGTCATGATTAGATAATCCAAGTTTCAGTGGTGCTGATTGAACTATTAGTATTGGCCGGGACATTAGGAATGACTCCTCCGTTCCTCTTCACCTCTCACCAGCTGAATGGAATCTGATTTGATAGAAAGAAATGTCTGATGTGGAAACCCTCTTGTGCTGCAGTGGTAGTGTCACAAACTCTGTACCAGGTTGCTCGTGTTTAGGTCCCACCTGCTCCAGAGGTATACAGTAAAATCTCTGAACAGATCAATTAGAAAAGTCTGATGCACTGTTTTGTCCTGTTTCCTGATCATTAAAGCTATCTTGTGGAACTGAAAACAGCTTGTTGGTTTGAAGTAAAAGCAAAATATTGTGGATGCTTGAAATCTGAAATAAATTTCTCTGCTGTAAAAAGTTAACAGGATTGGCAG
The DNA here is from genome assembly GCF_037043375.1 of Chiloscyllium plagiosum. Classification (NCBI taxonomy): domain Eukaryota; kingdom Metazoa; phylum Chordata; class Chondrichthyes; order Orectolobiformes; family Hemiscylliidae; genus Chiloscyllium; species Chiloscyllium plagiosum. The sequence continues at coordinate 59,601,932 of NW_028270173.1, forward strand.
CATCTGTGGCGAGAAATAGAATTAATGTTTGAAGTCTGATATGGAGTCAGACCTGTTGTGTTTTAGTGTGGACTAGGTGTTGCTCATGAAAAGTGGCACAATTGAATAACATTGAATAGTAAGTTCATCCCCACCTTCTCAAGAGAAATTAGGGATGATCTGGCAATGCCTGTGACCCCCATATCCTTTGAAAGTGTAAATGTAAAAAAACTGAGGAGTCAGTCCCTTCAGCAAAGGAGTCAAGAGAGTTGGCATAAATCATGTTTTCTTTTCCTGTTTTACAGTAGGATTGCAACGTACTACACCAGAGAATACAGAGAGGATAGATTCTGACCATCACCCAAGGAACAACTTTGGGAAGACATCAAGTCCCTTCACAGTATTGCTCAACACAGAGAAGGTTGGGCAATTAAATCATCATCTGGAAATTGGTCGGATCAGAGGAGCTTTGACATATCATCAGATCTGAAACTGGTCAGTGGTGTGGAGCCTTCCATCAGAACCAACCTTTCTGAAGGTTCGGCTGTGGGTGATCGGTCAGGGTGAGGCTGGGAAGAAGTGTGAGTGGCTTCAAGTGTAGTGAGAGCTTCAATCGTTCATTAAGCCTCATGAACCACTGACTGATTCCTATAGCGGAGATGCTGTTCAAGTGTGAGGTGTGTGAGGACGGCTCCTCAGACTTAGAAAATTTCTTTGTCTACAAAGTGCACTGTAGACTCCAATAGTAAAAAGACAGCTACATGGAAGAGAAACCCTTCAAGTGTGATGTGTGTGATCAGGCTTTCAGACAGTCATCGGTATTTGTAAACCACCGCCGCATCCACACTGGGGAGAAGCCTTTCAAGTGTGAGGAATGTAACAAAAGCTTTGCACGGTCATCGGGCCTGGTTAATCATCAGCCTGTACACACTGGGAAGAAACCATTCGCATGCAAGGTGTGTAACAAATCATTCTCATGGTCATCAGATCTTCGCACACACCAACGCACTCACACAGGGGAGAAACCCTTCACGTGCGAAGTGTGTGACAAATCGTTCTCACAATCCGGGAACCTCCGTACACACCGACGCATTCACACAGGGGAGAAACTGTTCATCTGTGAGATATGTGAAAAATCATTCTCGCAGTTAGGGAACCTCCGTACACACCAACGCATTCACACTGGGGAGAAACCATTCACATGTGATGTGTGTGACAAATCATTTTCCTATTCGTCGGCCCTCCATGTTCACCAACGCATTCATACAGGGGAGAAGCCATATATCTGTGATACGTGTGATAAACCATTCTCACAGTCATCAAAGCTTCTTGCTCACCAACAAATTCACACAGGGGAGAAACCATTCAAGTGCGAAGTGTGTGACAAATCATTCTCAGATTCATCAACCCTCCTACTCCATCAAATGATTCACACAGGAGAGAAACCATTCACATGTGAGGTGTGTGACAAATCATTCTCACAGCTAGGAAACCTCCGCAGACACCAACGTATTCACACAGGGGAGAAAGCATTTATGTGTAAGGTGTGTGACAAATCATTCTCTGACTCATCAACTCTCCTGCTCCATCACAGCATTCACACCGGGGAGAAACCATTCACGTGCAAGGTGTGTGATAAATCATTCTCACAGTTGGGAAATCTCCGTAGACACCAACGCACTCACACAGGGGAGAAATCATTCATACGTGATGCACGTATCAAATCATTCTCACAGACAATGCACCTTCACAGATATGAACACATTCACACAGGGGAGAAACTATTCAAATGTGAGGTGTGTGCAAAATCATTCTCTGACTCATCAAGCCTTCTGCTCCATCAAAGGATCCACACAGGGGAGAAACCATTCACATGTGAGATGTGCAACAAATCATTCTCACAGTTGGGAAACCTCCGCAGACACCAACGTATTCACACAGGGGAGAAATTGTTCACATGTGAGCTATGTGACAAATCATTCTCCGCCTCCTCAAGCCTCCTGCTCCATCACAGCATTCACAATGGGGAGAAACCATTCAGGTGCAATATATGTGACAGATCATTCTCACAACTGGGGAACCTCCACAGACATCAACGCGTCCACACGTAATGCACGTGACAAATCATGTTCTTGAGTTATCAAAGTTCTGTGCTCTTCAACACATTCACATGTAAAAATTCTTCCACTAGTGATATGTGTGACTGAACATTCCTGTGATTACAGAACCTCTTACTCACTCAGGATTTCCACGAGTAGAATCCATCAAGTGAAGTTTTGACAAATTATTCTCAGTGTCATTTAAAACCACCAGCACGTTCATAAAAGCGGGAAGCCATTCACAAGTAATGAGTGAATTCTCAGATTCATTGTTCCTATGCAGATACCAATGCATTGACACGGTGTGAACATGTGCAACAAATCATTCTCGTTGTCAGATATCTACAGTCACCAGTGCATTCATACAGAGGACAAAACATTCCTGTGCAATTTGTGCAAAAACGTCTTGTTCCAATCATGAAACTTCCTCCTACATCAGAGGCATTACTCAGGAGTTACCATTTGAGTGTGAGGTTTATGATGCATCTTTCACAATGTCTTCTGGAACACCACAGGGTTCACACACCGGAGTAACTTGTGACCAGACCGAGCGTATCTCCCGGACAGTCAGTGTACAGGGGAGAACCCTTATTTGTCGCAAGTTCTTCACACATTTACTGGAATTCCTGGAACATCAGTGAACCGAAATGGGAGTTACCTAGCCAAGTTCTTGCCCAATCTGCCTTCAAGAGTATGAACCTGTACACAATCTGACAGTGCAGGATGTTCAGCGGTTTTGGGACACAGAATAAGAAGTACCTTTCATTCCCATCAAACAACTAGTGACAACAACACCAGCATTGTCCAGGGCACTAGGTGATTTTTTTTTGGCCTCCTTTGGATTTTCAGAGGCTACTTTTTCATTTTCATTAACTCATTTATTGTGATTGAGTTAAATAGTTACCTTGTGTATTTGTGTTGACATAAAAGGTATTTGGACTCAGATGGAAGCAGAATTAGAATAATTCATCAATATCCTCAATAATTCTCAACATCTCTAAGCTTAAAGCTACAACACACAAGGAAAGCTGTAATTTCATCAATGTTACTGTATTTAAACTTGCACAATAGGTATACGCTCCCAATACTGTTTTTTTTCTCAGAATAATTGACATATACTGGCAACATCTTAAACAACATTCTGCACAGTTCATATGTATCCATCACATATGCACAACATGTGAATACTTTAATTGGGTAGTTAGTACCCTTTCTACTGCAAGAAAGTGAGGACTGCAGATGCTGGAGATCGGAGTTGAGAGTTTGGTGCTGGAAAAGCACAGCAGGTCAGGCAGCATCCGAAGAGCAGGAGAATCGACGTTTCATCAGGAATGATGAAGGGCTTATGCCCTTTTCACTGAATCACAGATTTAAATTTAATAAATGACATTGTATTCATTCAATAAATACAGTCTTAAATTAGAGATTCTACATTCATTTACATGTAATTCATTATCTCAGTTATTCCAACTTTTCCTGATTCCAACTTTTCCTGATTCCACTTCGCAAAGTGTTATTCTGTCTTTAGGTTTTGAAATTTCATTTTGTTATTAGTTTAGGGAAAGTTTGCATTGCCAGGCAGGCCAGAATTTAATGTCCTTCCCTATTTCCCTTGACAATGTGATGGGTAACCACCTTCTTGAGCTGTTGTAGTCCAATTGTGTAGGGTGCCCACAGTTCTGCTTTCCCTTTGGAGTCTCATTCTCCTTTCCCTGCTCTTGCAGCCAATTCCTCCCTTACCTGCAGTTGCACCTTCCCTACCCACTTTTCCCACTCATGCAGCCTTCCTTTCTTTTCTCCACTCTAGTTGCCACCCTCCCCATATTTGTAGCTCCCTCTCCCATGCAGAATCCTTCTCTCTTCACAGCACATGTCCTTATGAGTGAACCAATCAGAAGCCAGCATAGGATAATTTAAGCCTTTGATTGGAGGAGCAGCCTGTCCATCCTGCGTACATGGGGCAGGAGTGGTTGCTTCAATGAGGAAATTTTCCCAGGTGATCTGATGATTTTTGGGGCAGACCCCCAACATGGCCCCTGTGTATTTTGAACATTTGTGTGTTAGTGAAGTGAGCCAGCTCTCAGGAGTGGGTATGGGTTAGAATCAGATCCTGCTTCAGTTGGTGATGTGAATTACAGACAGATCCTCTTCAAGTGACAGATGTTTGACGAATACCATGGGAAATGTTTGTACTGTTCTGTCTGGGAGGACAGCTATCCTGTGTATGGGGAGGGAGTGGGGGTGGGTCTCTACAGATTTGAGCTCCCTTGATCCATCATACCCTTTTGTAATAATGGAGTGTTATGTTCACCTTATATTCAAAGATTCATTTTCTGTTCTGGGAAAGAGTTTGAGTTATTTTTTAAATGATTTGCAGTTTTGACTGATTCAAAGTTTGCTGTAAGCTCAACATGGCGTAGTTTGTTCATTTATCAATCTTCTGAATAGATTTATAGATAAAAATAAATTCATTTTTAACAACCCAAACCACATGATTAGTCAGCATGGTGTGTTCCTATTCACTGAAACACACAGGATACTACTGTAAGGCTCCTGTACACTGCTTTTGGTCAATGTCACTGTGAGCTGGATATTTTCTCCGTCAATGGGTTTATAATTACCAGTTTACAGAAAGCAGAATGATGAAAGAAAGACTTGCAATTATGCATCAACTTCCACAAACCCAGGATAACAAAAAACACTTCATATCCAATGAAATGGAGTCACTTTTAGTAGGAAAAGTGGCAATTAATGCACAGTGAGATGAGGGGGTTTAAAGCTCAGCATGAGAGAGTGGAGGAAATTTTCATGATAAAATAGGTGTAAAGTCACAACAAAACAAACTCAGAAGTTAAAAAGCCATACATGAGAGGTAAGATTTGGAAATATTCAAGTGTCGCATCTCAAGGAAAACATAAGCTCATCAAGTAGGACAGGGTGCTAGCCAGGGACCAGCGATGATCTTGTTAAGCAAGGTGAATATTACTACTGACCAAAGTAAAAAATGAAAGGGCTCCTGTGGTGCAGTGGTAGTGTCTCTACCTCTGAGCCAAAAGGCCCAGGTTTAGGTCCCATTTATCTGGAATACCATCTCTGGACAGGTTGAGTAAAAACTGGTCTTTAGATGAAGAGTGTTTCAAGTCTCAGGAACAGAGTAAGTACCTAGTAAATAATTAATATTTAAAACTGAAGAAGTAAATGGAAGCAGAGTAATTTACGGTAAGTTATGGCATAGCAGCAATTCCTATCCAATGTGGGAAATGAAGATATATCCAGCGTACAGTATGACTGCATGTGGAGGAAGTTTCCCCAATTGCAGCTACTGGAAATCGGTGTTTCAGATCTGGAGTCAGTGTGGAGTCTCTACAAGGCTGAGATCTTTGATAACGTACAATGTGGAGGTCACACTGCAGGTAAAGAGTGCATATGCAGAAAAGTAATGGGTAACCACCAGACAGTTTAAAAGAAGAAGGCAGGTAATACAGGAGTACCATAGGGCCATGTCCTTCTCTGAGAGTATTTTTTCGTTTTAGAGACTGCGTGGGGAGATTATTTCTCAGGGGAGTGCAGTGAGAGCAAAATCATGAAACCAGGAGTGCTGCAGATTTCAGGCAAGGGGAGCGGGCTGGAGGATAGCGAGAAAGCAATAATGAACAGGGATACTATTGCAAGGGGAACTGATAGATGAAAGCAGAATGGCAATAAAAGGGTCCTTCTCAGGATGCCAGCTGGTGACGAGTGGTGTTTGGCAAGGCTCAGTGTTGAGACCACAACTTTTCATTTTATACATTAATGATCTAGATGAAGGAACTGAGGTCATTCTGGCTAAGTTTGCAGACAATACAAAGATAGGTAGAGGGACAGGCAGCATTGAGGAGGCAGGGAGGCTGCAGGAGGATTTGGACATGTTAGAAGAGTGGGCAAAGAAGTAGCAGATGGAGTACAAGGTATGAAAGTGTGAGATCATGCACTTTGATAGGAAGAATAGAGGCATGGACTATTTTCTAAATGGGGAGAAAATTCAGAAGTCTGAGGTGCAAAGAGACTTGAGAGTTCTAGTCCAGGATTCTCTCAAGCTAAACTTGCAGGTTGAGTCAGTAGTTAGGAAGGCAAACACAATGATGGCATTTATTTTGAGAGGACTTGAATATAAAAGCAGGGATGTACTTCTGAGGCTCAATAAGGGTCTGGTCAGACCACATTTGGAGTATTGAGCACAGTTGGAGTATTGAGCCCCATATCTCAGGAAGGATGTACTGGCCCTGGAGCGTGTTCAGAAGAGGTTCACAAGAATGGTCCCAGGAATGAAAAGTTTAACATATGAGGCACTTTTGAGGATGCTGAGTTTATGCCTGATGGAGTTTAGAAGGATAAGGGGGGATCAAATTTAAACATGCAAAATACTGAATAGCCTGGACAGATTAGATGTTGAGAAGATGGTAGGAGAAACAAGGACTTGTGGGCACAGCCTTAGAGTAAAGGGAAGATCTCTTAAAACAGAGATAAGGAGAAACTTCTCCAGCCAGAGAGTGGTGATTCTAGAGAATTCATTGCCACAGAAGGCTGTGGAGGCTAGGTCATTGAGTATGTTTAAGATGGAGATAGGTTCTTGAGTACCAAGGATTATGGGGATGAGAAACCTATCAGCTATCACTGAATGGTGGAGCAATCTCAATGGGCTGAATGGAAATGGCCTAAATTCTGCTTGTATGTCTTATGATCTTATGATTCTGTAGCCACAGATATAACACCACGATGTTGTCTCCCTGGAGCCAGGGTTAAGGATCTTAAAAAGTGGCTTCAGGGCATTCTGACGGTGGTATCAGAACAGCCAGAGGCTATGGTCCATGTTCGGAACTTAGGAATTAGGAGTAGAAATAGGCAATTCAGCCCTTCAACCGTGCTCTGTGATTTAACAAGAACATTGTTGGTCTCAACTCCACTTTCCTTTCTGTTCCCGAGAGCCCTTTATCCCATGGTTCATCAGAAACATATCCATTTCTTTCCTGAATCTGTTGATTGATTCTCCCTCCACTGTAATCTGGGGCGTTGCTCCCAGATTCCCAACCCTCTGGGAGAAGTCGTTTCTCCTCATCTCGGTTTTGAATCTACCTCCTCTCACTCTGTATCTGTGGCCTCTTGTTTAGGACTGTCCCACAAGGGAGAACATCTGTTCAACATTTATCTCATCAATCCTCTTTAGCATCTTATAAACCTCAATCTTCTGAATTCCAGTGTGCACAAGCCCAAGTTATTAGACTGCTCCTCATATGATAGCCTTTTCATCCCTGGAATCAACCTGGTAAACCTCCTCTGAACTGACTCCAGGGTCACCATATCCTTCCCCAAGTAAAAAGACCCACACTGAACACAATACCCCAGACATAGTCTCACCAACTCCTTATATAATTGTAAAAACATACTGAGTAACATCAGTGCTCCACAAGTGCCAGAAACCGATGTTCTCAAACAATTCAGGATTTAAACTCTGTCCCTTGATATCCAATAGCATTACAATCACTGAATACCCCACTACCAACATCCTGTAGATTACCATTGGCCAGTAACTGAACTGAACTAGCCATATAAATACGGTGGCTACAAGCAGGTCAGAGGCAAGGAATCCTGCAGTGAGTAATTCACCTCCGACTCTCAAAGCCTGTTGACCATCTACAAGGCACAAGTCTAGAGTGTGCTGGACTACTCCCCATTTGCCTGGATAAGTGCAGCTCCAATAACATTCAAGAAGCTTGACACTATCCAAGACAAAGCAGCCCGCTGGATTGGCACTCCATCCACAAGCATCTACTCCCTTCCCCACTGATGCTCAGTAGCAGCAGTTTTACAAGATGCACTGCAGAGTTCACCAAAGATCCTCAGACAGCAACTTCCAAACCCACATTCACTTCCACTTGAAGGACAACAGCAGCAGGTTCAAGTTCCCACTCACCATTGTGGCTCAGAAATATATTGCCGTACCTTCACTATCGCTGGGTCAATATCCTGGAATTCCCTCCCTAATGGCATTGTGGGCCAACCCACAGCAGGTGGACTGCAGAGGAACAAGAACGCAGCTCACCAGCACCTTCTCAAGTGCAACTAGGGACTGGCAATAAATACTGGCTAGCTAGTGACACCTATGTCCCATGAATGAAATGAATGAGAAAAAGAACATAAGAAATAGGAGCAGGAGTAGGCCACTGGCCCATCGAGCCTGCTCCACCACTTAATAAAATCATTGCTGACCTTATCATGGACTCAGCTCCACTTACACGCTCGTACGCCATGGCCCTTAATTCCTTTACTGTTCAAAAATCTATTTTTGCTTTTAAAACATTCAACTGCTTCACTGAGTAGGGAATTCCACAGATTCTTCACAACCGGGTGAAGAAGTTCCTCCTCAACACAGTCCGAAATCTGCTCCCCCTTATTTTGAAGCTATGCCCCGTAGATCTAGTTTCACCTGGCAGTGCTTCTACTTTATCAATCCTCTTTGTAATTTTATATGTTATTATAAGATCCCCTCCTCATTCTTTTAAATTCCAAAGAGCATAGTCCCAGTCTACTCAATCCCTCCTCATAAGGCAACTCTCTCAACTCCGGAAGCAACCTGGTGAACCTCCTCTGCACCCCCTCCAGTGCCAGTACATCCTTTCTTAAGTAAGGAGAGCAAAACTGTGCCCAGCACTCCAGGTGTGGCTTCACCAGTGCACTGCAGCATCACCTCCCTGTTTTTAAACTCCATCCCTCTAGCAATGAAAGACAATATTGCATTCGCTTTCTTAATTCCCACATGCACCTGCAATCCAACATTTTGTGATTCATGCACAAGGGCACCCAGATCCCTGTACACAGCAGCATACTGCAATTTTTCACTTTTTAAATAGCAGTCCACTTTGCTGTTATTCCGACCGAAATGGAAGACCTCACATTTACCAACATTGTACTCCAACTGCCAGACCCTTGCCCATTCACTTGATATATCTGTATCCCGCTGCGGTAGTCACTGAAGTTCAGAAGAAAAGTGAATTTCATTGAAATGTATAATTTTCTGTAGGAGAGACAGGATGCAATAATGATGTTTCCCTTGGCCGGGATTACCAGAACACATGGTCATGATCTCAGGATACGTGGTCGGCCATATCAGTCTGAAATAAGAAAACATTTCTTCACTCAGAGGGGGTTGGACATATAGGATTTTCTATCACAGAACACCATGGATGCCAAGTCACTGAATCTCTTCAGGAAACAAATAGTGACTAACGTGTCACAGGATGGGGGAACAAGAATAAGGCACGACCATGTTAAATGGTACAGTCGGCTCATTGGGCCAAACTTCAGTTCCTAGGTTCTTTGTCAAACATTTACCAGGGGAACTGAGACAGCAGCTGCAATAAGTGAGGTTTTATTCAGATGGGACAATGACAAGTTTAAATCCCCACCTGATCTGCTGCTCAAAGTCACCTCCATTTCCTCGGTCAGTTTCCCAAGTTTCAGAAAACTCATGTTGCTCCAGAAATATTTGGATTGACTGTGAGAGACGTCAATCAGAGAGCTCACCCACTCTGCCCATTGTCTCCTCTTCCTCTTCCAGAGCTGGTTCACTTCCTATAGGGACTGAAAACCAAGTGAGGAGATGGTGAGTGAAGGAGCAGCTTTTATACAAATTGTATCCCATAATATCCACACCAGTCTTCAGGCAGTCTGACTATCCTGTGGGCAGTCAGGGGTGGAAATGTCCCTTATGCTGTGTGAGAAGATCCAGCTGAGAGAGCTGTTTACTCGGTGCTTTGTTACTCCAGCTTTTGCAGCATCTGTTCCGTTTTCATTTCACATTTCCAGCACTGCTTTTTTTATCCTTTCGGTTGCGTTTACTCACAACACTGGATGAAAATCCCAAAGCACAGAAACACTTGGTCAAGATTAGACAGCATTCCGAAAGCACAGGAATCACCTGGTCTGAACTGGACACGGACCACATTAAATTTTAAGGAAAAACTTTTGCTCCTTCCTTCTCCTGCCGAGATTTCTAACCTTTGTCAGTTCTGTAAATGGCTGTCTCCTTCTAGAATTTAATCTGGCATGTCTTTCATACAAACTCAACTACAACGGGAGTTGAGACTGACGCTTTCTGTGAAATTCCTTCAATTGTATTCCATCGGTCATTGAGTCTATTTATAGTGTCTGTTGAGAAAGCAAGGCAAGAGAATGTATTTTTGATTAAAAAGGCTTTACTTCGCTTCGCATGTCCTCACCTCCTGCAACCTGCCAAGTTATAAGAAACTATCCTTATCACTGATAGCCAAGTTCCCCTTCGTTGAAATCCTCATTCACATCTTCTTTGGTTCTGAACTCGAATATTCAACTTGCTCTTGGCTGTTCTCCCATATTCTGTTAACTTGAGGGCATCCAAAGCTCTGCTGCATGTCTTAACTTGCAGCAAGTCCCATTTCGTGTCTAACTGATGTGGTCACTGACTGATGTCTGGTCAATTAACAGCTTGATTTTAAAATTCTAACTCTCTAACCCCCTCTAGCCCCCACAACTCTTCCCATTTCTAAGCTCCTCCAACATCTACCTGACATAATGTTTGCTGTGTTCTAATTCTGATCTCTTGTTAACACTGTTATAGTTGAAAGAGGTCAGAAAAGAATTGCAAGGATGTTGGCAGGTGGAGGGTTTGAGCTGTAGGGAGAGGCTGAATAGGCTGGGGCTATTTTTCATGGAACGCCAGAGACTGAGGGGTGACCTTATAGAGGTTTACAAAATCATGAGGGGCATGGACAGAATGAAAAGCCAAGATCTTTTTGCTAGGATAGGGGAGTCCAAAACTAGAGGGCCTAGGTTCAAGGCAAGAGGGAAAGCTTTAAAAGGGACCTGAGGGGCAACTGTTTCATGCAGAGGGTGGTGCATGTGTGGAATGAGCTGCCAGAGGAAGTGGTGGGTGTTGAAAGCTTGTGAAAGGCATCCAGATGTGTATATGAAATAAGAAAGGTGTTGAGGGATATGGGCCAAATGCTGGCAAATAGGAGTAGATTAAGACATCTGGTTAGTGTGGATGAGTTGGACTGAAGAGTCCTTTTCCGTGCTCTACATCTCTATGACTGTTACACAGGAATCACTCGGCCTGAAGTGGAGAGAGCTCACAGAACCAGAAGAAAATACAAGTGCCTTGAAACATGTGTTGTGGAAAATGGATACTGCCCAAAATATTTATGTCATGGTACATCAGAGGTTAGATAAACATGACAAACCAGTTTAAAAGAGAATAACCAAAATGTGTCACTTTTATGAAAAGAAAAATAAATTATATACACTGTTTACAATATGATCCACATATATATTTTATCATGAAAATTACTACAGATAAAAAAAACTTCAGTCTCTTCCAATTTTGTCTGTCTCTGCACAGCATTACTCGTATAATCTTTAAAGCGCTGGGCCTTCTTAAGACATGCCAGTGAATTGGTGGTTGTTCATCTGGCGTCTGGTGGTTCCTGAGGTGAAGTTGCCTGTCTGGAGAATATCGTTGTTGCTGATTTGTTGGCAAGTGGTTGACCTCTGTAACTGACGGTCGTTCAGTTCCTCAGTCAGTGAAAGCAGACCTGCCTACCAGCTAACTGTGTGAAGGAGCAGCTTCTCCCGTTAGGGATAGATATCTTCAGGCACAATGATGCATCTGATTGTTCAACTGCAGTGTGTACACCTCAGGTGACAGCTTCAGAACACCGGTCCCCAGTTGCTAAGTGAGCTCACATTTGGTGAATGCATTGAATGTTGGCACTCTGAATAGCTCCCAACATGCAGTTCAAGCAACAGCTTGGCAGTTTCCATCAAAAGGAAATTTAGCCAATTTGCACTTTGATTTTGTTACACTTCTTAAAAATCACATGGGATTCAATGTTACTGGCTAGATCATCATAGAGATGTACAGCACAGAAACAGACACTTCAATCCAATCCATGCCAACCAATCCAATCCATTGCCAAACCAATCTAGTCCCATTTGCCAGCACTTGGCCCATATCCCTTTAAACCCTTCCTATTCATATACCCATCCAGATGCCTTTTAAATGTTGCAATTGTACCAGCCTCTACCACTTCCTCTGGCAGCTCATTCCATACATGCACCATCTTCTGCATGAAAACGTTGCCCCTTAGGTTCCTTTTAAATCTTTCCCCTCTCATGCTAAATCGTATGCCCGCTAGTTCTGGACTCCCCCATCCCAGGGAAAAGACTTTATATATTTATCCTATCCATGCCCCTCATGATTTTATAAACCTCGATAAGGTCACCCCTCAGCCTCTGACGCTCCAGGGAAAACAGCCCCAGCCTATTCAGCCTCTCCCTATAGCTCAAATCCTCCAACACTGGCAACATCCTTGTAAATCTTCTATGAACCCTTTCAAATTTCACAACATCCTTCCAAGAGGAAAGAGACCAGAATGACACACAATGCTCTAAAAGTGGCCTAACCAATGTCCTGTACAGCTGCAACATGACCTCCCAACCCCTATACTCAATGCTGTGACCAATAAAGGAAAGCATACCAAACGCCTTCTTCACTATTCTATTTATCTGCAACTCTACGTTCAGGGAACTATGAACCTGCACTCCAAGGTCTCTGTTCAGCAACACTCCCTAGGACCTTACCATTAAGTGTATAAATCCTGTTCTGATTTGCTTTCCCAAAATGCAGCACCTCGCATTTACCTAAATTAAACTCCATCTGTCAAACCTCAGCCCTTTGGCCCATCTGATCAATATCCCGTTGTACTCTGAGGTAACCTCCAAGTTTGGTGTCATCTGCAAACTTACTAATAATCACCAATTGCTGAGAGAGGTGTTAGGAATCAACCAATTGCTCTGTAAATCTGGAGTCACACATAGGTCAGACCAGTAAGGATAACAAATGTGTCAGTGAACCAGCTGGGGGAGGTAAGTTCATGGGGGGGGTAATCGTTGCATGTTTATCATTCAGACTAGTTCTTTTAAATTCCAAATCTTTACTGAATTCAGATTTCATCATTGACCATGGTAAGAATCGAACCCTTGTCCTCAACATGTTCTTGATTATGAGTGACAGAACCATTCTACCACTGCCAATACTCTGGTGTGAATGGCTTTTTAATTATTGAGTATTGCAGCTGCATTGTTACATTTGTTGCAGATGAGACAACTTTCCCTGCCTTCAGGCAGTGTGCTTCCTCCTCTCAGATTGCATTGTACACATCTGTGCTGAATTGAGGGGACTTTTTTTTACAATCCTTTGGCAACTTTTACCTTGGCCTTAGCCTTTCAATTTGACTGCAGTTGTGAAGATGACGTATGGTGCTAAATTTTCCAACCATTCATAAATGTCTGAATTCTTCAGTCGTGAATTAAGGTCATTTTCATTGATCACAACGTCAGGAATGTCATGAATGTGCTTTCAGACATTCTACAATCTCACTGGGAGTCAGTGACATCAGCTGCTCTAACTCTCCGCGGTCTGAATAATACTTGACTGTATGAAATAATCAGTTCGAGTGGGAGTGAAGAGGTCTATTGCAAGTTTCATGCATGGGCTGTCTGTGATGTAATGAGTCATGAGTAGCCCATTGTCTTGTTTAGTTTGATGTTTATAACAGCACTGCACTGGCTGATGTGGTCCTTCACCTCACTGCTCATACTTGCTCATACATTCCTCAGACTAGATTCTCTTTCTCAATGGTTTGTGTGCGATGTGCTTCAGTATCTCTTTTGGAATAATGATGCTGCTTCCTTTGTAAAAGATACCACCTTGAGTGATCCTTTTATCTTTGTCCAGTTCTTTCTTACAGTCACAGGTGTGTCTTTGATGGTTTCAGGCTATCTTTTCATTCCAAACTGCTGTAACATTTGAAGAGTTGCATCACATTGTGTAGTTTCCCTAATCTCAGAAAAAATGTATATCAGACTCAATGTTTCTAATGATGTCAGAGCATGTCATACAGTTGCTGGATAAATTTGGAAGATTCCATACTCTAGCAGCATCAACTTTCTTCCAAAAGAGTTCGTGACATATATCTGTTTCCCTTGCTTGTTATATACTTCAGATACTAAATGATTTTCCCCCTGTGATTACATTGGTGTGCACAGAGTTTCAATGACGTTGAGAATGATATGTCACAAACCTTGCACTTGAACAGTTTCTCCCGAGTGTGATTGCGTTGGTGTGCGCGAAGGTTCCCTGACCGTGAAAATGATTTGTCACACATCTCACAAGTGTATGGTGTCTCCCCTGTGTGAGTGCGTTGGTGTTCACGGAGGCCTGTTGACCGTGAGAATGATTTATCACAAATCTTGCACACAAACGGCTTTTCCCCTGTGTGAATCTGTTGGTGCCTGCGGAGAGCAGATGACACTGAGAATGATTTGTCACAAACTTTGCACATGAACGGTTTTTCCCCTGTGTGAACACGTTGGTGTGTGTGGAGACCTGATGACTGCGAGAATGATTTATTACAAACCTGACATTTGAATGGTTTTTCTCCTGTATGAAACCTCTGGTGGGTCAAGAGGTGCGAAGATTGAGTGAAAGCTGTCTGACAGACCTGACACCTGAATGGTTTCTCCCCTGTGTGGATCCTCTGATGTATCAACAGGTGAGTAGACTTCACAAAAGCTTTACCACAAACTTCACACTTGAAGCGTTTCTCTTCCATGGTGTTGTCTTTTCTTAACAGCTGTACAACAAGTGCATTGTGTGATAAAAGAATTATAGGACACTTGGATGTTCGATGAATGATTGAAGCTCTCACCAAACTTGGAGCCACTCACATTTCTTCCCAGCCTCACCCTGACTGATCACCCACAGCCGAACCTTCAGAAAGGTTGGTTCTGATGGAAGGCTCCACCCCACTGACCAGTTTCAGATCTGATGATATGTCAACCCTTCCTGATCCAACTGATTTCCAGATGATGGTTTCACTGCCCAACCTTCTCTGTGTTGAGCAATGCTGTGAAGGGACTGGATGTCTTCCCACACCTATGCAGTTGTTCGTTGGATGATGGTCAGGATCTATCTGCAGTGTATATCCTCTCTGTATTCTCTGGTGTAGTATAGTGCAATCCTTCTGTAAAACAGGAAAAGAAAGCATGATTCCCTCCAACTCCCTCTCCTCCTTTGCTGAAGGGACTAACTCCCTCAGTGAGAGACTGTTCCATAGTGATTGCCAGTCTGCTATTCCCCCGTATTCCTTTCCTTTTTTCTTAGCTGACTGTCACACATTCTGGTTCCAGCAGGGACAGTGGATAGTGACCAAGAACAGACAATGTAGCTCCTTTCCTTCTACCATCCAGACCCCATCTTCCCAGGTACCATGAGGATAATTATAAAGACAGTCAGGCAGAATGTAAAATGGGCTGTCAATTCACTGAGAGCTCAAGTTGTGCTGGCAAAGACCAGATTTACCTGTGAAGTTATTAAAATGTTATTATTGCATAACAGGAAAAATAATAAAATAAACCACACCAAGCAATCTAAATGCAACACACAGTTTGAAAGATCTTAAACACACAGCAAAGTTTTCACCTGCTCCATAAGCCATCACTTTACAGAATCAAATGCAGAGAGATCTGTCTCAAATCTTCAAATGTAATTCAGCTGGCATTTCTTCTTACTTCAGTGCCAATAAAACTGAAAGCTTATAGGCTGTAAATAAACTGCAAGTTTTGAACTGACCGCTCCTGTCTGTTATTTACTCAAACCAACTTTCTACTCAGAGGGTTTATTTTCTGTGTTTCTGACTTCAGCCAGTCTCTTCAAAACTGTGTAAAAACATCAATAAGGCTTGATTGTGATAAACCAAAAACAAGTTGCTGGCCCTTAATGTTTACACTCTCAGCCCTAAATACATTACAGTAGCAATATAGTTTGCCATTAACAGTGCAGGGGTTCCCTGTACTCTGATACAGATTGGATGAGATCATGGTTCTGGAAGGATTGATTGACCTTTTTTTCTCACAAATGTAACAAACAACCATATGGTAAAGGTTTGAAATCCAAGTTCTAAAAGTTATGTCAGAAATATAAATCACACAAATTTTGTCAGAACTGGAATATGGCATTGAGGGAGATGGTCAGCTCACAAGAATGAACATGCTGCAGCAGCAATCTCGAAAGAATGCCGAACGGTTCTATGTCTCTGTTCCACACCAAAGCTGGAGAGAGTTGAAACTTAACAACTGAAATAAATGACAAATCAAAGGTTAATACTAAATTTGAGATTTTTCTTCATCAAATGTTAAATGGATAGAGGGAAGGGCAGGAATATGGAGTCAGATTACAGATGGAGAGTCACAGAGTCATAAAGATGTACAGCATGGAAACAGACCCTTTGGTCCAACCTGTCCATGCCAACCAGATATCCCAACCCAATCTAGTCCCACCTGCCAGCATCTGGCCCATATCCCTCCAAACCCTTTCTATTCATATACCCATCTAAATGCCTCTTAAATGTTGCCATTGTACCAGCCTCCACCACATCCTCTGGCAGCTCATTCCATACACGTACCACCCTCTGCATGAAAAAGTTGCCCTTTAGGTCTCTTTTATATCTTTCCCCTCTCATCCTAAACATAGCCCTCTAGTTCTGGACTCCCCAACCCCAGGGAAAAGACTTTGTCTATTTATCCTATCCATTCCTCTCATGATTTTGTAAACTTCTATAAGGTCACCCCTCAGCCTCCGACGCTCCAGGAAAAACAGCCCCAGCCTGTTCAGCCTCTACCTGTAGCTCAAATCCTCCAAACCTGAAAACATCCTTGTAAATCTTTTCTGAACCCTTTCAGGTTTCACAACATCTTTCCGATAGGAAGGAGACCAGAATTGCATGCAATATTCCAACAGCGGCCTAACTAATGTCCTGTACAGCCGCAACATGATCTCCCAACCTCTGTACTCAATACTCTGACCAATAAAGAAAAGCCTTCTTCACGATCCTATCTACCTGCGACTCCACTTTCAAGGAGCTATGAACCTGCACTCCAAGGTCTCTTTGTTCAGCAACACTCCCTAGGACCTTATCATTAAGTGTATAAGTCCTGCTAAGATTTACTTTCCCAAAATGCAGCACCTCGCATTTATCTGAATTAAACTCCATCTGCCACTTCTCAAACCATTGGCCCATTTGGTCCAGATCCTGTTGTAATCTGAGGTAACCCTCTTTGCTGTCCACGACACCTCCAATTTTGATGTCACCTGCAAACTTACTAACTGTACCTCTTATGCTCGCATCCAAATCATGTAAATGACAAAAAGTAGAGGACCCAGCACCGATCCTTGTGGCACCCCATTGGTCACAGGCCTCCAGTGTGAAAAACAACCCTCCACCACCACCTGCTGTCTTCTACCTTTGAGCCAGTTCTGTATCCAAATGGCTAGTTCTCCTTGTATTCCATGAGATCTAACCTTGCCAGTCATTCTCCCATGGGGAACCTTGTCAAACGCCTTACTGAAGTCCATATAGATCACGTCTACTGCTCTGCCCTCATCAATCTTCTTTGTTACTTCTTCAAAAAACTCAATCAAGTTTGTGAGACATTATTTCCCACACACAAAGCCATGTTGACGATCCCGAATCAGTCCTTGCCTTTCCAAATACATGTACATCCTGTCCCTCAGGATTCACTCCAACAACTTGCCCACCACCGAGGTCAGGCTCACCGGTCTATAGTTCCCTGGCTTGTCTTTACCGCCCTTTTTAAACAGTGGCACCATGTTTGCCAACCTCCAGTCTTCCGGCACCTCACCTGTGACTATCGATGATAGAAATATCTCAGCAAGAGGCCCAGCAATCACTTCTCTCGCTTCCCACAGAGTTCTCTCTCTCAGCATGGTGCAACGTGCCTTACACACCAAATGGCCAATTCTTATTCCTGTGCACTGAATTTAGCAACAAGGCAAGACTCCCTCAGCACTGCTGCTCCTACAAGACAATATTCTCTTGAATGACATGAATAAATCAGTCCACAGGGTAATAACCGGCTCCCAACACAAACAGAAAGATCTGAACAATAGCAAATCAGGAAGAATCCTCTGACACTCTGCACATCTTAGAAAACGACACCTCACCTTCTCATATTCAGGAATGATCCATCAACAAAACTCAGCCTGGAAATCAGAGGGAAATGCTTCCAATAAACACACTCAATATCCAACACACAGCTCCAGTCACACAGTTCAGCACAAAGCACTGAGTAAACAGCTCTCTCAGCTGGATCTTCTCACACAGCATAAGGGACATTTCCACCCCTGACTGCCCACAGGATAGTCAGACTGCCTGAAGATTGGTGTGGATATTATGGGATACAATTTGTATAAAAGCTGCTCCTTCACTCACCATCTCCTCACTTGGTTTTCAGTCCCTATAGGAAGTGAACCAGCTCTGGAAGAGGAAGAGGAGACAATGTGCAGAGTGGGTGGGCTCTCTGATTGACGTCTCTCACAGTCAATCCACATATTTCTGGAGCAACATGAGTTTTCTGAAACTTGGGAAACTGACCGAGGAAATGGAGGTGACTTTGAGCAGCAGATCAGGTGGGGATTTAAACTTGTCATTGTCCCATCTGAATAAAACCTCACTTATTGCAGCTGCTGTCTCAGTTCCCCTGGTAAATGTTTGACAGAGATTTCTCGTGTGGGAATAGTATTCTTCATCTTCAGAGGCTTTCAAACTGAGGACATCAACGTGGGATGTGTATCCTCAGATTAGAAGAGGACAAGGCACAGCATTCAAAGCAGTGAGGAGGGAACCACAGGCTCAATATGATCTCCTGATTAACAATGTATATGTGTTGTACAACATAACATCGGAGGAAAAAAAACACATGTAAGTTATCTAACATGGGTTTACAAAATTAAAAATCACACAACACCAGGTTATAGTCCAACAGGGTTAATTGGAAGCACTAGCTTTCGGAGCGCTGCTCCTTAATCACAACCCCCGATGAAGGAGCAGCATTCCGAAAGCTAGTGCTTCCAATTAAACCTGTTAGACTATAACCTGGTGTTGTGTGATTTTTAACTTTGTACACCCCAATCCAACACCGGCATCTCCAAATCTAACAGTGATTCACACAATCATCAGGCATATGGGAGAAACTATTTAAGTGCAGGCTGTGTAACAAAACTTTCACCCTCTCATCAATGCTTGGAAATCGTCAAGACACTCACATTGTAGAGAAACCATTTAGGTGTGAGGTCAGACAGTGTATCTCCTGGCACACAGGCAAAACTGAGAAGTTTTTGTGGTGGAGAGGATTATGGGATTGGTAGCCGAGCTACACAAATCATCATTGGAGATGAGAGTGGAGAGAGCAGTTGATTTGAATCTGAGAAATGTAAGAATGGTGTAATCTCATGAGTCTGTTACACTATTCGATTTTGGCTAATCCTTAACTTTATCTACCTGCCTTGTCTGTGTAACCCTTTAATCCCTTCCCTTGCCTAACAATAAATCTCGTGATCTCAGTTTTGACATTTCAAATTGACCCCCAGCTTCAACAGATTTTGTGGAAACAGAGTTCCAGTTTTCCCCTCCCCTTTTTGTGAAGAGGTCTTTGCTGATATCATCCTGAACAGCCATACTCTAATTTTAATGCTTAACTGCTGTGATAAAAGATTATGATATCTTATCATTTGGATTCTAAAGTTGAAGGAAGTAGGTTTTTGGTTTTAGTCAGTGAAGGTGATTTGTTTATATTTAAAGAGGTCAGAAAGTCGTTTTTCAAAAGTGAGTTTAAAATCTCATTTTCTTGACTTAAGCAAAATGATCAGCCAAGCTACATGGGGAGTTAATTGTGAAAGTGTTTACAAAGTTGAACTTTAACAACAGAAAAACAAATGGCCAGGTGCCACAATCTGGTATCAGTTGAAAACAAACCATTTA
The DNA here is from genome assembly GCF_037043375.1 of Chiloscyllium plagiosum. Taxonomy (NCBI): domain Eukaryota; kingdom Metazoa; phylum Chordata; class Chondrichthyes; order Orectolobiformes; family Hemiscylliidae; genus Chiloscyllium; species Chiloscyllium plagiosum. The sequence continues at coordinate 59,621,922 of NW_028270173.1, forward strand.
TACCAGCAAAAGGATGGTGCTCAGTTTGATGCAGTCTCCAGGCAATCAGAGCTGGAAAGAAGGCTCCAGGCAATCCGAGCTGCTTTACACTGTTCAGCAGTTCCTGAAAGTTCAGTGAGGAAACGTCAGTGAGTTAGCTGGTGGCTTTGTTTCTTGGGAAGAGCCAGTACTGGAGGAAATAATATCTGGTGAATGGACAGCAAGTCCAAGGAAACATGTATTACAATGTCAGTTGAATAAGAATTTAAAAAGTTAAGATGGAAGTCATACTTCACTGAGGTTGAGTGTAAAGGATATCACAGGGAAACAGGTTTGAACCTTACTCCTGCTCTTCAAACTAGATAAAGAGAGAGTTATGTTTCCTTTTCTTTTATGTGATAACCTTATGTTCTTTTGTTAAAAGTTCATTGACAGCCTCAAGTGAATATGACTGACCAGCATGGTAATCAAATTGCAAAAAATTAAACTTACGATCACTGAAGCCAGCTTTCACTCTGGGATCTGACATGCCCATCAGCTGAGATCATAATAACCCCTTGTTGTAGACTCCCCCACCAGAAGAAACATTTCTCTCAAACATCTCAATCAACTCATTCAATCAGCTTAAACACTTAAATTAGATTACTCCTTAATTTTCTACATTAAAGGTAATACAAGCTTAGTCTGTGCAACATGTCCTCATAGTTTAACTCTTTTAGCCTCAGGAAAATTCCAGTGAATTCATGCTGCACTCCTTCCAAGGCCAATATATCCTTCCTGAGGTACGATACCTAGTACTGAACATAGTTCTCCAGATATAGTCTAAATAGAGCTCTGTAGAACAGGAACATAACTTCCATAAGGACAGTTGGTTCAGGCGAAAAGTTGTGGCTTACCTTTTCTCTTTAGGATGGTCCTGGAATAAAGTAGACAAGCAGGAGGCTGGAAGACCACAGCAAGCCAGGCAGCAACAGAAGGTGGAGAAGTCAACATTTCGGGTATAACCCTTCTTCAGGACTGGTTTTGACAGCAGAACTACTGTTGATTGATGTGGTCAGTCAATTCTGGTGATGGATGGGTTAACCAGTTGTGAACAAGATACACTCAAACCTTCACCCTCTGGATTGAGAAGCAGGAGAATGGACAGGTAAAGAGAGACTAAAGGTAGCTTTGACAATAAGGGTGTAGAAGGCAAATATGAGGGAGTGGTTAAACTAGGTTGAGTGATTCGAAAGTTTTGTGGTGAGTGGAGGGACAAAGGGCAGAGAGTTGGGAATGAGAAAATGTGAAATTTTTCTCTGAGATTCTTTTATAAGGTAATCCAGATTTCAAGTACATGGTAGAATCAACCCTGCTTTAGTTGGTGATGTGAATTATAGACAGATTTTCTTCAGCTGACGGGTGTTTGACTAATACTATGGGAATGTATGTTCTCTCTTGTCTGGAAGGACCACTGTCCTGAGTATGGAGAAGGAATAGGGAATGAATCTACAGACCTGAATTTCTTCAGTCCATCACACCTCAATGTCATAGCTGTGTGATATGTTCATTAGCTCATTTCGTGTTCTGCGAAATATCTTAAATCATTTTCAAACACTTTGTTACTTTTGTTGATTCAAAGTTAAAGATAAATATGTTATTGTTTGTATGTTGTTGTATTGATCTTCTGTTTTAACTTATAATTCACAAGAAGTTTATTTTTAGCTTAATCCAGTTTAACCAATTTATCAGCATTGTGTATTCCTATTCACTGAAATACTCAGGATCCTACAGTAACGGTCCCAAATTTTGCTACAAGCTCAGCTCACAGATTATTGACTGGGTAGTCCATCCATCTCTTATAAACAAACACATTTAGGATATCAAGAGTTTGAGAGAACAAAACATCAAGCAGACCCAATGTCTGACTAACTATGTAACCTGGCTAGTAATCTGTTATCTGAGCTTGTAGCAAATTCCAAGAAGCCTCATACCAGTACCAAAACCTTAACCATGGAAAAAAAATTATAGGTGTGTTCTGAGGAACTGACCTGCAAAAGAGATCAACAATATCACAGTGGTTAGCACTGCTGCCTCTCAGCGCCAGAGACCCAGGTTCAATTCCCGCCTCAGGTGACTGACTGTGTGGAGTTTGCACATTCTCCCCGTGTCTGCGTGGGTTTCCTCCGGGTACTCCGGTTTCCTCCCACAGTCCAAAGATGTGCCGGTCAGGTGAATTGGCCATGCTAAATTGCCCGTAGTGTTAGGTAAGGGGTAAATGTATGGGTGGGTTGCGCTTCGGCGGGTCGGTGTGGACTTGTTGGGCCGAGGGGCCTGTTTCCACACTGTAAGTAATCTAATCTAATCTAATATGAAAAGATGGTGCAAAATATCAAAATCCCTAGAGGAGGGTAGGATGTGCAGGGAGGAATTCAGGAAAGCAATTAGGAGAACAAAAAGATGGCATGAAAAAATGTTGGAAGGCAAGGTTAGGAAGTATCTGAGGTATTAATGGGACGGGATGGCCGAGTGGTATTATTGCTGGAATGTTAATCCCGAGACCTAAGTCACATCCTGGGCGCTCGGATTTGAATCCCACCACGGGCAGATGGTGGAATTTGAATTCATTAAAAATCTGGAATTAAGAGTCTATTGATGACCGTGAATCCATTGCCGGAAAAAAAACCTATCTGGTTGACTCATGTCCTTTAGGGAAGGAAACCACCATTCTTACCTGGTCTGGCCTACAGTTGACTCTAGCCCCACAGCATGTGGTGGTTTCTTAACGAGTTAACCCTTATCTAATTACCTCTGAGCAATAAATGCTAGCCTAGCCAGCGAAGCCCTTGTCCTGTGAATGAATGAAAAAAAATTCTACAAATTTATTAAGGGGAACAGATCTATTAGGACCATAGAGTCATAAAAATGTACAGCATGGAACCAGAACCTTCGGACTAACTTGTTCATGCTGACAAGATACGCTAAACTGATGTAGTCCCATTTGCCAGCACCCGGCCCATATCCCTCTAAACCCTTCCTATTCATGTACCCATCCAGATGCCTTTTAAATGTGGGAATTGTACCCGTCTCCACCACTTCCTCTGGCAGCTCATTCCATACACGTACCACCCTCTGTGTGAAAACGTTGCTCCTTAGGTTTCTTTTATATCTTTCCCCCCTCACCTTAAAACTATGCCCTCTAGTTCTGGATTCCCCTACCTTGGGGAGAAGACCTTAGCTATTCACCCTATCCATTCCCTTCATGATTTTTTAACCCTCTATAAGGTCACCCCTCAGCCTCCAACGCTCCAAGTTTCACAACATCTTTCCTATATGAGGGAGACCAGAACTGCACACGATTTTCCAAAAGTGGCCTAACCAATCTCCTGTACAGCCGCAACATGACCTCCCAATTCCTGTACTCAATTCTCTGACCAATAAAGGCAACATACCAAACACCTTCTTCACTACCCTGTCTACCTCTGATTCCACTTTCAAGGAGCTATGAACCTGCACTCCAAGGTCTCTTTCTTTGGCAACACTTCCCAGGGCCTTACCATTAAGTGTATAAGTCCTGCCCTGATTTGCCTTTCCAAAATGCAGCACCTCACATTTATCTAAATTAAACTTTATCTGCCACTCCTCAGCCCATTGGCCCATCTGATCAAGATCCTGTTATACTCTGAGGTAACCTTCTTCACTGTCCACTACACCTCCAATTTTGGTGTCATCTGCAAACTTACTAACAATGCCTCTTATATTCACATACAAATTATTTATATAAATGACAAAAGGCAGTGGACCCAGCACTAACCTTGTGGCACAAGTCTCCAGCCTGAAAAGGAACCCTCCGCCTCTGTCTCCTACCTTAAAGCCAATTTTGCATCCAAGTGGATAGCTCTCCCTGTATTTCTCATGATTTAACCTTGCTAACCAGTCTATCATGCGGAACCTTGTCGAATGCCTTGCTGAAGTCCATATAGACAATGTGCACTGATCTGCCTTCATCAATCTTCTTTGTCGCTTCTTCAAAAAACTCAGTCAAGTTGGTGAGACATCTGTGCAATAAGCTGGAGGACATTGGTAGAGTGTTAAATGAATACTTCAAGTCTGACTTTACTTGGAGAAGGAAGATGAAAGTACAGTACAGAATTCGAGAAAATGGGCTGTGAAGGTCTTTTGGAGACTGATGATAAGAAATGGGGAGGTATTGCAGGGATTGGTGGATTTGAAACTGGAAAAATCCCCAGATCCGGAAGAGTTGTATCCCAGGCTGCTGTGGGAAATGAGGGAGGAAATTACAAGAGCCTTGACCCAAATTTTTAAATCTCCAGTAACCACAGGGGAGTGGAGGACTGGAGCACAGCTATTGTGGTTCCACCTTACAAGAAGAGTGGTAGAGATAGACCAGGGTTCTGTAGACAAGTGAATCTAACATCAGCAAACTATTGGAGAAAGTAGTGAAGGAGAAAATTAATCTCCATTTAGAGAAGCGAGGTTTGATCAGGGATAGTCAGCATGACTTTGTCAGAGAGAGGTCATGTCAAACAAATCTCATGGAACTTTTCAAGGAGGTTCCAAGTGTTTGGAGGGTATTTTATATGGATTTCAGCAAGACCTTTGACAAGGTTCCACGTGGAAAACTGATGCGATCCAGGACATCTTGGCAAGATGGATCCAAAATAGGCTTCATGACAGAAAACAGGGTGATGTTGGAAGGCTGATGTGTGACCGGAGCCCGGTGTACAGTGGTGCACCACAGGGATCAGTACTTGGTCTCTTATTGTGAATGATATTCATTAAGAAGTAGATGAGAATGCAGAAGGCTTGACAAGTAAATTTGTGGATAACATAAAGATTGGCCGGGTGGCTAATGTGAGGAGGAAGGTGTCAGGTCCAGGAAGATATAAATTAATTTCGTCAGATGGGCAGATCAGTGGCAGTTCAAGTTAACTAGGAGAAAGTGAGGACTGCAGATGCTGGAGATCAGAGTTGAGAATGTGGTGCTGGAAAAGCACAGCAGATCAGGCAGCATCCGAGCAGCAGGAGAATTGACGTTTCGGACATAAGCCCTTCATCAGGAACGGCTTCCTGATGAAGGGCTTATGCTTGAAACGTTGATTCTCCTACTGTTCGGATGCTGCCTGATCTGCTGTGCTTTTCCAGCACCACACTGTCGCAGTTGAATTTAACTCTGATAAATGTGAAGTGACGCACTTTGGAAGAGGGAATAAGACAAGTTAATACTCAATGAATGGCAGGACATTGGGAAGCTCAAAGGAACAGAGGGATTTTGAGGTGCTTTTTCATAGATCCCTAAAGGTGGCAGGACAAATGAATAGTTTAGTTAAGAAAGCAAACAGGACACTTGCCTTTTTCAATTGTGGTGTGGTTTATAAGAGCAAGAAGGTTGTGTTTCAGCTGTACAGAACTTTTGTTAGGCTGGAGTATTGTTCTGGTCGCACTATATAAAGAATGTGATACACTAGAAAGGATGTAAGGAGATTCCATAAGACCACAGATCATAAGATATAGGAGCAGAAATTAGGCCATTCAGCCCATCGAATCTGCTCCACCATTCAATCATGGCTGATAGGTTTCTCAACCCCATTTTCCAGCTTTCTCCCCGTAACCTTTGATCCCCTTGGGAATCAAGAACTTATCTATCTCTGTTTTAAATATACTCAGTGACCTGGCCTCCACAGCCTTCTGTGGCAATGAATTCCATAGACTCACCACTCTCTGGCTGAACAGGTTTCTCCATCTCTCTGTTCTTAAAGGTCTTCCCTTTACTCTCAGGCAGTGCCCTCGGGTCCTTGTCTCTCCTGCCAATGGAAACATCTTCCCAATGTCCACTCTGTCCAGGCCATTCAGTATTTAGAAAGTTTCAATCAAATCCTCCCTCATCCTTCTAAACTCCATTGAGTCTAGTCCCAGAGTCCTCAAGTGTACCTCATATGTTATGGAATCATTCTCGTGAACCTCCTGTGGACCTGCTCCAGAGCCACAACAGTTTTCCTGAGGCTTGGGACCCAAAATTGCTCACAATACACCAAATGTGGTCTGACCACAGCCTTACAGAGCCTCAGAAGTACATCCTTGCTTTTATATTCTAGTCCTCTCGAGATTATCAATGACATTGTTTTTGCCTTTTGACCTACCAATTCAACCTGCAAATTTACCTTGAGAGATATCTGGACTAGGCCTCCCAAATCTCTTTGCACTTCAAATTTCTGACTTTTCTCCCCATTTAGAAAATAGTCCATGCCTCTACTCTTCCTATCAAAGTAAATGATCTCACACTTTCCCATGTTATATTTCATCTGCCACTTCTTTGGCCACTCTTTTAACCTGTCTAAATCTTTTTGCAACCTCCCTGCCCCCTCAGTACAACCTGCCCCTCTACCTATCTTTGTATCATCTGCAAATTTAGCCAGAATGCCCTTAGTTCCTTCATCTAGATCATTAATGTATTAAGTGAAACGTTATGGTCCCAACACTGACCCTTGTGAAACACTACTAGTCATTGGCTTCCATCCTGAGAAGGACCCTTTTATCCCATTCTCTGCCTTCTGCCAGACAGCCAATTTTGTATCCATGCTAGTACCTTTCCTCAAACAACCTGGGCCCTTATCTTACTCAGCAGCCTCTTGTGCAACACCTTATCAAAGGCCTTCTGGAAGGCAGATAGATAACATCCATTGGTTCTCCTAGATCTAACTCCTTGTTACCTCCTCAAAGAATTTTAACAGATTTGTCAGGCATGACCTCCCCTTGATGAAACCATGCTGACTTTGCCCTATTTACCATGTACTTCCAAGTATTCAGAAATCTCATCCTTCACAATGGACTCCAAAATCATATCAATGACTGAGATTAGGCTAATCGGCCTATCATTTCCGTCTTTTGCCTTGCTCCTTTCTTAAACAAGGGGATTACATTTTCGATTTTCCCGTCCTCTGGGACCCTCCCTGTTTCCAGTGATACCTGAAAGATCACGACTAAAGCCTCCACTATCTCCTCAGAACTCTAGGGTAAAGTCCATCTGGTTCAGGCAACTTATCCATTTTCAGACCTTTCAGATTTTCTAGCATCTTCTCTTTGGGATGATGGGATGTTGCCTGGGATGGAGCTTTTCAGCTTTGAAGCGAGGCAGGATAACTGGTATGGTTTTCTTGAGAACAGAGAAGGTTGATAAAGGTGTATAAGATTATGAGAGGCATGGACAGGGTGAATAGAAATCACTCAAAATGTTCCTTTCAGCATCATTAGCAGCAGACACAGCTGTCAAGATGCATAGCTTCAATATTCACACACCTCAAAGAACTGCAAACAAAGCTCAAATTCTACTTCCCTGCAGCAAATGTGAAAGGCTATGGCTGGGTGTATGATCCATTTAGTTCAATGTCTTCTAATTTATCACAAAAGCTGATGCTAAAAGAAAAAGAGGAAAATGCAGAGCTTTGAATGTACCGTACAATGAAGCTGAAGTTTGGAGACATGTCTTTGTATGCCTTTTCACTGACTGAATATCCAAGGATTTCTGAATATGCTAATGCTGTTCTCGTGCTGTTTGCGACAGCATAACTCTGCAAGCTGGCATTTTCAACATAGGCAGTGGCTCAGTGGTTAGCACTGCTGCCTCACAGTGCCAGGGACCTAGGTTCGATTCCACCCTCGGGCGACTGTCTGTGTGGAGTTTGCATATACTTCCCGTGTCTGTGTGGGTTTCCTCCGGGTGCTCCGGTTTCCTTCTACAATCCAAAGATGTGGAGGTGAGTTGGCCATGCTAAATTGCCCATAGGCAATTAATGTATTAGACACATTAGTCAGTGGTAAATATAAGGTAGGAGAATGGGTCTGGGTGGGTTACTCTTCGGAGGATCGGTGCAAACTTGTTGAGCCAAATGGTCTGTTTCCATACTGTAGGGAATCGAAACAATCCAATCTAATCATACATGAAAACCAACAGGAGGGACTGCTTGTCAGTGAAAAAAGGATTCCACCCCAGACCCTGTGCACACTGGCAGGCTCAGGCTTCCCGTTAACCCAGTAAATTACAATTTACTCGCCATTTTGCTTGATCCATTGTTCATGAGCAATTAGAATTAGCTGAGTTGAGCAGAATTTGAAAATGTGCTTGTACTCACAGTGAAGATGGTGTATTTTTTCTGGTGGATTTGCAATGTTAACATATTTGATCCTTCTTTAGTTTGTTGTGAGCACTATGTTGGGGGTAAGTTGGCTTGATGACAGGTGAAAATGTGTTGCTGGAAAAGCGCAGCAGGTCAGGCAGCATCCAAGGAACAGGAGAATCGACGTTTCGGGCATAAGCCCTTCTTCAGCCTTTCCTGAAGAAGGGCTTATGCCCGAAACGTCGATTCTCCTGTTCCTTGGATGCTGCCTGACCTGCTGTGCTTTTCCAGCAACACATTTTCAGTTCTGATCTCCAGCATCTGCAGTCCTCACTTTCTCCTCCTTGATGACAGGTGAGTGAAGCCAATATCATGAGGTTCAATTACTGCACCAACTGAAGTTACATGAAGGACTCTCCTTCTTCAATGCTCCTCTTGCCTGAGGTGTGGTGACCCTCAGATTACACCACCACCAGTCATCCTTCTCCCTAATGGAAGAACAGCCCTAGATCTGGTAATACTGTGGTAACCTTACCTCCACCTTTGCACTATCTTGCAAATCTCTCCAGTAAGGCTGTAACTGCAAATACTTACAAGTAAATATGATATTTATGAGAGATAGTTTGAGAAAGGGGAAGATGCAGCAAAATCTGTGTCGCAGTCACTGAATGTAAGTCTGCAGGCGCAGTAGAAAGTGAATAAGGCAAATGGTATGTTGGCCTTCATAGTGAAGACAATTGGAGTACAGGAGCAGGAATGTCTTCCTGTAATTATGCAGGGTTTGGTAAGATCACTCCTGTAGTATTGTGTGTAGTTTTGGTCTCCTGACCTGAGGAGAGATGTTCTGGCGAAGGAGGGAGTCCCATAAAGGTTTATCAGACTGATTCCTCACATGGTAGGACTAATGTATGAAGAGAGATTGGATCAGTTAGGGCTAAGTTATTCACTAGAGTTGACAAGAATGAGGGGGTTCTCATAGAAACCTATGAAATTCTAACAGGACAAGACAAAGTAAATGCAGGAAGGATGTTTCCAATGACTGGGAGTCTAGAATCAGATGTCACAGTCTAAGTGTATGACACAGGCTATTTCGGACTGAGATAAAGAGAAATTTCTTCACCCAGACAGTGCTGAGCCTGTGGAATTCTCTACCACAGAAAGAGGTTGAGGTCGAACCATTGAACGTTTTCAAGAACAAGTGCGATACAGTTTTTAGGGCTAAAAGAATCAAGATAATAAGGTAAAAGCTGGAACTGAGGAGTGAGTAGGGTGACCAGCCATGATCATTTTGAATGGCAGAGCAAGCTGGAAAGGCCCCTTGCTGGCAAAGCCGAATGGCTGATTCCGCCTCTTTTTTGCCATTTCAATCAATTCAGTTGACAACAGTGGATGTGCTGTGGAATTGTTTATCTTATTGAATCGTGCTGTTTCACTGAAAAAGTTAGGAACAACTGCTGTACTCAATATATCGGTCAGTGTCACTGTAGGCTGGGGTACTTCCACCATCACATTCTTCAGTTCCCTGCCCACCTCCCGTGGTGCATGAGGCAGACAGAGCATGTGCTGATATCCCTTTCCAAGGTGACATTTCCTGGAACAAGAGGAAATAGCTTAAGCTCTGCATCAAGGACAGCTGACCGCCGATTTTCCTGTAAGTGATTGGAAGGATTTACACTAGGAAAATCAACTTTTTTAGGTAAAAACAAGGGCTACAGATGCTGGAAACCAGAGTCTAGATTATAGTGGTGCTGGAAAAGCACAGCAGGTCAGGCAGCATCCGAGGAGTGGGAAAATTGACGTTTCGGGCAAAAGCCCTTCATAAGGAATACAGGCAGAGTGCCTGCAGAGTGGAGAGATAAATGAGAGGAGGGTGGGGGTGGGGAGAAAGTAGCACAGAGTACAATAGGTGAGTAAGGGTGGGGATGGAGGTGATAGGTCAGAGAGGAGGGTGGGGGAAGGTAGCAAAGAGTACAATAGGTGAATGGGGGTGGGATGAAGGTGATAGGTCGGAGAGGAGGGTGGAGTGGATAGGTGGGAAGGAAGATAGGCAGGTAGGACAAGTCATGGGGATAGTGCTGAGCTGGAAGTTTGGAGATGGGGTGAGGTGGGGAAGGGGAAAATGAGGAAACTGGTGAAATCCACATTGATGCCCTAGGGTTGAAGTGTTCCGAGGCAGAAGATGAGGCGTTCTTCCTCCAGGGGTCGGGTGGTGAGGGAGCGGCGGTGGAAGAGGCCCAGGACCTGCATGTCCTCGGCTGAGTGGGAGTGGGAATTTAAATGTTGGGCCACAGGGCGGTGTGGTTGATTGGTGCGGGCGTCCCGGAGATGTTCCCTAAAGCGCTCTGCTAGGAGGCATCCAGTCTCCCCAATGTAGAGAAGACCGCATCGGGATACAATAAATGATATTGGTGGATGAGCAGGTAAAATTTTGATGGATGTGGAAGGCTCCTTTACGACCTTGGATGGAGGTGAGGGAGGAGGTGTGGGCGCAAGTTTTGCAATTCCTGCGGTGGCAGGGGAGGGAACCAGGAAGGGAGGGTGGGTCTTTTTTGTCCATATTATGAACACAGACTGTGGCCATCAAGTCCTGGAATGGGACTTGAACTTAGAGCTGCTGACTCAGAGGCAGGAGCATTACCTACTCCTCAACCAGACCCCTACTTTCCCCATCAATGGCTTCATAACTCCCAATTCACAGGAAGCATGCATTTCCCAAAGAATAAAATGTCTGCATTGAGATATCAAATTTTAAGGAATCAAAAAGCTATTTACAGCCAATTACACACTTTTAAAAGAAAAGTGATATTTGGTGCTTTGTAGTAAACACAGCAACCAATGGTACATATCAAGCTCTCACAAACTATATGTGGGGGAGAGTGGGAGGTTTGTGCCTCAGTGGTTAGCACTGCTGCTTCACTGCGCCAGGGACCTAGGTTGAATTCCAGCCTTGGAACTGTATGTGTGGAACTTGCACATTCTCCCCCTGTCTGTGTGGGTTTCTTCCAGCTGTTCTGGTTTCCTCCCACAGTCCAAAAGGTGTGCAGGTTAGGGTGGATTGGCCATGCTGAATTGCTCACAGTGTCAATGGATGTGCAGGCTAGGTAGATTTGCTAGGGTTAGAGGGATGGGGTGGGTTTGGATGGGATGCTTTTCAGAGAGTTGGTACGGACTCAGTGGGCCAAATGGCCTGCTTCCACACTGTCGGAATTCTATGATCATGACCATTTTATCTGTTTTGGTGAAATTGATCATCAGATTTATATTTGCCAGTGTTCACAATAATACATAGCAACATGTCAAAATGATATTCCCTGGAGAAGGACTCCTATCATGTTCCTCAATTTTTTATCCACATACCTTCTATTATGGACAGGTTTTGTAACACCCAGACCAATATATGCATCTGTGTCAACACAGGCAACAGCTTCAAACCAAATACTTATTCACGTTGACCAAAGGGAACAAACAGTGCCCCCTAGCATCCCCACAATAACCTTGCCTTTCCATTAGAGATCTGCTTTCAGATCATTCTTCTTGCTAATTGGGCATCATAGTCTTTTCTTCTGTTTACTGCTCATGCTGAACTCACTGGAATCCAACCGTGCAAAATTTATCCTCCTGTCAGGTCAGTCCTGTGTTTTTCTTTAACCTACATTACAGTATTGACAATTAAAGAGATGCCAACTGAAAGACTTTCTTAAGAACACCTCAATAATACATACAAGTAATGGCTGTTCAACATTAAGCATATGTCTAGTAAAATGTAATAACTTTAGCCTTATTAATTTGAAAAATGTATCCACAAGTTAATAAGGCAATTAAAAAAAAATCACTGGGGCCAAGTTTCCAAGGGACAGAGTTAAAAAGCAGGGAAGTTTTGTTGAACTTGTACCAAACCTTGGTTAGATCACATGTGGAGTGCTGCACACAGTTCTGATCTCCATAATGAAAAGGGAGGATATTGAGAATTGGGAGTTTGCAATAGTCAGGTGTATCTAGACATTGAATGTTTTTGAAAAGGAAACTTTGCCATGAAAAAGATACTGGCAACAGCAGTAGCGTTGCATTTGCAATGAACGAACTGTTTTGGATGGAGAGGTAGAGTCTGAAACATGATCAGAGAGAGATCACATGACCCAGTTTGTGGGCAGGACACAGATTTGAATGCTTTTCTTCCTTTCTCTGAAACACCTTTTGTTAAACCTCCTGAGCTAGAAGCACTGGAACATCTTTCCATCATGAAGTACACGTCTTCATTGGTGCATCCAAGAATTCTACCACCAATGTTCCAGATAAAAAGAACTGAGGTAATCAAACCTGATTCACTTTGAAATCCCTGTGCCAAAGTGACTTCACTTAACACCGATTTCATGAAGCTATGAATAATTATTTTATCTAAATTTAAAAGTTGCTGAATCAAAGCACTTTTAAAGTAACACTCAGCAGAGTTTCAGCTTTTCCAGGTCGGGAGGTTTGTGTGTGTAAGGACAGTTATAGATATTTGCAATGTCCAATTCTTTAGCTAATAGGCTTTAGACCTTCCTTTGAATATGTTTTGTTTGCGATGAACAAGTTCTTCTCTTGATACTGAAGGAACTAGCTGATTTCTGCTTGATCCTGAGATAAATACTATCTGATACCTATATCATTAGCAATATCACCCCCATTTTCAGTTCAGACTGTTGTGGAGGAATGTGAATATAGAAGAATGGCACAAGAAAAAGAATCAGTTCATTTCTCCGAATTCAGTCATGATAGTGCTTTAAAAATTCAGATAAAAGATGGAACTCCTCAGCAGGTCATGCAGCACCTGCAGAGAGAAACAGAGTAAATATTTCAGCTCAAAGGCTCACCGGAGGTCAGTTGGAATGTGGGTAGCTCTTCCTTTGGTCAGTGAGCAGCCCTCACCTCCCCCTTACCTGCACCAGTGACTCCTCTCCCACATCAAATGCAACATCCCTCATTATCTTCCCTCAGAGTTGATCAATCTCCTGAGTGACAGATTTAGTCCCAAGTCATTCCCCAAGGACTGTCTCTCTCTGATTATCGTCTTACTCCCCAAATCAGAGTCAATTCATGGACAAATTCATCCGCTCAGGCCCAGAGCTATTCCCCAAGAAATACCCATTCCCCAAGCAGTTGCCTCTTCCAGTCTCTTTACTGATTCTCTCTACCACATCCTTCCTGAATCACCCCCTCCGATGTCCATCTCTGATAAGTCTGTCTCCTCTTTCCCTTTCAGAAATAAGACTGACATTATTCATCCGCCACTTCCCACATTCTCCGACTAGCCCTCCTGAACACACCGACATTTATGCTGCACTTCCCTAATTATGAACTTGTATCTATTTTTTGCTTTCATTCCTACTTCCTCTCAAAGCTTCTCCAAGATCAGCATTTTCCAGAGGCCCAGCTCCTCTTCCCATTCATTCCTTTTCTGTCCCGTTCCTGTACGTGTGCTGATGCGATCACTGCAGAGTTCTGATCTGCTTCAAACACACCCGAGGTTACACATCCCACACTGATGCTGTCAGTTTGAAATCCTCTGAAGATAAAGATTGCTATTCCCACACTAGAAATCTCTGTCAAACATTTACCAGGGGAACTGAGACAGCAGCTGCAATAAGTGAGGTTTTATTCAGATGGGACAGTGACAAGTTTAAATCTCCACCTGATCTGCTGCTCAAAGTCACCTCCATTTCCCCGGTCAGTTTCCCAAGTTTCAGGAAACTCATGTTGCTCCAGAAATATTTGGATTGACTGTGAGAGACGTCAATCAGAGAGCCCACCCACTCTGCCCATTGTCTCCTCTTCCTCTTCCAGAGCTGGTTCACTTCCTATAGGGACTGAAAACCAAGTGAGGAGATGGTGAGTGAAGGAGCAGCTTTTATACAAATTGTATCCCATAATATCCACACCAATCTTCAGACAGTCTGACTATCCTGTGGGCAGTCAGGGGTGGAAATGTCCCTTATGCTGTGTGAGAAGATCCAGCTGAGAGAGCTGTTTACTCGGTGCTTTGTGCTGAACTGTGTGACTGGAGCTGTGTGTTGGATATTGAGTGTGTTTATTGGAAGCATTTCCCTCTGATTTCCAGGCTGCGTTTTGTTGTTGGCTCATTCCTGAATAGGAGAAGGTGAGGTGTCATTATCTGGGAGGTGCAGAGTGTCTCAGGAATCTTACTGATTTTTTCTAATGTTGAGTTCTGTGTGTGTTGGGAGCAGGTTGTTATCCTGTGGACTGTCTGTGTTTTGGGATTTTGGTGTTGTCTGTCTTTTCAAATCTCTTAAAGATTTCTCACTCCCCAACCTCAAGTACCCCCACCCCTCACCCCCCATCTCTATTGTCCTCAGGCAAGATTATTATCTGTGGAGAGAGAAACTGATTCAGCGTTTTGATCCTGATGACTCTCTTCCGTATAGATGCTACGACACCTGCTGAATGTCTCTGGCACGTTTTGTTTTAATCTGATATTCAGCATTTGGGGTGCTTTGTTTTTGGGCAAGAGGAGAACTTGAATTGATATAGAACCTTTCACAAGCACCATTTGTCCAAATATACTTGCCGGACAAGTTTTAAAATGTGGTCATGTTGTATGATGGGAGTGATGAGATAATATATTTTTAAATGGTGTTGGTTGAGTTGTTGTTACATAGATGATGATAACCTTTAAGAGATGAGAATTTCGGAAATCTTTCAGGAATCACATGAAAACGTTTCATATTAGAACTAATTGCCTCAGCAATCCTGACAAGGTAGCAAGTATACTAAATGATAGAAAAGATAGGCACCCATTTCAAGACTAAACACTCCACAATTGTACTGTTTGTCCTGCTATCTGCAGAATGGAAACCAGTCCAACATCTATCTTAGTTTCCAAAGGATTGGTTTCTCCCTGTTTTACTGAATTGTAATTTTGACTGACTGTTAAAACTTGCCTCTCTAAATTTCTCTAAATTTTCAGAGAATTTTGGAACTGACTGTCAATACTGACACTCCCTCGAGTGTTCCCTTCTCAGAGAACATCAGGATGAATGTTTTGTAGCAGTTTTTGAGTGGCAGGTAGCTCAGTGGTTAGCACTGCTGCCTCACAGCATCAGGGACCTGGGTTCAATTCCAGACTCAGGCGACTGTCTGTGTGGAGTTGTCTCTGGGGGTTTCCTCCGGGTGCTTCACTTTCCTCCCACAGTCCAAAGATGTGCAGGTTAGGTGGATTGGCCAAACTAAATTGCCAATAGTGTTCAGGAATGTGCAGGCTAGGTCGGTTAGCCATGGGAAATGCAGGCTTACGGGGTTAGGGTAGAGGGGTGAGTTTGGGTGGGGATGCTCTTCGGAGGGTCGGTGTGGACTGGTTGGGCTGAATGGCCTATTTCCACACTGTAGGATTCTATGATCTTCTATGATCGAACGTTTCTCCACCAGGTAGTCAGTAAAATACCACGTGGACTACCATGGGGTCCTTTCCCACAATGGCTGTTGTTTTAAATGCAGGGAAATAAATGTCGAGATTACAAGAAGATGTTTCTCCAGCGAGGGAAATTCTCTTGCATTTGCTGCTGATCGGCTCAATCACCTTCATTCAGGCTGAGCCGGGACATTGGGCTAGGCAATGAGTTTGTGGAGGACAAAAGGAAGGGAATACACGAGTCAGAAGGTGAGCTGATGAGCGCTTGAAGCTGGACTCAACTAGGGGTTCAGATGATTAGACTAGTCGTAGCTCATTGGAAGAGGCTCTGAGTTGGCAAGTGTTGGCATTTAAGAAGCAGCAAGTCAGTGAATAGGTCAGGGGATCTGAGATTCTCTCCCTTGCATGTGTGTAGGGCCTTCCAAAGAATTATAGTGAAGATGGGAGAGCAAGCCATATCAGCCCAAGCAATTTATCACAGATGTACGATGGTGCGGAAGGAGGCCATTTGTGCCTGCACTGGCTCAATTATCTAACACCAATCTCCTGTATTTCCCCCTTACCCCTGCACAGCATTACCATCCAAAATAATCCAACGCCCTCTTGAATGCTCTAACAGAACCAATCTCCACCATATTTCCAGGCAACGTATCCATACCTCACACCATCTTGTCTGAAAATGACTTTGTTCTCACAGCACTCTTGCTTATTTGTCCTTCACTTTAAACTGATGACCTCTCATTCTTGTTTTCTTACAAGCAGACATAGCTTTCCCTACTTATTGTATCCAGCTTGCTCATTATTTTGAATCCATCAATCAAATCCGCTCTCAGAATTCTTCATTCCAAGGGTAACAGTGCCAACCTCTACAATCTATCCTCATAACTGGAACCATTCTTGAGAACTGCTTTTGCACTCTCTCCAATGTATTCAAATCTTTCCTATCATGTGGTGCCCACAATTGTACACAATACTCCAGCTGAGGTCTAACAAGTGTCAGGTACAAGTTCAACATTACCTCTCTGCTGTTGTACTCTATGTCCCTGTAAATGAAGCCAGGAACACTGTGTGATTTATTTACTGCTGTCTCCACCTGTCCTGCCACCTTCAATGATCTGTGTACAGGTACATCAAGGTCCTTCTGCTCCTCAACCCTTTAGAATGTTGCACCCTATTTTATATTATCTTTCAGTGTTCTTCTGACCAAAGTGCATCACCTCACACTTCTCTGCATTGTACCTCATCTGCCAGCTATCCAACCACAGCATCAACTTGTCAATGTCCTTTTGGAGTTTTACACAATTTGGAGCTCAACAATTTAGAATTCTTCCAAGTTTAGTGTCATCTGCAAACTCAGAAATTATCCCCAGCACACCAAGATTCAGTTCAGTAATTTACATCAAGAAAAGTGAGAGTTTCAATACTGACCACCCCCCAAAAAAAACTCCATTACAAACCTTACAAAAGCTCAAAAATATCAATTGACCATTACTTTCTGATTTCAATCACTCAACTGATTTTGTATCTGTGTTGCCACTGTCCCTCTTATACTATGACCGGTAACTTCCCTCACAAGTGTATTGTGTGTAACTGTATCAACTATCTTCTGGAAATCCATGTATACCACATTAACAGCATTCCGCTCATCAAGCCTTTCTGTTAACTCTTCAAAAAACCCCCGCACATTAGTTAAATGTGATTTCCCCTTTAGAAATCCATGCTGCCTCTTCCTAATCAACCAACCTTTCTCAATGTAACTACTGATTCTAAACCAAATAATTATTTCGAGAAGTTTCCCCATTATCCAACCTAAACTAACAGGTTTGTAATTGTCCAGGTTAGCCTAACAGCATTGTTTTGAACAAGACCACAATGTTTGCAATCTTCGAATCCTATGCACCTTGCAGGAGTCTGGGGAAGCCTGAAAGAATACTGCCACTGCATCCTCACATTCTATCCTTAATGCCTTCAAATCCTTGGATGATTCTCACCTAGTCCTGGGGTCCTTAATGCCTACAATCTATCCAAGACTAGTACTTCATTCAATCTGAACTCTTCTAGTAACAGAGTTTCTTCCTCTGTCACCATGGCCTGGGCAGCATGCTCTTGTAAAGCCAGATGCAAAAGATTCATTTAACCCCTCAACGATGCCCCATTTCTCCATCTGTACATCTTCTTATTTGGTCTTTGATTGTGCCTACTTCTTTATCTACTCTTTACTGTTTATATGACTATTGAAGATTTGCTTCTTTGTCTCCACCTCTCATAAGCACAGGTTTTTGTGTGTGTGTGTCCCCATATACCTTTACAGTGAGTAAGCCACACATAACACTCCCCCTTCTCCACACAAAGACTATCCACAGGCTGGAAGTGAAAGAACAACAAGAGGAGTCAGCCTCTTCAAAGAACCATGGATAGCTGAAGGAAATCATACTTTCCTTTTCCTTTTTTACAGAAGGATTGCACCATTCTACACTAGAGAATACAGAGAAGATAGACACTACAGATCCTTCCAGATTCATTCCTGCCCGAAATGTCGATTTTCCTGCTCCTCGGATGCTACCTGACCTGCTGTGATTTTCCAGCACCACTCTAATCTTGACTAAAGATCCTGACCATCACCCAAGGAACAACTGCACAGCTGTGGGAAGACATCCAGTCCTTTCACAGCATTGCTCAACACAGAGAAGGTTGGGCAGTGAAACCATCATCTGGAAATCAGTCGGGTCAGGGGAGCTTTGACACATCATCAGATCTGAAACTGGTCAGTGGTGTGGAGCCTTCCATCAGAACCAGCCTTTCTGAAGGTTCGGCTGTGGGTGATCAGTCAGGGTGAGGCTGGGAAGAAGAATGAATACAGTCCAAGTGTGGTGAGAGCTTCAACTATTCATCAAGCCTTGTGACTCACTGACTCAATCCTACAGGAGAGAGGCTGTTTAAGTGTGAGGTGTATGGGGAGAGCTCAGCAGGTCATTGAGATTTGTCAACATGCAAGATCCATCTGTGGTAACAGAGCTAAACAACTACATGGAGAAGAAACCATTCAAGTGTGAGGTGTGTGACCGAGCCTTTTCACATCCATCAACGCTCATGCAACACCGACGCATTCATACAGGGGAGAAACCATTCACGTGTGAGGTGTGTGACAAATCATTCTCACGGTCATCACACTTTCGTGTACACCAACGTATTCACACTGGGGAGAAACCATTCACCTGTGAGGTGTGCAGCAAATCCTTCTCAGAGTCAGCGACCCTCCGCAAACATCAACGCATTCACACAGGGGAGAAACCATTCACGTGTGAGGTATGTGATAAATCATTCTCACGGTCATCAATCCTCCGTGCACACCAACATACTCACAGTGGGGAGAAGCTGTTCATCTGCAAGGTGTGTCATAAAGCCTTCACGCTGTCATCAAACCTCATGCGACATCAGACAGTGCACACTGGGGAGAAACCCTTCAAGTGTGAGGTGTGTGACAAAGCTTTTGCAATATCGACAAGGCTCCTCATTCACCAGAGCATACATACAGAAGAGAAACCCTTTCGGTGTGAGGTTTGTGAGATGGCTTTCACCCAGTATTCCCATCTCCTGACACACCAGAGGATTCACACAGGGGAGAAACCATTTAAGTGTGAGGTGTGTGAACGAGCCTTCACACAGTCATCGACCCTCATGCAACATCGACGCATTCACACTGGGGAGAAACCATTCACATGTGAAGTCTGCAACAAATCATTCTCGCAGCTAACAAATCTCCGTGCACACCAGCGCATTCACACAGGGGAGAAACCGTTCAGATGCCAATTGTGTGACAAATCATTCTCGCGGTCATCAACCCTCCGTGACCATCAGCGCATCCATACAGGGGAGAAGCCATTTACATGTGAGATGTGTGACAAAGCCTTCAGACACTTTTCGACACTCCTAGTTCATCAGAGAATCCACACAGAGAAGTAATTCAGAAGTAATATTTCCAACAAACATTTCCTGAAGTTTTCATGCCTCCTGAACACCTTTCAGTTTATCCAGGAATGAAACCATCCAGGTGTGAGGTTGTGAAAAGGCTTTCATACAGTCAGACTATTGCTTTGTCTTGCATCACACTCACTCACAACAGAGAAATCCTGTCAGTGTGAGTCCTCTCAAAAAACCTTCATACATTTGTAAGACCTCCTGAAATATCAGTGATCCCTCTTGGGAGACAAACTCTTTCCGTTTTGTATCATTTGCAAATTTGGAATTTGCATCCTGTGCATCATTTGGTAAGGTCAGGAAAGGCAAGGATTCCTAACCCTGAGTGCTGGGCAATTCCACGAAAAACATTGCCTCAGACTGAAAAACATCTGTTAATTATTACTCTCTGTTTCCTGTCACGCAGCCAATTTTGTAAACATTCTGTCCCTTTTATTTCTTGTGCTATATGTTTGCTCACATGTTTGTTGGGTGTAGCACTTTAATAGACATCATTTTGAAGTCCATATCTGCAATATTTCTCTTGTCAACCCTCCCTGTTTGTTAAATACAAATTACCCTGAATTTATTTTTATTTGTTCATGGAATGTAGACATCGCTGGCTGGGTCAGTATTTATTGTCCATTCTGCATTGCCCAGAAGGCATTTGAAAGTCAATCACATTGCTGTCAGTCTGGAGTCACATGTAGGTCAGACCAGATATGGATGGTCGAGTTGCTTTCCTAAAGGGCAGTAATGAACCAGAAAGGTTTTTTACAACAATCAACAATGGTGGCATGGTCATCATTTGGCCAGCTTTAAATTCCAGTGTTTTATTGAATTCATATTTCGCCATCTGCTGTGGTGGGATTTGAACCGATGTCCTGAGGGCTGTAGCCTGGGTTTTTAGATTACTAGTCCAAAGACGTTACCCACTATGCCACTGCCTCCCCAGGTTAATAAATTCATTTTGGCTTTAATTATTCCACAGTTGTCCAGGTGATCAATAAATCTGCCTTGAACAATTCTTTCCAGAAGTTTCCCCACCACCAGAATTAAACTAATTGGCCTTTAGTTGCTGGTCTTACCTTTGTACTGTTTTTTGAACAAGGATGTATCATTTGCAGTTCTCCAGTTCTCTGTAACCATTCCCAGTGTCAGGAATTCGGGAACGATATGGCCATTGTCTCAAGACAGTCTTCACTTTACCTTCTCTTCAGGCAAGGGTTTAAATTGAGAAGGAGGGATCATCATGGAGGTCATTGTGGTGTAATAATGATGTGACATGTTCACCTTACACTCTTTCAAGATTCATTTCATGTTCTGAAAAAGATTCAGTAATTTTCAAATGCTTGATTATTTTGCTTAAATCAAGTTTTGGTCCAAGCTGAATATTATGTTGTCTGTCTGTTCTCTTTTAGCTTAACTCCAAACTATTTGATTTGACAGCACGGTGTGTTCCTATTCACCAAAACACTCAGGATCTTACTGTAAGAGTCCTGTATACAATACAAGGGTCAGTGTCACTGTGGACCTTGGTATACTTTCTTCATCAATGAATTTATAATTTCCAGTTCACAGGAAGCAGAATATTTCCCTCAGAAAGTATTACTTGCATTTATATACCAACTTCCATGATCCCAAGGCAATGAAAAGCACCTTAACAGCCAAGGAAGTGCGTTCTGAAATGTAATGTGCACATATGATTTCATAAATCATACGCACCTACAAATGGCAATGTGTCAACCTCCTTGCTCAAATCTCTGGAGTGAGAATTGAATCCAGAACCTTCTGACTCACAGATGGGTGTAACTCAGCCACAACTGACAATAACTTACACCTGTCTGTGATATTTAGTTTCCAAGTAGTTTAGTCCCACAGCTGTGTTAGAATGCTTTTCCTCCTGTAAACAAGAAGCCTGTAAGACTTCACTTATAGTAACTAGATAGAGCTGTAAGTGTCAGTGTTATCTTTGTGTCTGGGTTCCTGAAGCTGTGAAAGGTGGTAAAGCCCTTGGTTACAGAAGTGAAAACTGATGGAAAAATGGGCAGGTTCCAGGAATGAGGAAGAATCCACAGACGAGATACTGATAGAGGATACCCCATGTAAAACAAAAACCCAAACAATTTAAAATTCTATGAGCTCAAGTACACCCCAGAACAACCATTTACTATCATAAAATCTCTGGTATTACTCAATAAGACAATACAATATACCCTCCCCCATTAGATGCGCTGTTGTTTAAGGGCTTCAGGATCTTGTTACAACTTTGTGAAGGTGTCATGGAGCTCCACACCATTAAGCATAAATAGCACAATATTGATGGAGTTATAACACTAGACTGGAATCTTTGGACATAAGAACTTTAGAGACTCTGACTTTAGAGACTCTTTAGAGACTCCTTACCTCTTGTAACTTTATGTCACAGGCTAACATGTACAGCCATATTTCATACGAAAGTATAATAAATAGTATCAATTTGAAGTCTAAACCTGAAGTTAGTTCTTGACTTTGTCTTCTCGACCCACCTTCTTGAGCGTAAACTTCTATAATATGACATTAAAACACAACAAATCTTGATGGCAATAATGTGATTCATTGTGTGGAAAGTCATGACAACAGTGAAAATCAAGGAACAGACCTGAGATTGTCTAGTGAAGAGAAGAATTCAAAAGAAATAATTTTTCAAGAAATCATTGGTGTAACTTTCAGAGTAGCTGATAACAGGAAGAGTCACAGAGGAAAAATCTCCAAAAAGACCACAACAACACTAGAAGTCTCAGAAAGCCTTTTCTAGCCAGTAATTGGTGAAACAAGTCTCTTAAAAATAAAACAGTAAGAACAGTTAAAGCCATAAGCATCTAAGGGAATTAATCCAGATGGAATGATTGCAATAAGAGTGGCCAATTGAAAAGGCACCCAAAGCAAATTAGATACCTTAAGGGAGGGGATCAAAAAATGCTGTGACACTGTGAAAAATTGTCCTAGGGTACAGAGTTAAGACTTCTAAAAGTGAGTTAACAAATCTCTGAAATATTTGCTCAATTGTAAAAATAACAGCAGTTGTTAAAATTCAGGCACAATCTTAATTCTGATTGAAAAGGAAGAAAAAGAAATCAGGTATAAAAAATTGTTATTGAAATTTGCAGTACCAAAGCCCTAACAGTGAAGTTAATGAAATCTTTATTATGTTGATCATTTGAACTATAAATTTAATTACTTAGCAGCTAAAATACTTTATCAATTTTATTCATTAAATATCAGGTAAAGAAAATATTTGTGAATCTGACCATGTGATGTCAAAATCAGTGCAATGCAGGAAAACATTGGGGGAACAACTTCACTGTAAATATCTTTGTTACAGTCCAAAAAAATTATTGAAGTGTTGTGTGAAACCATTTTAAGAAAGTTTCTGCCCATAGATCCTTTAGAAATCATTCAGCCATCTTGGGAAAGGAATATCTTCATTAATCTTTATGATGACCCCATAATTGTTAAAGGAAACCTGAACTTTATACTGAAAACAGCATTTAAATGTTTCTGCTGTTTAACAGCTTTTAGTTTTATTACTGTAATAAGTCTTTAAAGCAATAAAGATTCAACAACTTTAGTCAACAGAATAAAAACCAAAAGAACTGCTGATGCTGGAAATCAGAAACTAAAACAGAAATTGCTGGAAAAGCTCAGCAGGTCTGGTAATATCTCTGGTGAGAAATCAGTTAACGTTTTGGGTTCCTTCCTCAGAACTTCAGTCAACACTGGATACAATAAGATGACAACTAGAGAGTAGTAAAGAAGTTTTGGCAGTTACATGGGCCTGTGAAAAAATTTTGGAATGCTTTCTGGGTCCTAAAATCATGATTGAGGTTGTTAATAGATTTTTAGTCTCCTTTCTTGTTGAAAAAGAGTAAGCAAAAATGTTTCATTTACAACAGTTCAGACTTTACAGATTCTCATCAGGGCTCAGTCTATTTCAAGACTCATGGTTGATTTATTCATATATGAGTGCTTCTGGGTCTGTTGTACTCTCTCACACTCAGAAACAGCGCTGTCTTGGCCAGCCTCACCAAATAACCTTAACAACATCAGAGAGGAACTAAAGCAGGATCACAGTCCATTGTTGACTGTAAGCTTGCACCCAATGATAGCCTGGAGCTCAGTTCACAGACTGTGTCACAGAGACTTAGTTGAACAGCAATGCTTCATTATTGTCAAAGATTTGTTGGAATTCCCTGTTACTTGCAGGGTGTCATTCTTCAGAAGAGTCACCAAGGGCATTTAGATATATGCAAATACTGAGCAATAGGTTGATGGCCAAGGATCTCAAAACACTTATTGCTAATTGTGACCCATATGCTATACATTAGTAATAAATGATGGGAACAGCTTTTCCTACCAAATTTCCTGATAGACCTTGTTTCTATTTGCCCATGTTTATCTATGAGAGTGGTTCTTACACCCTTGTGGTCAACCAGTTGTGCACCAAAAAGTGCCAGTACATCTGATGAACTGCTAAATGCCACAAAATGCTCATACCTCCAATAGATCTCCAGCAGTGTGCCACTCCAAAACATCAGTACCTCTTGTGCATCACCAGTGGGGTGCTATGAAGTACCAGATCCCATTCCAGGCATGCCATCAGAGCAACTGATTCTGATCTGTTGGAAGCCAGCAGAGGATGAGCAATTCTATCAACTTTTTTCTAAGTGTTTCTACTTTTTGTCACTAACATTTCTATTCCAACCATCGAGATGGATGAATCAAGATGAAGACCTGGGGAGGGTTAGGAGAGATGAGGAATAACTGTACTGTGAATTTTATACAAACAAGTAACCCAAGTAATTGAGAATGGATGTAACTGTTAATCAATGTTGATGATTTTTTAGAATTCATTCATGGAATGTAGGCATCACTGGTTAGGCCAGCATCTATTGCCCATCTCTAATTGTCCAGGGGGACACAAAGAGTCAATCACATTGCTATGGGTCTGGAGTCACAGATTGGGTAAGGGTGGCAGTTTCCTTCATTAAAGGACATTAGTAAACCAGATAGGTTTTTCTGACAATTGGCAATAAATTCATGGTCATCATTAGACTCTTAATTCCAGATTTTCTTTATTGAATTCAAATTCCACCATCTGCTGTGGCAGGATTCGAACTTGGGTCCTTGGAATAACAGTTCAGTGATAATACAACTAAACTATCACCCCACCTGCAGTGAGGGGGATAAAATCTTGGAGAGAGGTGT
The DNA here is from genome assembly GCF_037043375.1 of Chiloscyllium plagiosum. NCBI lineage: Eukaryota > Metazoa > Chordata > Chondrichthyes > Orectolobiformes > Hemiscylliidae > Chiloscyllium > Chiloscyllium plagiosum. The sequence goes on from NW_028270173.1 coordinate 59,646,624, forward strand.
TGTGAAGGTTTTAGGGCACTGAAGCAACCTTATGAAGCAGTCACAGAGCTCCACATCACTGAACATAAATAGTACCATGTGGGTGGTGTTCGAACACCAACACTACACTGGGACTCTTAGATAATAGAGCTTTCTGAAGAACATTTGTACATGAAGACATGAAGAAGATAATTAATTTTTTACCTAATGTATCTAAGTTACTGTCTGGTATAACCCATGATTGCTATGAAGCAATATTTCATATGAAAGTGTAATAAATAAGTGTTACTTTGAAGTCTAAGCTTCAAGACAGTTCTTCATTTTACCTTCTCCTCAATCAATTTGTCTTGAATGTGTGGCATCAAATCATATGATAAAAGAGTTGTATTTGAAAAACACACCCTCCTCAATGAAATAAAATCTCTCTCATCCTTCCGTAAGTTGTTTGAAACTGACTTCTTATTCCCTTAACCATATTCTCACTAAACTGCTGACTACCTAACTTTGGCTTCTGGTCCCCATGTTTGCCAAGATTGTTCATTGTTCACTCTCTTCAGATATTGTCCTTCACTGTTTTAAATCTGTTTTGTCACCCTCTCTGAAAAAAAAGCCCTTGACCTCTCCATCCTTGCAAATTGATGTGCCATCTCCAAACTTTCTTTCCTCTCCAAAGTCCTTGAACATGTGATCACCCTCCAAAAGTTGTAAAGCAACTTGGGGCTGGAGAGAGACAAGGGGCAGAATGAGGTGTCAGGCAGACATGCAGCATCAGGTCAGGGATAGGAGGCCAGAGGAAAGGCCTAATGAGTTGGGAGGAATAACATTCCAAGTCGGTCCTCCAGTCACAAAATCAATGTTCACATCACAATCACTCTGTAGCACAGATTATCTCTCACACAGTCACTTCCTGATCTTCTCTCATGTGTCCCCTATTTCTTGTGCTATCCTCTTTCCGGAGTTCCCTATCTCCTCAGTGCTGTTGTTTCAGTGACCCCCTGCCGCTTAAGCCTCCCTCCTTCCTCTGTCCTCACCTTTCTTTACACCCTTCTTTGTGCCTTCTACCTTGCTTCATGTACATGTGCTGATCTCATCATTACATGTCATCACTGCCTTGGATGCTGCGATTTGGAGATGCCGGTGTTGGACTGGGGTGTACAAAGTTAAAAATCACACAACACCAGGTTATAGTCTAACAGGTTTATTTGGAAGCACTAGCTTTCAGAGCGCTGCTCCTTCATCAGGTCATTGTGGAGAATAAAATTGTAAGACATAGAATTTATAGAAAAAGCTTTAATTGCTATAAATTCTGTGTCTTACAATCTTATTCTCCACAATCACCTGATGAAGGAGCAGCGCTCCGAAAGCTAGTGCTTCCAAATAGACCTGTTGGACTATAACGTGGTGTTGTGTGATTTTTAACTTTGGATGCTGTGGGTCCTCCTCTTCTAAGCTGCTGTCAAACACGTCCGAGGATATTCACATCCCACACTGATGTCAGTTTGAAAGTCTTCCCACACTAGAAATCTCTGTCAAACATTTACCAGAGGAACTGAGACAGCAGCTGCAATAAGTGAGGTTTTATTCAGATGGGACAGTGACAAGTTTAAATCCCCACCTGATCTGTTGCTCAAAGTCACCTCCATTTCCTCGGTCAGTTTCCCAAGTTTCTGGAAACTCATGTTGCTCCAGAAATATTTGGACTGACTGTGAGAGACGTCAATCAGAGAGCCCACCCACTCTGCACATTGTCTCCTCTTCCTCTTCCAGAGCTGGTTCACTTCCTATAGGGACTGAAAACCAAGTGAGGAGATGGTGAGTGAAGGAGCAGCTTTTATACAAATTGTATCCCATAATATCCACACCAACCTTCAGGCAGTCTGACTATCCTGTGGGCAGTCAGGGGTGGAAATGTCCCTTATGCTGTGTGAGAAGATCCAGCTGAGAGAGCTGTTTACTCGGTGCTTTGTGCTGAACTGTGTGACTGGAGCTGTGTGTTGGATATTGAGTGTGTTTATTGGAAGCATTTCCCTCTGATTTCCAGGCTGAGATTTGTTGATGCCTCATTTCTGAATGTGAGAAGGTGAGATGTCATTATCTGCGAAGTGCAGAGGGTCTGAGGATTCTTACTGATTTCCTGTTGTTGTGTTCTGTGTGTGTTGGAGCTGGATATTATCCTGTGGACTGTGAAATAATGAATTGTGGAAGAGGACACAATAGTCAGAGTGGGTGGGCTCTCTGATTGACGTCTCTCACAGTCAATCCAAATATTTCTGGAGCAACGTATGTTTCCTGAAACTTGGGAAACGGACCGGGGAAATGGAGAAGACTTTAAGCAGCAGATCAGGTGGGCGATTTAAACTTATCATTGTCCTCTTAACATACTGAAATTTTTCATCTGATCATCGATTAACCTTCTAAACTCTGGGAATATAACCCTGGTTTGTTCATCGCTCCTCATCATGTAACCTTTGCAGACTGGGGATCATTTTGGTAAATCTATATTGCACTTCCTCCAAAACTTTCCTGTGATGAAGTGTACAGCACTGCTCCCAGCTTTCCAGCTGTGGTCATTTCAGGGCTCTATATCACTAAAACATGACTTCTACCCCATTGTATTCTTTTCCTCAAGAGATAAAAGCCAGCATTTCATTTGCTTTTTGTTATTTTCTGCACAGGTCATGACATATTAATGATCTCTGTACCTGGGTCCCCAAGCCTCTTTAAACCTCTGTTGTTTCCAGTATTTCCCATCTTTTATAAATCCCTGTTCTTTCATTTGCATCCAACGTGCCATTATTGAAATCTATTTGCCCCCAATTCGGCCATTTCCTTAATCTACCAGTGTCTCTTCATAATTTGTTGTTTCCACGTACAGTGTTATCACAAGCCCTTGTCTTGGGTCATTTTTAAATGTGTTGATGCAGTTATCTGTCCTGATGTCTACATTGTTCAATGATGATAGCAAAAAACACTTGCAGCGCCACCACCAGTCAGTAGAGCTAAGGTTGTTCTATAATGTTAGAGATGGCACAGAACTATCATGCACTGTCCAAAGGTTAACACTGAGCAAATGCTGCACTGTCAGGGGTACTGTACTGAGGGAGAGCTGAACTGTGAGAAAAATGGCACTGCAGGAGCAGCTGTGAAAAAGTGCTGCACTCTCTGAGGAACTTTCGCAACTGAAGGTAATATTTGTATCACACAAGTGTCAGGTAGTGACAATTTCTATAAGAGACAATGTAACCATTGTCTCTTGATATAATCGCATTATCATCACTGACCCCCCCCCCACACACACCTCCCCAACTTGCCCCAGCGTTCCTCCTTCCCTCCTCCCCCAGCAAAAAAAACACACACACACACACACAGCATTGTCAGTGTGCTCAGAACTATCACTGACAAACTGCTGAATTTTGCCTGCCATATAAACACTGTGGCTACAAGAACAGGCCAGAGGATAGATACTTTTTGATGAGTAACTCATCTCCTGCTCCCCTTGATGCCTATTCAACAGAAAGTCAGGAGTGTGATGGCATATTCTCCATTTGCCTAAAAGAACACAACTTCAACTCCACTCAAGAAACTTAACAATATTCTTGACAAAGCCGTCTAATTAATGGCCCCACATTCACCACCTTACATCTACTCCCTCCACCACCAATGCACAATGGCAGGAGTGTGTGCCATCTAAACCATGCAATGCAGCAACTCACCAAGGCTTTGACACAACCTTCCAAACCCACCACCGCTACCACCCAGAAGGAAAAGGACAGGGGAGGATTCTCTTCTAAGGCACACACCCATGTGTTGGAATTATATAACTGTTCCTTCACTGTTGCTGGGGTGAAATCTGGAAACTCCCTTCTTGTCAGCATTGGGTGTGTCTCCCCATCTCAAGGGCTACAGCAGCAAGAGGGCAGCTCACTATCATCTTCTCCAGGGCAATTATAGAGGAGCAGCAATTGCTGTCACAGGAACAACTTTGACATTCTGTAAAAATATGGCTAAAAATAAACTGAGGAGGAAGCCTTTTCAGAAAAGGATGAGAAGGATTTGGAGGAACTCATGTTTCTGTTTCCTGTTCCTGTTTTACAGAAGGATTGCACCGTACTACACCAAAGACTGCAGAGAGGATACAGACACTGCAGATGGATCTTGACCATCACCCAAGGAACTGTGGGAAAACATCCCGTCCCTTTGTAGCATTGCTCAACACAGAGAAGGTTGGGCAGTAAAACCATCATCTGGAAATCAGTCTGGTCAGGGGAGCTTTGACATATCATCAGGTCAGAAAGTGGCCAGTGGTGTGGAGCCTTCCATCAGAACCAACTTTCTGAAGGTTTGGCTGTGGGTGATCGGTCAGGGTGAGGCTGGGAAGAAGTGTGAGTGGCTCCAAGTGTGGTGAGAGCTTCAATCATTCATCGAGCCTCATGAACCACTGACTTGTTCTACGAACTGTTCAAGTGTGAGGTGTGAGAGGAAGATTCCACAGGCTCAATACTGTCTCCTAAACCCACAAGGTGCATCTGCTGTACAACTGTTAACACAATGGCAGCTACATGAAAGAGAAATCATTCAATTGTGAGGTGTGCCACAAAGCTTTTAGAAAGTCATCAACCCTCATGAATCACACAGAAGAGAACCAGATTGAGCATGATGTGTGTGATCAGGTGTTTGCACAACCATCAGGCCTGCACATTCCCCAGCAAACTCATTCTGTGGGGAAACAATATATGTATGAGATGTGTGACAAATCATTCTCTGAGTCTTTAACCCTGCGCAGACATCAACGCATTCACACCAAGGAAAAGCTTTTCATGTGTAAGGTGTGTGACAAATCATTCACACAGTCATCGAACCTGCTTGTACACCAACGCATTCACACTGGAGAGAAACCATTCACGTGCAGCGTGTGTGTCAGATCATTCTCAAACCTATCAACCTTGAACAAACACCAGCTAATTCACACAGGCGAGAAACCGTTCTCATGTAAGGCGTGTGGTAAATCCTTTGTGCAGTCATCGACCCTCCGAGTGCACCAACGTACTCACACCGGGGAGAAACCATTCAAATGTGAGTTGTGTGAGAAATCATTCTCGGCATCATCAAGTCTCTGTAAACACCAACGGATCCACAGTGGGGAGAGACCATTCACATGTGAGGTGTGTGAGAAATCATTCTCATCATCATCAAACCTCTACTCACATCACCGCATTCACACAGGGGAGAAACCTTTCAAGTGCAAGGTGTGTGACAAATCATTTACAGAGTCTTCGACCCTGCACAGACACCAACGCATTCACTCAAGTGAAAAGCCTTTTACATGTGAGGTGTGTAACAAATCATTTGCGCAGTTATCAATCCTGCTTGTGCACAAACGCATTCACACTGGGGAGAAACCATTCACTTGCAATGTGTGTATCAAATCATTCTCAAACTTATCAACTCTGAACAATCATCAACACATTCACACAGGTGAGAAACCATTCTCGTGCAAGATGTGCGGTAAGTCTTTTGCACAATCATCGAGCCTCCTTGTGCACCAACATATTCACACGGGGGAGAAACCATTCACGTGCAAAGTGTGTGTCAAATCATTCTCCAGTTCATCAACCTACCGTTTACATGAACGTATTCACAGTGGGGAGAAACCATTCAAATGTGAGGTGTGTGACAAATCATTCTCAGCCTCATCAAGCCTCCGTGTACATCAACGTATTCACACAGGGGAGAAACTATTTACGTGTGAGGTGCATGGTAAATCATTCCCTACTTCATCGCGACTCCTGCTTCATCAGAGGATTCACACGCAGGAAAAACCATTCACATGTAAGGTGTGAGATAAATCATTCTCGGTGTCATCGCGCCTCCAAGTACACCAACGTATTCATACAGGGGAGAAACCTTTCAAGTGTGATGTATGCAATAAATCATTCTCACAGACATTGACTCTGCGTCTACACCAAAGGATTCACACAGGGGAGAAACCATTCACATGTAAGGTGTGTGATAAATCATTTTCACGGCCAGAGAACCTCCGCAGACACCACCGCGTTCACACAGGGGAGAAACCATTCACGTGTGAAGTGTGTGACAAATCATTCTTGGACTCATCAAGACTCCTATTCCATCAGAGGATTCACATGGGAGAGAAACCATTCAGATGTGAGGTGTGTGGCAAATTATTCTCGTCATCATCAAATCTCTGCTCACATCAACAGGTTCACCCAAAGGAGAAACCTTTCAAGTGTGAGATGTGTGACAAAACTTTCCCACACTCAAAATTGCTCTGCACTCACCAACAAACCCACACAGGAGAGAGCCAAATCAACCAAGTTGTGTGAAAGTCATTCTTGTGGTTAGATAGTCTCCACATAGTACATCTGCACAGGAGAGAAATCATTCATGTATAATGGATGCAAGAAATTGTTCTCAAGGTCGAGAGAATACACACGGGTGTAATTCTTCAAGATCTTTGTGATGAATTTTTCATTATGTTCTCCACCAAATGGCACACACTGAAGGATTCACACAGAGAATCTCTTCAGATGCAATGTTTGTGAGTATATCTCCTCATCATGAATACGTGAACACAGGGGAGGTTCCAGTGCTCTGAACTGTGACAGGAAACGTTGGTCCACTTGAGTGAAGTTCTTCATAACTTATCCTCAAGAGTGTTTACCTGTACCCAGTCTCACTGTGCAGGGTGTTCAGTGGGACTGGGGCACAGAACAAGAAGCAGCTTTCACTCCCATCAAACAACTAGTGATGACATCATCGGTGCTGAGGGATTATGATGTAACAATGGAGTGACCCTGCAGTGTGATGTCAGTGAAACAGGACTTGGAGTAACCCCCAGGCAGTGAGGACGACCCGCTGTGTTTGTATCCAGAGGGTTTACTCAAACTGAACAAAACTACAATGGTTAGGAACATAGGAACAGGAATGGGCTGTTCAGCCCCTTGAGCATGTTCTGTGGTTCAGTGAGATTATGGCTGATCTGTGGCCTAACTCCAGGTATTTTGGGATTATATTGAACAGAAATCATCTATCTTAGAGTAAAATTAACAACTGATTCAGCATCAACTGCCATTTGTGGAAGAGAGTTCCAAACATCTTACACCCTCTGGGCTTCTGAACATCTCCACTGAACGATTAGGCCCTAATTTTTAGATACGGCCCTAAGTTCTAGAATCCCCAACTAGTGGAAATAGTTTATCTTTATCTGTTGAGAAAGATATGCTGGCTATTGTTTTTTGCTTGGAAGCATCTCAACCTGAGCCTGTTTGAAGAGAAAACGTGATGGTAGAGCCTGACCACAAAGCAATTCAAAGTTTCTTTCTCAAACCACTTCTATTTGTGACAAACCACTGCTAAAAGATGTTACTTCATTGTAGAGCTATCATTTGGAAGTGAAGGATAACAAGGGAAGCAGATGTACATTGATGACTTGCCACTGAGAGCTACACTCTCTTTGAAGGAAGTTGATGTTGACATTGACCTAGATCTTCTGCACTGAGCTGAAAATGTGTTGCTGGAAAAGCGCAGCAAGTCAGGCAGCATCCAAGGAACAGGAGAATCGACGTTTCGGGCATAAGCCCTTCTTCAGGAAAGGGCCATTCCTGAAGAAGGGCTTATGCCCGAAACGTCGATTCTCCTGTTCCTTGGATGCTGCCTGACCTACTGCGCTTTTCCAGCAACACATTTTCAGCTCTGATCTCCAGCATCTGCAGCCCTCACTAGATCTTCTGCAGTCTGGTTTATTGGAAAACAGACAAACAATTCAAGATGTACGTTGTGGTCACTTCTGACTCCTGACACATTGAGCCCCACCCCCACCCCAGCACTCCATCTTCTCCCTGACTTCACCCTCCTCATCCTTGACTCTCCCCTCACCCAACTCAACAACCCCCATGTCCCAAGTTGATAAGTTGCCACAACCACATGTCTAATCTGACACAGCCTGACTGTCCCTCAGTGGTCAAATGTGCACACCAGCAACTAGCCCCTGACCTGACCACTCACATTTGAGCACCCCCAATCCAACTATGACTCTCCTCACACTCTATTTACCCACTAAGCCTATCCACATCCCAATCTACCTCGGGGATTCCCACACTGATTTCCCTTACTGCTCTCTGTGTGGATTCCTGCACTGATTCCCCTCACTGCTGTCTGTGTGGATTCCTGCACTGTCAAGGAATTAAGTCCAGACTGAACAAGGTAAGAGAAAGTGCTCTACTGGCCAAACATGAACAATGAGATGAAGTGCAGTGCTTGTAATGAACCTAAACTAAACACGATAAAGACCTGTTCCTGACATCCCAGACAGCCCATGGATGAAGCTTGGAGTAGATTCTCTGGAACTGATTCTCTGTCGGCTACTATTCGGCCAGCAAGGAGTTGGAGCAGCTGTAGAATATCTGAAAGCACACTTCAGTCATCATGACATTCCTGACACTGCAATCAGTGACAATGATCTCAATTCATAACTAAGACTTCAGACAATTCACTCCTGAAGGAGCAGCGCTCCGAAAGCTAGTGCTTCCAAATAAACCTGTTGGACTATAACCTGGTATGGTATGATTTTTAACTTTGTACACTCCAGTCCAACACCAGCGTCTCCAAATCATCACAATCTTCGAGGTATGGTCTAACTCATGCCTTGTATAGTTCTAACATGGTTTCCCTGAGCTATTCCATTTGAAGTAAGCCAACATTCCTCTGGTATTTCCTGTAAGATGACTGCTCCCTGACCTTAATTTTTAAGAAAATGTTTAAAGTACTATTTGTCGGAAATTTACCGAGGGACTATCATTAAAATTAGTTGTGCTCTTCACCTAACCTGACACAATGATAAGGGGTGGTCTATTATTTATTAATGACCATCTTCTATGTAATGTTTAAGTATGGAATGCCACAGGTTCATTATAAATATCTCAACATAACTCCAATCATTTGCAGATTCACTGGATTTGGTCACATCCATTTCAGATTCACAGCTCAATAAGTCTCACTCTTCTGGTGATCAAAGTTTGAAGGACATTCTTTCAATCTGTTAAGAGTGTTATACCTGTAACGAGTAAACTTTGAATGTTGTCTTCACTTGTTGAAATAAGAACTACCTATCTTTTCAGGAATTATTTATCTTCATGATTTGTACTCTTTGTATAACCACTAATTAATGTTTTCTTACTGTAAAAATCCATGCATACTAAAATTGTTTCATCTAGTTATTTGTATCTAAATTCCATTTAGGTATGGGGAGTATACTTGATTAGGTTTCCTACAATGTGGAAACAGGCCATTTGGCAAACCAAGTCGACACCAACCCTATGAAGAGTAACCCACCCTGACCCATTTCCCTCTGACTAATGTACCTAACACTATGGGCAATTCACCTGACCTGCAAATCTTTGGACTGTGGGAGGAAACCCAAGCAGACACAGGAATAATGTGCAAATTCCATGCTGGCAGTCACCTGAGGCTGGAATCAAACCCAGGTCCCTGGTGTTGTGAGGCAGTAGTGCCAACCACTGAGCTGTCATGCTTGCTGGAGGTGCCACTGAATCTTTATAATATCAGGGAACTTTACAATCTTGCTGAAAAACAAAAGGAATTTAGAAGAGGGGGTTATTCTCAATTATTTTCTTCCTTTGGATGGGTGACAAGTTGGATTCCATGGGCCCAATTTAAGTGTCATGGAGTCCAGCTCCCTCTAGCTGAAGTTGAGGGGAATTAGGCAAGGAATACACCTGATCTCAATAGCTGAAGGTATGGATTTACCATTGTAAGACAACAGCAGACATCCTGAACAACCAACAACAACTCAAACCTGTACCATGAGAAAAGCTGATTGGTTTAAAGATCACGTGTGCAATGCACGTGTAAGGATAGACAGAATTGGAACAGGCAAGAAAAAGAAACAGATTTTGTTGTTCCTGTACATTTTTATGAACTTTTTTTTGTGTATCATAGATTGAAAAAGATACTAAGTGCAATTTTTGCCTTTTTTTTGTGGAAAGGGAAAATGTCGAAAGGGAAAATAAAACACTTGTTACTGTTAAAAGAAAAATATTTCATTATTATGAGCTTGTCCCTGACTTTAAGGAACTCGATGAGTTACTTGTAGAACTAGCAAAGGAAGAAAAAGGTGACGTGGACCGTGGATTTCAATCACTGATGTTAGGGAGAAATTTTGAGAACATGAGGGAGTTTGTGATTATGAAAGAATTCTGAAATAGTATTCCAGACTCACTTAAAAGTCCAAGAAACAGGAGTTCTGCCAGACGGTGTTTCACATGTTCCATGTGGAGAAGTCATATGGAAATTAGAAAAGAAGATAGAAAAGATTTTAGGTTTTGGAAAGAACAGCAAAATAATAAAACAAAGGCTGGAATGTGAAGAAAATCATATGCTTTCAACATAATATGAATGGACACAAGAAAGCCAATTGTTGGTAGTTAAATGAGAAATCGATTTCAGCAGTAGGAATGTCTAAGGAATCGTCAGGAAGGGATCTGTCAGGAAACAAAATAGGTAATAAAACTAATGTAGAAGCAACATTGGAGCATTTTCCTTTGGAGCTTGCCAGGAAGGTACAATTAACTCAGGGCAGTGAAGAAAATTCTCCCTCAGTTATTAATGAAGAGAATCTGACCATTGGAGGTTATTAATGCTTTATTTTAAAGGGAAAGGTACTTCTAAACAAAGAGGTAAACCAATAAAGATATCATGTGACACTAGAACACGTCAGTCACTGATGCTATCTAATAAACCAAGTTGCATTCCAAAAAGGCAGATGAAGGAGGAGATATTAATTGGAGATATACACAGAAGTTACAAACTTTCCATTTTAGGTTAACGAGTGACTCAATAAGAGTATTGCAACAAATCCTGAAAAAAATAAAGTTCATTTTATCGTGGAGTATTACATGACTGGTTCAAAAATGTTGAAACAACATGTAGAAGTGAAAGAAACTAAGATTCTTCAGGAGAAACAATTGTCTGGCAGAAGGCAGAGAATGGGGATAAAACGATGGAAGCCAGTGACTAGTGGTGATCCCCAAGGCTCAGTGTTGGGAACATAATGTTTCACTTTATACATTAATGATCTGGATGAAGAAATGAAGGGCACTCTGGCTAAGTTTGCAGATGATCCAAAGATAGTTGGAGGGACAGGTAGTATTGAGGAGGCAGGGAGGCTGCAGTAAGACTTAGGCTCGGAGAGAGCATCTTGATCGATTGTGTCAGACCGAAAATCCAGGAGTGGTGATTGTATCTTTTTAGCAGTTATGGATGTTCGAACAACTTTCCTGGGGCAAAATGAAGGCAAAAATGACAGTGGAAAAGTTAGTTCAATTTTTACAAGATATGGATTACTCAAACAAACACAATCAGATCCAGGTTCAAATTTTTAATATCATTTAGTATCTCCTCCATTTCCTACAGTTCCACATGTAGGCAGCCATTCTGACCTTTATGGGCCCCAGTCTCTCCCTAGTTACTCTTTTGCCCTTAATGTATTTGTGGAACCCTTCAGATTCTCCTTAGCCTTATTTGTTCTTTTGAATTCCCTTTTAAGTATACTCCTACTGCCCTATACTCCATTGGGATTCACTTGATCTTGGCTGTCTAAACCAGACAAATACGCCCTTCTTTTTCTTGACTAAAACCACAATTTCTCTAGTCATCCAGAATTCCCCACATCTACCAACCATACTAGGAACATTTTTGATGGCTTCCCACTTTCCAGCCATCCCTTTACCTGCAAATATCTGTCCCCAATCAATTTTCCAAAGTTCTTGCCAAATACCATCTAAATTGGCCTTCCTCCAATTTAGAACTCTGACTTTTAGATAAGTTCAATTCTTTTCCATTACTATTTTAAAACTAATAGAATTATGATCACTTGCCCAAAGTGCTCCCCCACTGACACCTCAGTCACCTGCCCTGCCTTATTTCCCAAGAGTAGGTCAGGTTTTGCACCTTCTCTAGTAGGTACATCCACATACTGACTCAGAACATTTTCTTGCATAACTCTTCTCCATCCAAACCCTTGACACTATGGCAGGTCCCAGTTGATGTTTGAAAAGTTAAAACCCATTACCATTATTTTTATTATTACACTCTATTATTCTTACAGAGAACTGAGATCTCCTTACAAATTTGCTTCTCAATTTCCTGCTGACTACTGGGCAGTCTGTAGTCCAATCCCAATAAGATGATCATTCTTTTCTTATTTAGTAGCTCCATAAAAAAAATCACTGGATATTGTCCTTGGAAGTTTCTCCTTAAGTGTAGCTGTGATGACGTGGAGGTGCAGGTGTTGGACTGGGTAGACAAAGTTAAAAGTCACATAACACCAGGTTATCATCCAATAGGTTTATTTGTAAATACAGGCTTTCAGAGCGCTGCTCCTCCATCAGGTCGCTTGTGGAGCAGGATCATAGGACACAGCTTTAATGCTATCCCTTATCAAAAACACCACTCCCCCTCCTCTATTACTACCCTTTCTATCCTTCCTGTGGCATCCATACCCTGGAACATTAAGTGGCCAGTCCTGTCCATCCCTGAGTCATGTTTCTGTAATACTTATGCTATCCCAGTCGCATGTTCCTAACCATGGCCTGAATTCGTCTGCCTTAGCTGTCAGACCTCTTGCATTGAAATAAATGCAGTTTAATTTATTAGTCCTACCTCATACCTCACTCTCTGCTTTGCTGCTTTCCTAAGTGCATGAGCCTCAGACTGATCCTTTACCTCAATATCGCTCTGGTGTTCCCTCACTCCCCACAAAGTTTTAATCCTCCCACAGTGCTCAAGCAAATCTCCCCACCAAAATATCAGCCCCCTTCCTATTTAGGTGCAACCAGTCTTTCTTGTACAGGTCATTTCTGCCTGGAAGAGATTCCAATGATCCAAAAATGTGTCTGCTTCTCCCCTGCCCCAGTTCCTCTGCCACCCATTAATCTGCTCTGTCCTCCTCTTCCTATTCTCACTAGCACATGGCACAAGGAGTAATCCAGATGTTACTACCCTCAGAGTCAAAGAGAGTGGTGCTGGAAAAGCACAACAGGTCAGGCAGCATCTGAGGAGCAGGAGAATCGATGTTTCGGGCATAAGCCCTTCGTCACGAAGGCAACGCCGATACAGTCATCGATGTGGCAGAGGAACAGGTGGGGAATGGTTCCAGTGTAGCTGCGAAAGATGGATTGTTCCACCTACCCGACAAAGAGACAGGCATAACTGGGGCCCATGTCGGTACCCATGGCTACCCCTTTGATCTGGAGGAGGTGGGAGGATTGGAAGGAGAAATGGTTGAGGGTGAAGATCAGTTCAACCAATCGAATGAGTGTGTCAGTGGAAGGGTACTGGTTGGGTCAGTGTAAGAGGAAGAAACAGAGGGCTTGGAGCCCTTCGTCATGACAGATAGATGTGTACAGGGACTGGATGTCCATGGTGAAGACAAGGCTTTGGGGGCCAGGGAAGTGAAAGACATGAAGGAGGTGGATGGCATGGGTGGTGTCCTGAATGTAGGTGAGGAGTTCCTGGACTAAGGGAGACAGGATAATGATGAAGGACTTATGCCCGAAATGTCAATTCTCCAGCTCCTCTGATGCTGCCTGACTGTCTGTGCTTTCCCAGCACCATACACTTCAACTCTGATCTCTAGCATCTGCAGTCTTCACTTTCTCCTCATTAATTACTTCCTTCAGGATCTACTTTTTAACCTCCTGCCTAATTACCTATGTTCTCTCATCAGAACCTCATCCTTTTCTTTTCCTTTGTTGTTAGTTCAAATGTGTACAACAAGCCCATGCTTGTCTCTCTCCTGTTTGAGAATATTCTGCAGCCTCTCCAAGACATCCTTGATCTTGACTCCCAGGATGTAACACTCCATTCTGGTATCTCATTGCCAGCCGCAGAAACGTCTTTCTGTGTCTGTGAGTAGATAGTCCCCTATCACAATTGGTGGCTTGGAACCTGATGTACCCTTGTCACATTAGAGTCAGTCTCGGTACCAGAAACTTGGCTGTTAGTGGTACATTCCCCTGAGGGTCCATTACTCTCTGCTTTTTCCAAAACAGCATACTTTTTTTTTCAATTAGATTCCCTACAGTGTGGAAACAGGCCCTTTGGCCCAACAAGTCCACACTGACCCTACGATGAGCAACCCACCCAGACCCATTCCTCTACGTTCACCCCTGACTAACACACCTAATGGTAATTTAGCATGGCCAATTCACCTAACCTGCACATTTTTGGACTGGGGGAGGAAACCAGAGCACCCAGAGGAAACCCACGCAGACTGTTGCCCGAGGCGGGAATTGAACCCAGCAGTGCTAACCACTGAGCCACCATGCCGTTGTTTGAGATGGGGATAACTACAGAAGACTCCTACACTAGCTGCCTACCTCTCCTACCTTTTCTGGAGGTAAACCATTTGACTGTATCAATGGATTTTCTACATTCCTCAAACTACCATCCATCACACCCCTTGATTCCTGTAAATTCCTCATTGCCTCTAACTGCCACTCCAACCAATCCATGCAATCCACTGGGATTTGCAACCAAACACATTTCCTGCAGACATAATCATCAGGAATATGGAAACTCTCCCTAATTTCCCACATTGGACATGTGGAAGAGCACATCACTCTACTAAAGGCCATCTTTGCACCTTAACAATCACCAGACCCAGGAAATAGCCCAGTCTCACTGCTCTGAAAAAAACACTGCTCTAGAGTAAATTGGTACCTATGTTTTGTATTTTTTTAAAAATAGTCTAATCTGGAGACAGATCTCAATGAAGCATATTTTAAACATTCACCCTACCCACTATAATAAATTTACAAATGAACAGAGTATGATTAGATTTAATAAACCACTTAGCTGTTCCCCTCTGTGAGCAGCTCCCCATACTGAGATTTCCGCAAGGTCAGCTGTGAATTTCATTGTCTGTTTATTTTTCTTACACCAAACTCAGATGTCCAAAGATACTTCACAGCAGTCAGCTGTGAAAGGTCACTGAATTAAAACTGAGAGAACTGCAAATGTTATAAATCAGAAACAGGAACAGAAATTGCTGGAGAAGGCTGCAGGATCCTCAAATGGAAAATGAGATGCTGTTCTACCAGCTTGCATTAAACTTTGGCAGAGCACTGTAGCAAGCCTGAGACAAAGAGTCTGGCCAGGGAACAGGGTGATGTGTTGGGAGTGGAAGGCAACTGGAAGCTCAGGGTCTGTTTTGAGGACAGATCGCAAGTGACCTGCAAAGCGGTCACCCAGTCTGTGCTTCATTTCTCCAGTGTAGAGGAAACTACGTTGTGAGCAGTGAATGCAGTAAACTAGATTGTGTGAAGTGCAGGTAAAACACTGCTTCACCTGGAAGGTGTGTTTGTGCCCCTGGAGACTGAGCAGGGAGGAAGTAAATGGGCCGGTATTACACCTTCTGCGGTTGCAGTGGAAGGTGCAGTGAGGCTGTGGTGGGGTGTTGGGAGTGAAGGAAGAGTGAACCAGAGTATCCCGGAATGAACAGTCCCTGCAGAGGGCTGACAGTGAGGGGAGGGGAATATGTGTCTGGTGGTGGCATCTCACTAGCACATGCTCTTCCTCCTTTATTTAAAGTACCTTGTTTTTCCCAAAGCTCCAAAACAACGCTCAAAGATTTATAAGCCAAACTTTCGAGACTATATGTCTGATCTGTGTGTCGCATTTCTGTGAAACACTAACCAAAGCTTGTGAGGTAGTTAAAAAATATTGAGATGCAACAAATAAACAAAACTAGAGCAGATAAAAAGATGAGAGCTGTTATTGAAGACAAATATTCAGATAGCTTCCTTTCTCTGGGGAACTATTTAAAGCAAGTTTCAATGGTCACCTTTTTTTTATATAATGTATTTTTATTAAGAAAAAATAGATTTTTAAATATTACAACAAAAACAAAACAATGCAATTCAAAACAGTACAAAAATAGTACAAAATTAAACCCAAATAATAAAAAAAATTCCCCAGCCCATCCTCCTATACGAATGTATAAACATATATAGAGAAGTGTAAAATAAAAAAAAAATCTAAACTAGCTATTTAACTAACTAAATAAATACCTAACAACAAACAAATAATTAGTAATAACTCAGCCCAGCCAAACAAAACACTCATACATTCACAGTTCCTCCTCCCTGGATATTGGACTCATGAAACACAATCGTTGCGGCTATATAAAAGCCCTTGTTAGTATGGCAGATAAATCTGTATCCAGGTATTTCAAAAAGGGTTGCCATGTCTTGTAAAAATTCTCAGTTTTGTGGTGTACCATATTTGTGAGAAAATCCAGGGGAATATGCTCCATAACAATCTTCCGTCAACCCGACAGGCCTGGGGTTTTTTCTGATATCCAACCTAGCAAGATATTCTTCCTTGCACAGAATGTAAGAATATTGAAAAGTTTTTCCTTATGCGGGTCTGCAGGAAATACAATGGGTAGGCCCAAAAGGAGAGAAATAGGGTCCTTCTCTACCCCTACACCTAAAATCCTCTCCATTGCACCCATCACAGTGCTCCAATATGTTTGAAGCCTGTTACAAGACCAAAAACAATGGGTAAGAGTACCCATACAGACCTTGCACTTAGGACATGCTGAAGATACCCCTGGTTTAAATTTTGACAAACGGTCTGGGGCTAAGTGGACCCTGTTTTTGAATAAAACCCCTAACTTGAAAAAAACGAAAGAGGTCTCTATTAGGTAACTCGTACTTCCATACTAACTGATCAAAGGACATCATTACATCTCCCTCAAGTAAATCACCCATGCAAGATATACCCCTAGCTGCCAAACATTTAAATCCTGAATCTATCATACCTGGTTGAAAACTCAGCATATCCACTAAAGGTGTAAACAAAGATGTTTTGCCAATATTACCTTCCCTCTGCCAAATTGCCCTCCATGCTTTAACAGTATCGATGACTATTGGGTTATGGCAATATTCCCTAACTGTCCTCACCTTGTCCAAAAACAGCAAACTGGTAAGGGGGCACCTTGCCTGGGAGACTTCGATATCTAGCCATATTGAAAGAGGGTCCCCACAAACCCAATCACTTACGTAGGTCAAAAGCGAGCTTAATTGGTAATTTTTAATGTCCGGAAGGTCTACTCCCCCCATGCTGTGAGGCAACTGCAGTTTGGCTAATTTAATGAGGGGCCGTTTACGATGCGAGATAAAGGAGCTGAACCAACTGTTCAGTCTCCTGAGTGTTTGTTTATTGAAAATCAGGGGGAGCATCCGTATAGGGTATAGCAAACGAGGGAGAATATTCATCTTAATAAGCACTATCCGACCCACCCATGAGGCTGGAAGTGCATCCCATCTTTGGAGATCTTGTTTAATTTTTTAAAATAATTGAGCAAAATTGGCTTTGAATAGCCAATCCAGAACTGGAGTAATGAATATGCCCAAATACACAAAACCCCCCTGTGACCACCTAAATGGGAATCTATAGTCAATCTCAAGGGCCAACTCTTTCGTAAGACCACCCATAGGTATAACCTCTCATTTAGCAAAATTAATCTTATACCCTGAAAAAGCGCCAAATGCGTGAATTGTGTCAGGCAAGGCACTGAGACTGCTGGAATTGTCAAGAAAATTAGAACATTATCTGCATACAGCAAGATCTTATGTAATTTTGACCCCACTTCTGGAGCTGATATATTGAGATCCCCACGAATGGCCTCTGCCAACGGTTCAATCACCAACGTAAAAAGTAATGGTGAAAGGGGACAGCCCTGCCGGATGCCCCTAGAAATATTAAAATTGCTTGATCGTACCCCGTTGGTAATGACCGCAGCGAGAGGTACACTGTAGAGAACCTTTACCCATCTTATGAAAACTTCGCCCAGACCAAACCGGTCTAGAGTATAGAAAAGGTATGGCCACTCAACTCAGTTAAATGCCTTCTCTGCATCTAAAGAATCACCAATCCCTGTATTGACTGCTGTTGGCATGCTTGAATTACCTTAAGCAGCCTCCTAACGTTATTGGAGGATCTGCGACCCTTTAAGAAGCCCATCTGATCCTCTTTAATAATAAAGGGTAACACAGTCTCCAGCCTTAACGCAAGAGCCTTAGAGAGGACCTTAAAGTCCACATTTAAGAGCGAGATGGGCCTGTATGAAGCACAGTCTTCCGGATCCTTCCTTTTTTAAGGATAAGTGAAATATTGGCCTCTCTCAGAGATGGTGGGAGACAAACATGACTGTATGAATCATTAAACATATTCAGCATTGGGCCTGACAGTATACTTATAAATTCCTTATAGAATTCACTGGGAAGTCCATCAGGACTGGGCACCTTTCCACTCTGAAGCTGCCTCACAGCTTCCTGCACTTCTTGCTCTGATAATGGGGCATTGAGAAAGGACTGTTGTTCGAGAGTCACACCCGGGAGCTTCAGATCTCTAAAAAAGGATTCCATTTTGGCCTGCCCCCTCCTTACAATTCTCAGACTGATATAACTTAGAGTAGAATCTCTGGAATGCCACATTAATCTTTTTAGAATCACATGTTAGGTTCCCAGACCCTTCCCTAATCACTGTAATGGTTTGTGAGGCACTTCTCTTTCTGACAAAGTATGCTAAGTATTTGCCTGGCTTATCACCACGCTCATATAACCTTTGCTTTGCAAAAGCCAGCTCCTTCTTTGCTACCTGCATGAGCACGGAATTTAGTGTAGACCGCAGTGCCGTAATCCTCTGTAGTTTGACCAATGAGGGTCTGTCAAAATAGGCCTTCTCAGCTGCTTTCAACCGTGCTTCAATCAAGCTCACCCGTGTGCCGCTTCTTACTTGTGGAATATGAAATAACTAACCCTCTGGCATAAGCTTTGGCAGTTTCCCAGAGAAGAGATGAGCTATCAACCGAGCCTATGTTGATGTCTAGGAATGCCTGAAATTCCCAAGAGAAATACTTCACAAACTTGCTGTCCATGAGAATAAAGGGGTCCATTCGCCTGTACCTTGAATCCACTGTAACATCCTTAATTTTAACCATGAGGTACACTGGAGCATGATCAGAGATGGCAATATTACCAATCGTACAGGATGCCACCAGATCCAAGGTTACCACAGGGGTCAGAAAAAAATCAATCCTCGTGTGACATCTATGCGGATTGGAGAAAAATGTGAAATCCCTACCTGTAGGGTGGAGACATCTCCAGACGTCCACCAATCCTAATTCCCCAGACAAACCCAATAACTGTTTAGTTTGTGCAGAGGGTATTGAGGGATGTTTAGGCAACCTGTCTACTGTGGGGTCCATGAGCCAGTTAAAATCTCCCCCTATAATGATGTGCCAAGACTTGAGACTTATCAGTTTAGAAAAAGCATCTACCAAGAATTTAAGAGGATGAGCTGGGGGACAATAAACATTTAAAATGCCATATTCTTCCCCATTTATCAAGGCTTTAAGAATTACAAACGTCCTGTATGTGTCTTTAACACATTCCAACAATTTAAATGAGAGATTTTTCCTTACCAATATAGCCGCTCCCCTACTTCTGGTATTAAATTATGAAAAATAAACTTGGTCAAAGCCATTCTGCTGTAATTTCAGATGCTCCTTGTCATCCAAATGTGTCTCCTGTAACAAAGCAATATCCACCTTCTCCTTTCTAAGACTCAAGAGTACCTTCTTCCTCTTAATTGGTGAGTGACTTCCCTTGATATTCCAGGTACACCATTTAATCAAATCATTAGCCATAACAATTACATTTAAATTCCAGGGAGGAGGAACCTGAACCACAAATTGCTGAGCCTTAGTGTCGCATGGTCCGTCAAATATAAAAACTACATAAACTAAAACCACTACAGTTAACAAACATACAAAATTATTAAAAATAAAAAACAACAAAAACCAGAAAACAAACCAACATATAAAGCGCCAATAGCGCTGAGTATGGGAACTCACCCCCTGCCCAGAGGGGGCAACTACCCATCCCGAACTGCCCATAAATAGGCATCCAACCATCTCAACCACCTTCACTTCTCCCAGCTAGAGCCGCATCGCAAGCACAAGCTAAAAAGAATAAACACCTCATAGAATATCAATATGAATAAAAAAACATTATTTTATTCAGAAAAAGGGGAATAAATACCCCACCCATCCTTTGGTATGTCCTAACTTAGAAACTTAAAATGTACATCTTAACCACCGCCAGACATAGTTTGAACCAAATTATTATCAATAGAGGAAAAAAAAGGGGGAAAAACAAAGCTCCAACCGGATTTCCTCCATTTCTTTTACAGAATGATAAACGCATACCCAAGCAACAATATTTATACATCCTACAATTGTTTAGATTAGGTTAGTTTGTCCACAAAGTCTCTCACCCTTCTCCAATGTGTCAAAGAGATGCATGGATCCATGTAAGGTGATCTGAAGCACTGCCGAATATCTCAGGGAGTACTGAATCCCAAGCTCCTTCAATCTTCTCTTGACACCATCATACGATTTTCGTTTCTGGATCACCACCACTGAAAAGTCCTGAAAAAACATGATCTTAGACCCCTCGTAAATTAGGGCCTTTGGATCCTTCCCCTGGAGTCTGGAAGCCTCCATGACTCTCTCCTTGTCCCGGTAATGATGGAACCGCACCAGGAAAGGACGAGGGCGTTGACCCAGACCCGACCTCCGTGCTGCGACCCGGTGAGCCCTCTCTATCTTCAATCCTCTCATGCCAGTCTCCAAGTCAAGGAATTTCAGAAGCCAATCTTCAACAAATTCCGCAGGCCGCTCACCTTCCTTACCCTCAGGCAGATCGATAATCCGAATGTTTTTTCTCCTGCCCCTGTTTTCAAGATCATCCACTTGGTCACGCAAATTATGAACCTGCATCTTCAGGGCTTGGATCTCTTCCTTGAATGAACTGGCATCAGCTTCCACCACTGTGACCCTGTGCTCCACCTCATCCGTCCTCTTCTCCAGGTCTACCAGCTGCTGCTCATGCTTCTGCAGCATGAGAGAGACTGGAGCCAGCTTCTCTTCAATCTGTTTCCGCAACATCTTGCGAGATTTCGAGAGCTGGTTCACCAGGTCCTGGAGAGTAATCAGCTCTGAGCTGCAGGCCCGGCCTCAGATGGTCCTCCTCCCTTTTTAGGCATTTCTGGACAGCTGAAAATACAGGTAAGTCAATTTTTAAATGTTTCTTGGAGCTCCACAATCTTTCCAATGCCCCAAGAAATCCTGATGACCTGGGTTGGGTGGGTTAAAGAACCGTCCTGCTCCTGCTGCAATGCAAAGCTCTGCAGTGTGGTCTTCTCAGATCGCCGCCATCTTAGATCCCCCCCAATGGTCTCTATTAATAAAACAAAAAATTCAGGCAGGAAGGAAAATCAGTGAATGTGCCATGTAATATGTTAAAATGATAATACTCAGATCTGAAGTATATTTACAATGGTAAAAGAAAGAAAAAGGGTTAAATAAAAATACAATAATTTGAGAATTGATCAGAAATTGAAAATTCAGAAGTTGACCCTCCAGTAATCAGATTGAATAATATGGAGGTGCTTAACAATTTAGATGGAACATTATGTTATCTTTCAGTGAACTATTAATGTGATTTACAAAAGTTATTACAAATTATTATTCAGTTTGTTCATTGTTTGAGTTGGGAGCACATTATGTAAAAAACAATATCTTATAAATTCAATCCAGAGATATGAGTTTAGGTGAGGGAAGAGATTAAGTTCAAGATGGACAATGACATACTGCGCTATGTCGATGGTAGCTAAAGTTCACCTGTCAGGATGGTGCAAAAAACCAGATTGTTCATGTGGACTGTGTATCAATTATTGCTCGGTCAATACATGAACAAAGGTAAATTCATATCCAATTCCATGATTGGAAAATTGTATTGAGCTAATGAAACAAACGTGTTTTGTTACAAACATTGGGCAGCAGAGGGACACTGGTCAGTGGGAGAGACAGCCTCGCCCTCTGATGGACATGGCCTGAGTTTTGTCTCCAGCTTGCACTGTAGTTTGGAGACATTCTGCCCCGGGCCCAGGGACCCAATTCTTCCCAGGAAGCTGACCACTGCCTCTGGAAACTTCCAAACAGTCTCAGCATTGCCTGGACTGTTCCGACTCTGATATCCCAACCCAATCTAGTCCCACCTGCCAGCACCCAACCCATATCTCTTCAAACCCTTCCTATTCATATACCCACCCAGATGCCTCTTAAATGTTGCAATTGTACCAGCCTCCACCACTTCCTCTGGCACTCATTCCATACACATACCACCCTCTGTGTGAAAACGTTGTCCCTTAGGTCTCTTTTATATCTTTCCCCTCTCACCCTAAACCTATGCCGTCTAATCCTGGACTCCCTGAACTCAGGGGAAAGACTTTGTCTATTTATCCTATCCATGCCCCTCATAATTCTGTAAACCTCGATAAAGTCACCCCTCAGCATCCGGTGCTCCAGGGAAAACAGCCCAAATCCTCCAACACTGGCAACATCCTTGTAAATCTTTTCTGAACCCTTTCAGGTTTCACAACATCTTTCCGATAGGAAGGAGACCAGAATTGCACCCAATATTCCAACAGTGGCCTAACCAATGTCCTGTACAGCCGCAGCATGACCTCCCAACTCCTGTACTCAATACTCTGACAATAAAAGAAAGCATACCAAGCGCCGCCTTCACTATCCTATCTACCTGCGACTCCTCTTTCAAGGAGCTATGAACCTGCACTCCAAAGTCTCTTTGTTCAGCAACACTCTCTCGGACCTTACCATTAAGTGTATGCGTCCTGCTAAGATTTGTTTTCAGAATGCAGCACCTCGCATTTATCTGAGTTAAACTCCATCTGCCACTTCTGCCCATTGGCCCATCTGATCAAGATCCCGTTGTAATCTGAGGTAACCTTCTTCGCTGTCCACTCCACCTCCAATTTTGGTGTCATGAGCAAACTTACTAACTATATCTCTCATGCTCACATCCAAATCACTTATGTAAATGACAAAAAGTGGAGGACCCAGCACCAATCCTTGTGGCACTCCACTGGTCACAGGCCTCCAGTCTGAAAAACAACCTCCCACCACCACCCTCTGTCTTCTACCTTTGAACCAGTTCTGTACCAAATGCCTAGTTCTCCCATTATTCTGTGAGACCTGACCTTGCTAACCAGTCTCCCTTGGGGAACCTTGTCAAACGCCTTACTGAAGTCCATATAGATCACATCTACAGCTCTGCCCTCATCAATCCTCTTTGGTACTTCTTCAAAAAACTCAATCAAG
Source organism: Chiloscyllium plagiosum (assembly GCF_037043375.1). Lineage (NCBI taxonomy): Eukaryota > Metazoa > Chordata > Chondrichthyes > Orectolobiformes > Hemiscylliidae > Chiloscyllium > Chiloscyllium plagiosum. The sequence goes on from NW_028270173.1 coordinate 59,669,896, forward strand.
TTTGTGAGATATGATTTCCCACACACAAAGCCATGTTGACTATCCCTAATCAGTCCTTGCCTTTCCAAATACATGTACATCCTGTCCTTCAGAATTCCCTCCAACAACTTGCCCACTATGGACGTCAGGCTCACTGGTCTATAGTTCCCTGGCTTGTCCTTACTACCCTTCTTAAAGAGTGACACCACGTTAGCCAACCTCCAGTCTACCAGCACCTCACCTGTGACTATCGATGATACAAATATCTCAGCAAGAGGCCCAGCAATCACTTCCCTAGCTTCCTGCAGAGTTCTAGGGTACACCTTATCAGGTCCTGGGGTTTTATCCACCTTTATTCGTTTCAAGACATCCAGCACTTCCTCCTCTGTAATATGGACATTTTGCAAAGTGTCACCATCTATTTCACGACTTTTTAAATCTTCCATGTCCTTTTCCACAGTAAATCCTGATGCAAAATACTCGTTTAGTATCTCTCCTATTTTCTACAGCTCCACACAAAGGCCGTCCTTGCTGATCTTTGAGGGCTCCCTACTCTCTCCCTAGTTATCCTTTTGTCCTTAATGTATTTGTGTTCACAATTAAATTAGTCCCATTTGCCTGTATTTGGTCCACACTCCTCCATATCTGTCCCATCCATCGACTTGTCCGAATGTTTCTTAAATGACAAAATTGTACTCCACTCCACCACTCCCTCTGGCAGCCTGTTCCACTCCCCACCCTCTATTTGTACACCCCAGTGCAACACCGGCATTTTCAAATCATATATAGTCACAGACACAGTTTAGTTCTATGAAATAGCACATGAAGAAATCAAGTAAACATTGGAGTGTGATGCTCTCCAACAAACACACCAAAGGAATCTCTTATTTGTACAGGCAATTTCAAACGCATCTGGATGGGTATATGAATAGGAAGGGTTTGGAGGGATGCGGGCGGGGTGCTGGCAGGTGGGACGAGATTGGTTTCAGATATCTGATCGGCATGGACAAGTTGGACCGAAGGGTCTGTTTCCATACAGTACATCTCTGTGACTCTATGACTGTATTTGATGCACCAGGAACGTCCAATATCTGAATGGACCCCCGTTTACCTTGAGCAGGTAGACCTTTGACAATGGTCTTTCCCAACTATGTCTTGCTGGCAGCTGCCTTCAAGCTTTAGTGCGTCCCTCAGCATGTAGTCCTGGACCTTGGAATGTGCCTCCAACACTTGGGAAAGGTCAACTCCTTGTTCTGGAAGACCAACAATTTTTCAGAAGACCAGAGAGCACCTTTCACCATTTGCCACGCACAAAGCCACACTGACTGTTCCAAATGGGTCCTCGCCTCTCCAAATGCCTCGAGATCCTAACTCTCAGAATCCTCTCTCACAACTTAGCAACCACAGCCGTTAGGCTCACCAGTCTATTGTCTCCAATCTACGCTGTGAGTTCATTTGCCTTACCTGTCAGGCCCCTTGCTCTGAAATCAATGCAATTTCACTGAAGGCTTCCCTTGTTTCCTGCCGTGCTCTTGCCTGCCCTGATTAGTACGAGAATTACCAACACTGCCATTACTGTTTCACTTGGTTTCATTACATCTATACCGTCCTCAAGCTTCTCTTTTGTCTTCTGAATGCTTTGGATCACCCCCCACACCCCACGGACAGATTAATTTGACTCTCCTGAGCAGCTCTCACAAACCTGACATGTGGTTCCCTGAGCAGACTGTCAAAGAAATTTGGCAGAATGCCTCTTGGCCAGAACTTTGCTACAAGCACCATGATGTCGCTTGGCTGGTGGTGAGAAGGGCACTGCCCGTTCGATCCTTCATGTGTGCCCGGTTTCTATGTGCCACCGCACACTGACTTTGAAGTGGCTGCATTGGTGAAGAGACTGACACCCAGCTCCTGCTGGTATGTGCCTTTGCAAATAACATCTGGAGGGAGATGTAATGGTTTGGGTCGAGGTTTGTCCCCGAGCAGCTCCGTGACTCTGTGCTCTCTGGGACACACACCGAGACAAACATTGACTGCACCTGGAGGACCATCCACTCAATGACAGACGTTCTTTGGTCTGCCCGAAACTTGTTGGTCTTCCAGAGCAAGGAGTTGACCCTGACCGGGCGTTGCAGACTGGCACATCGCAAGATCCTGGACTATGCACTGAAGAACACACTAAAGCTTGGGGCAACTGCTGCCAAGACACAGTGGGGAAAGACCACTGTCGGAGGTCTCTCTGCCAAAGTGAAAATGGGGTCGCTACAGTTATCGGACCCTCTCAAATGGATGTAACTTGCTCAAGTTCACTTGAGAATGTAACTTTTAAAAAAAACATTTTGTGATTTATGTATGAAAGAACAGAAACCAACACAGTCATTCTAAAACATGAGAGACTTAACAAACAATTCATGTCTTTTTCGGTATATAATTTCAGTTACATCACACTGTAAACCTTTGCTCTAAATTCTGTGTCTTACAATCTTATTCTCCCCAACCACGTGATGAAGGAGCAGTGCTCTGAAAGCTAGTGCTTCCAAATGAACCTGTTGTGGTGTGATTTGTAACTGACTAGGCCTTCTGTGGCAGCGAATTCCATGAATTTGCTACGCTCTGAATGTAGGGAGTGTTGCTGAACATAAAGACCTTGGAGTGTGGGTTCATGCTTCCTTGAAAGTCGAGTCACAGATCAATTACAGAAGGCATTTTATATGCTTCCCTTCATTGGTTGGAGGGTTCAGTATCGGAGTTGGGATTTTATGTTGCGGCTGTACAGGACATTGGTGAGGCAGAGTTTGGAGTATTGTGTCCAATTCTGGTCTCCTTACTATCGGAAGGATGTTGTGAAACTTGAAATGGTTCAGAATACATTTACAAGGATGTTGCCAGGTTTGGAGGATATGAGCTTTCGGGAGAGATTGAATAGGCTGGGACTGTTTTCCCTGGAGTGTCAGAGGCTGAGGGGTGACCTTATAGAGGTTTATAAAATCATGAGGGGAATGTATAGGATAAACAGACAAGATCTTTTCCCTCGGATGGGTGAGTCCAGAAGTAGAGGGCATACGTTCAGGGTGAGAAGTGAAAGATCTTAAAGGGAACTAAGGGACAACTTTTTCACACAGAGTCTGGTACGTGTATGGAATGAGCTGCCAGAGGAAGTGGTGGAGAAGAGCTTATGCCCGAAACATCGATTCTCCTGCTCCTTGGATGCTGCCTGACCTGCTGCGCTTTTCCAGCAACACATTTTTCCGAGGAAGTGGTGGAGGCTGGTACAATTACAGTATTGAAAAGGCATCTCTATGGGTATATGAATAGGAAGGGTTTGGAGGGATATGGGCCAAGTGCTGGCAAATGGGCCTAGATTAGGTTAGGATATCTGGTCGGCATGGATGAGTTGGACTGAAGGGTCTGTTTCCATGCTGTATATCTCTATGACTCTATGTCCAGAGCTTTATAGAACCTCAGAAGTACATCTCTGCTTTTATATTCAAGTCCTAGTTGATTAATGAGGGAAGGGATGTCGATGTCCTATACATGGACTTTGGTAAGGCATTTGATAGGGTTCCCTATGGTAAGCTGATGGAGAAGGTGAAGTCGCACAGGGTCCAGGCTGTTCTAGCTAGATGGATAGAGAACAGGTTGGGCAACAGCAGACAGAGAGTATTAGTGGAGGGGAACTTCTCAAAATGGAGACCTGTGACCAATGGTGTTCCACAGGGATCCGTACTGGGATCACTGTTGCTTGTGATGTACATAAATGATTTGCAGGAACATGTGGGTTGCTTCATGAGCAAGTTTACAGATGAAACTAAGATTGGTGGAGTAGCAGATAGTGAAGGGGTCTGTCAGAGAATACCGCAGAATCCAGACAGATTGGTGAGTTGGGCAGAGAAATGGCAGATGGTGTCCACTCCGGACAAATGTGAGGTGATGGATCTTGGAAGATCAAATTCCAGAGTGAACTATAGATTAAATGGAAAAGTCCTGGGGAAAATTAATGTACAGAGAGATCTTGGTGTTCAGGTCCATTGTACCCTGAAGGTGGCAACGTAGATCAGTAGAGTGGTCAAAAAGGCATACGGCATCCTTTCCTTCATCAGACGGGGTATTGAGTACAAGAGTTGGCAGGTCATGTTACAGTTGTTTCAGACTTTGGTTCGGCCACATTAGGAACACTACGTGCAGTTCTGGTCCCAACATTGCTGAAAGAATGTGGACCATGGCTAACCATGAAGAGAGGTTAAGTAGATTAGGATTATTTTCATTGAAACGACAGAGGATGAGGAGGGCCCTGATTGAGGCCTAAAAAATCATGAGAAGTAGACACAGGATGGACAGCAAGAAGCTTTTCCCCAGACTGGAGGATTCAATCACTAGGGGTCACATGTTCAAAGTGAGAGGGGCAAAGTTTAGGGGAGATATGTGTGGAAAGTTCATCAGGCAGAAGGTTTTGGGTGCCTGGAACACATTGTTAGTGGAGGTGGTAGGGGATAGAAAAACAACGTCATTGAAGATATATCCAGGTAGATACATGAATGGGGAGGGAACAAAACGACACAGAGCTTCTGAAAATAGGTGGCAGGTTTAGACAGAGAAGCTGAATCGGCAGAGGCTTAGAGGGCTGAAGGGCCTGTTCGTGTAAATTTCTTTGTTATTTGTTCGTCTCAAAATAAATGCCAACATTGCATTTGCCTTCCCAACTACTGACTCAACCTACAAGTTTTACCTTGAGAGAATGCTGGACTAGAACTCCCAAGTCTCTTTGCACTTCAGATTTCCAAATGTTCTCCCCATTTAGAAATAGTCCATGCTTCAATTCTTCTTTGGGAGCAGGGAGAACAGCCTGAACTTCAGTTTGACTCGCTATAATCGGGGTAATATAAACCTCTTTATCATATTCTGTAAATGCAATCTTGTGGGTGGCACGGTGGTGCACTAGTTAGTACTGCTGCCTCACAGAGCCAGAGACCCCGGTTCGGTACCTGCCTCGAGTGACTGTCTGTGTGGAGTTTGCACATTCTCCCCATGTCTGCGTGGGCTTCCTCCGGGTGCTCCGGTTTCCCCCCACAGTCCAAAGATGTGCAGGTTAGGTGAATTGACCATGCTAGATTGCCCACAGTGTTAGGTGAAGGGCTGGAAATGTGTTGCTGGAAAAGCGCAGCAGGTCAGGCAGCATCCAGGGAACAGGAGAATCGACATTTCGGGCATAAGCCCTTCTTCAGGAATGAGGAAAGTTGGTCCAGCAGGCTAAGATAAAAGGTAGGGAGGAGGGACTTGGGGGAGGGGCGTCGGAAATGTGATAGGTGGAAAGAGGTCAAGGTGAGGGTGATAGGTCAGACTGGGGTGGGGGCGGAGAGGTCGGGAAGAAGATCTCAGGTTAGGAAGGCGGTGCTGAATTTGATGGATTTGACTGAGACAGGGTGGGGGGAGGGGAAATGAGGAAACTGGTGAAATCCGAGTTCATCCCTTGTGGTTGGAGGGTTCCTAGCCGGAAGATGAGGCGTTCTTCCTCCAACCGTCGTTTTGTTGTGGTCTGACGATGGAGGAGTCCAAAGACCTGCATATCCTTGGTGGAGTGGGAGGGGGAATTGAAATGTTGAGCTACAGGGTGGTTGGGTTGGTTGGTCCGGGTGTCCCAGAGGTGTTCTCTGAAACGCTCTGCAAGTAGCCGGCCTGTCTCCCCAATATAGAGGAGGCCACATCGGGTGCAGAGGATGCAATAGATGATATGTGTGGAGGTGCAGGTGAATCTGTGGCGGATATGGAAGTTTCCTTTGGGGCCTTGGAGGGAGGTGAAGGGGGAGGTGTGGGCGCAAGTCTTGCACCTCCTGCGGTTGCAGAGGAAGGTGCCGGGAGTGGAGGTTGGGTTGGTGGGGGGTGTGGATCTGACGAGGGAGTCACGGAGGGAGTGGTCTTTACGGAATGCTGATAGGGGAGGGGAGGGAAATATATCCTTGGTGGTGGGGTCCGTTTGGAAGTAGCGGAAATGACGGCGGATGATGCGCTGTACATGGAGATTGGTGGGGTGGTAGGTGAGGACCAGTGGGGTTCTGTCCTGGTGGCGGTTGGAGGGGCGGGGTTCAAGGGCGGAGGAGCGGGAAGTGGAAGAGATGCGGTGGAGGGCATCGTCGACCACGTCGGGGGGGGAAATTGCGGTCCTTGAAGGGGTGAAGGGGTAAATGTAGGAGAATGGGTCTGGGTGGGTTGCTGCTCAGAGGGTCGGTGTGGACTTGTTGGACCGAAGAGCCTGTTTCCACACAGTAAATAATCTAATCTAAGAGATGCCTTTTGTTTGTTGATTAGAGTAAAACTCCAATGTGTAATAGTTTCTTTGATATGCTACTGTACCCTGTATTTGTGAGAAAACACATATACGTAAAGACATTTCTATGAATAAAGTACAAATTTTAAAATTAAAAGAAATCTTGCACTCTCAAAGCAGATTGCGAACCTCCCACAACCCCGAGGGTAGTCTCATAACACAGCAATACCAAAGCCACACAAAGAACAGGTCAGACGGAGAGACACCACCAAGGACATTGTTCCCAGGACAGGAACAATGGAAGCCCCTTACTGTTTCAGAAGAGACATTCTCACCAACCTGCAAAGAGCTGGAATCTCCTGATCCCATTGATACTGTCAGGATGTTGCATTGTATCATGATTCAGGACATTCATCCGATAACTGTTTTTCAATTATCATCATTGTAACTAGATTGCTCCATTTCCATCATTTTAACTAGATTACTCCATCAGGAAGGATGCGAGCCTGAGAGGGGTGACTATTCCTGGCAGCAGGGGCCTGCAGGTTAAGGCCTCCCTGGACATGGATGACGTCGCCGTTTTCTGCTCGGGTCCGCTGTCCGTGCGCAGACTCATGTGCATATGTGACCAGTTCGAACGGGCCTCGGGGGCCAAGGTAAACCGTGGCAAGAGCGAGGCCATGCACTTCGGGAACTGGGCCGAACAATCCTCCATCCCCTTCACAGTCAGGACCGACCACCTGAAGGTGCTGGGTACTTCGTTCGGGGGTGGTTGGGGTGTGCGCCAAGTCTTGGGAGGAGCGTATCAGCAAAGTGAGGCAGAAACTGGGCAGATGGAAGCTACGGTCGCTCTCCATCGTGGGAAAAAACCTGGTCATCAGGTGTGAGGCACTGTCATTGCTATTATATGTGGCACAGGCCTGGCCTATTCCCAGAACCTGTGCCGCTGCAGTCACCCGGGCCATCTTCCAATTTATATGGAGATCAGAGATGGACCGGGTCCGAAGGGACTCACTGTACAAAGATCTGGGCAATGGGGGAAACAATACACCCAATGCCACCCTCACCCTGATGGCCACCTTTGTGTGTGGCTGCATCAAGCTGTGCTTGGATCCCCGGTACGCAAACACCAAGTGTCACTACGTACTGAGGTTCTACCTGTCCCTGGTGTTGCGAAGGATGGGCCTGGCCTCGCTACCGCGGAACGCTCCGTGTAGTTGGACCGTTCCGTATCACCTGTCCTTCGTGGAGATGTTTATGAAGAAAAACACCTTTGACCACAAGTCCATCAGGAAGTGGTCAGCACGTAGTGTCCTTGAGACCCTTCGGGAAAAGGAGAGGGCGGATCCTATCAAGCGGTTCCCTGAGCAGACTGTGAAAGCCATTTGGCAGAATGCCTCATCGCCAGAACTTTCCAACAAACACCAAGACATGGCTTGGCTGGTGGTGAGAAGGGCTCTGCCTGTGAGATCCTTTATGCACGGCCGGACTCTCAGCCGCACTGCACGCTGCCCTCGAAGCGGCTGCGGGGGGGACGAGACTGTCACACACCTCCTTCTGGAATGTTCCTACGCAGAAGAAGTCTGGAGAGGAATGCAGTGGTGTTTGTCGAGGGTCATCCCGAGCAGCGCCGTGACGCGGGACTCCGTGCTCTACAGTCTGTTCCCCGGGACGCACACCGAGACGAACATCAACTGTGCCTGGAGGATCATCAACTCGGTGAAGGACGCTCTCTGGGCGGTCCGAAACCTGTTGATCTTCCAGCTGAAGGAGTTGACCCTGACTGAGTGCTGCAGACTGGGAGATTCCAAAGTCCAGGACTACGTGTTGAGGGATGCGCTGAAGCTTGGGGCAGCTGCCGCCAAGGCGCGGTGGGGAAAGACCACTGTGTAAAGTCTGCCTGCCTAACGAAGAACAGGGGGCCCATGCAGTCATTGGGCTCTGCTGACGCCTCAGCTAAAAATGTAACCGTACAGACCTGTAAATAGGAATGATTACTCTGTTGCTGTATAGCAAGAAATGGAATGTTTACGGATGTATGGCCAATTGTACAGATCATCAAAATATTTTATGAATAAAATATATTTTTGAAATTAAAAAGTTTGTCGATATTAGTCGACAGCTCCTTTTTCCCTGAACAAGGTAAGCGAACCTGACATTTTAAATATAGCCCAATTCGAACCTGGCGGCCAGCCCTGCCCCAGCCAGTCAGACCAGAGAAAGGCTGGATTGGGAGATGCCAGTGTTGGACTGGGGTGTCCAAAGTTAAAAACCACACAACACCAGGTTAGAGTCTAACAGGTGGAATTGGAAGCACTAGCTTTCGGAGCGATGATCCTTCATCAGGTGCTGGACGACTGCGGAGGGTATAGCCCCAATTCTGATCTAATGACTGCGGCAAATTGGCTTCAGCTCCCACTGACTTGGCCTGGGGAGGTCGTTGGGGTAAGCTCCTCAATTTATCACCAAAATTTTACCGAATTTGGCAGCCAGCTCCTGCGGCAATTCGGAAGGGGAGCAACCACAGACTGGGCTCTGAAATTGATCACCTAAACTTTAAACAATTTGGCACACGCATGATCCAACTTCAGCCAGGACTTGTGTCCCGATCCTGATCCAGCCAGGGGAAAGACGGTCGGGCAGAGAAAGGAGGCAAGATTGATGGAGAGATTACCGGTTACATTTTCGCTTTAATACTAAGCAATCCCCAGATGGTGGGAAATTGGCAGGGGCCCTGCTGTTTTGTCTGTCTGTCTTGTGTTTGTCCTGTATTGTCCCATCTGTTTGTCCTGCTTGTGGCTGTGTTTGTCAGTGCTGCAGGCTGTTCTCTATTCCCAGCTCCAACCAGAGATCCATGAGGTTGTGGGACCCCAAGCCTCAGGAGAAGGACCGCCCTGGGAACAAGTCGAACTTGTCTTGCTGAGGCAGTGATCCGAGGACACTGACTCTCTCAAGGAAGTACCAAGTGCCAGGGTAACCACTGATGCTCGGAGAGTAAGGTAGGGAATATCCTGTTTACACAAGTCCCCAGCCAATATTGTTCGGGAGCAGAATAGGGAAAGTAGGTACAGGGACCCTCGTGGCCTGAGTTTAGAAATGTTTAAAGAAGTGTTCAGCACCACCCCCCAAACTTAAAATCACAGTGTCCCAAAAACTGTTTAAACAAAACAGGGCCCCTTCTGGATCAGTGGTGCTGGAAGAGCACAGCAATTCAGGCAGCATCCGAGGACAGGCAAAATCGACGTTTCGGGCAAAAGCCCTTCATCAGGAATAAAGGCAGAGAGCCTGAAGCGTGGAGAGATAAGCTAGAGGAGGGTGGGGGTGGGGAGAGAGTGGCATAGAGTACAACAGGTCAGTGGGGAAGGAGATGAAGGTGATAGGTCAGGGAGGAGAGGGTGGAGTGGATAGGTGGAAAAGGAGCTGGGCAGGTCGGACAAGTCCGGACAGGTCAGGGGATCGAGTTTCTGGAGGTTAGAAGCTAGGATGAGGTGGGGGAAGAGGAAATGAGGAAACTGTTGAAATCCACATTGATGCCCTGGGGTTGAAGTGTTCCGAGGCGGAGGATGAGGCGTTCTTCCTCCAGGCGTCTGGTGGTGAGGGAGCTGCGGTGGAGGAGGCCCAGCACCTCCATATCCTCGGCAGAGTGGGAGGGGGAGTTGAAATGTTGGGCCACGGGGTGGTGTGGTTGATTGGTGCGGGTGTCTCGGAGATGTTCCCTAAAGCGCTCTGCTAGGAGGCGCCCAGTCTCCCCAATGTAGAGGAGACCGCATCGGGAGCAACGGATACAATAGATGATATTAGTGGATGTGCAGGTAAAACTTTGATGGATGTGGAAAGCTCCTTTGGGGCCTTGGATAGAGGTGAGGGAGGAGGTGTGGGCGCAGGTTTTACAGTTCCTGCGGTGGCAGGGGAAAGTGCCAGGATGGGAGGGTGGGTCGTAGGGAGGCGTGGACCTGACCAGGTAGTCACGGAGGGAACGGTCTTTGCGGAAGGCGGAGAGGGGTGGGGAGGGAAATATATCCCTGGTGGTGGGGTCTGTTTGGAGGTGGCGGAAATGTCGGAGGATGATTTGGTTTATGCGAAGGTTGGTAGGGTGGAAGGTGAGCACCAGGGGCGTTCTGTCCTTGTTGCGGTTGGAGGGGTTGGGTCTGAGGGCGGAGGTGCGGGATGTGGATGAGATGCGTTGGAGGGCATCTTTAACCACGTGGGAAGGGAAATTGCGGTCTCTAAAGAAGGAGGCCATCTGGTGTGTTCTATGGTGGAACCGCTCCTCCTGGGAGCAGATATGGCGGAGGCGGAGGAATTGGGAATACGGGATGGCATTTTTGCAAGAGGTAGGGTGGGAAGAGGTGTAATCCAGGTAGCTGTGGGAGTCGGTGGGTTTGTAGAAGATGTCAGTGTCAAGTCGGTCGTCACTGATGGAGATGGAGAGGTCCAGGAAGGGGAGGGAGGTGTCAGAGATGGTCCAGGTAAATTTAAGGTCAGGGTGGAATGTGTTGGTGAAGTTGATGAATTGCTCAACCTCCTCGCGGGAGCACGAGGTGGCGCCAATGCAGTCATCAATGTAGCGGAGGAAGAGGTGGGGAGTGGTGCCGGTGTAATTACGGAAGATCAACTGCTCTACGTAGCCAACAAAGAGACAGGCATAGCTGGGGCCCATACGTGTGCCCATGGCTACCCCTTTGGTCTGGAGGAAGTGGGAGGATTCAAAGGAGAAATTGTTAAGGGTGAGGACCAGTTCGGCCAAACGAATGAGAGTGTCGGTGGAGGGGTACTGTTGGGAACGTCTGGAGAGGAAAAAACGGAGGGCTTGGAGGCTCTGGTCATGGCGGATGGAGGTGTAGAGGGATTGGATATCCATGGTGAAGATGAGGCGTTGGGGGCCGGGAAAACGGAAGTCTTGGAGGAGGTGGAGGGCGTGGGTGGTGTCTCGAACGTATGTGGGGAGTTCCTGGACTAGGGGGGATAGGACAGTGTCGAGGTAGGTAGAGATGAGTTCAGTGGGGCAGGAGCATGCTGAGACAATGGGTCGGCCAGGGTGGTCAGGCTTGTGGATCTTGGGAAGGAGGTAGAACCGGGCAGTGCGGGGATCCCGGACTATGAGGTTGGAAGCTGTGGGTGGGAGATCTCCTGAGGTGATGAGGTTCTTTAAAACAGGGCCCCTCCCAGACCCTTTCCCTCAGTACCCCACACTTAGCTTGTTGCTGAGGAACATGATCCTGGGGGGTTGGATGAGCTGCACAGGGCAGGAGACAGAGAGAGAGAGAGAGGGACAGAGAGAGAGAGGGACAGAGAGGGAGAGAGAGAGAGAGAGAGACAGACAGAAGAGACAGTCTGGCAGCCCGTACACAATTCATGTTAGTACTCAACAGGGTCCTCGTGCCCGGATGCACCTATACACTGAACCTTGGGGAAACCTTGACTCTTTGTGTTCAGCCTTGCATACACATTTGCTTGCTGGTGAAAAATTTCTGGCTGGAACAGCTGCTCCTTTTTTGAGGTATTTTAGATGCTGGAGGTGATTTCCTCGAATTCCAGGAGCAGCAATTCCTGTTTTATATGCTGTTGCATTGTTTTGGAAGTTTGGGGAAAAAAAGAGTCAAAACAGCAGCAGTTTTAAAAGGGAGAAGAGAGACAAAGGAAGCACATGGTGAGGTCAGTGCAGGAGAGAGAGAGAGAGAGAGAACCTGCACAGTTACTGCCTTTGCTGCTTTTGAATTTGTGTATCGCTGGATATCGGAGTGCATCTGGGAAAATTAACAAACAGTGGAATACACAACTAATCTTGGAGGAACTTGTTTGGGTGAAGTTCACAGCACAGAATCAGATAAGTTCGTCGTTGTTTTAAGTCTGTCCAAGAGAAAGGCTGCAGTAGTGAGTATAGTGGATTCTTTCTTGATTATATGTTTTTGGAGATAAGTCTCTTGATTAAACTTAAAATATAAGCCATAGCTATTAATTTAACCTGGGGCAGTGTTTGGAGAGGAATAAGATGGTGTTATTTTCTGGGTCTGTAGATTGTGAAGGAGCAAAATGGCCTTTGTAGTGATATGTACTTCTTGTCAGATGTGGGAGTTTAAAGAGAGTTTAAGGGTTACTGTGGATTATATCTGCCATAAATGCTGTTGGATGCGAATCTTATCAGAGTGAGTGGATCGGTTGGAGAGACAGTTAGAAGCGGTGAGGGATTTGCAACAGCAACAGAATGTGATGGATGGCAGTTATAGGAAGGGGGGAAAGTCTCAGATACAGTCACATAGATGGGTTAACTCCAGGAAGGGTGGAAGAGGTCAGCACCGAGGGCAGGAGTCTTTTGTGGATATACCCATTTCAAACACGTTTGCTGTTTTGGAAAATGTAGGGGCTGATGGATTCTCAGGGGAATGTAGCACGAACAACCAAGTTTCTGGTATTGAGACTGGCTCTAATGCAACGAGGGGTACGTCGGCTTCCAAGAGATCAATGGTGCTAGGGGATTCTGTGGTCAGAGGTACGGACTGACGTTTCTGTGGCCACAGAGAAAAAGCAGAATGGTGTGTTGTTTCCCTGGTGCCAGGATCAAGGATATCTCAGAGAGGGTGCAGAATGTTCTCACGGGGGAGAGGGCCAGGAGGAGGTCATTGTCCACATTGGAACCAACAACATAGGAAGGGATAAGGTCGAAACTCTGAAGGGAGATTACAGAGAGTTAGGCAGAAATTTAAAAACAGGGTCCTCAAGGGTAGTAATATCTGGATTACTCCCAGTGCTACGAGCTGGTGAGGGCAGGAATAGGAGGATAGAGCAGATGAATGCATGGCTGAGGAGCTGGTGTATGGGAGGAGGATTCACATTTTTGGATCATTGGAACCTCTTTTGGGGTAGAAGTGACCTGTACAAGAAGGACAGATTGCACCTAAATTGGAAGGGAACTAATATACTGGCAGGGAGATATGCTAGAACTGTTTGGGAGGATTTATACTAGTAAGGTGGGGGGTTGGGACCCAGGGAGATAATGAGGAAAGAGATTGATCTGAGACAGATACAGTTGAGAACAGAAGTGATTCAAACAGTCAGGGCAGGCAGGGATAAGGTAAGACGAATAAATTAAACTGCACTTATTTCAATGCAAGGGGCCGAACAGGGAATGCAGAAGAACTCAGGGCATGGTTAGGAATATGGGACTGGGATATCATAGCAATTACGGAAACATGGCTCACGGATGGGCAGGACTGGTAGATTAATGTTCCAGGATACAAATGCGACAGGCAGGATAGAAAGGGAGGGAAGAGAGGAGGGGGAGTGGTGTTTTTGATAAGGGATAGCATTACAGCTGTGCTGAGGGAGGATATTCCCAGAAATACATCCAGGGAAGTTATTTGGGTGGAACTGAGAAATAAGAAAGGGATGATCACCTTATTGGGATTGTATTACGGACTCCCCCAATAGTCAGAGGGAATTTGAGAAACAAACTTGTAAGGAGATCTCAGCTATCTATAAGAATAATAGAGTAGTTATGGTTGGGGATTTTAACTTTCCAAACATCGACTGAGACTGCCATAGTGTTAAAGGTTTAGATGGAGAGGAATTTCTTAAGTGTGTACAAGACAATTTCTGATTCAGTATGTGGATGTACCAACTAGAGAATGTGCAAAACTTGACCTACTCTTGGGAAATAAGGCAGGGCAGGTGACTGAGGTGTCAGTGGGGGAGCACTTTGGGGCCAGCAACCATAATTCTTTTAATTTTAAAGTAGTGATGGAAAAGGATAGAGCAGATCTAAAAGTTGAAGTTCTAAATTGGAGAAAGACCAATTTTGACAGTCATCGGCAGGAACATTCGAAAACAGATTGGAGGCAGATGTTTGCAGGTAACGGGACGGCTGGAAAATGGGAAGCCTTCAGGAATGAGATAACAAGAATCCAGAGAAAGTATATTCCTGTCAGGGTGAAGGGAAGGCTGGTAGGTATAGGGAATGCTGGATGACTAAAGAAACGGAGGGTTTGGTTAAGAAAAAGAAGGAAGCATATGTCAGGTATAGACAGGATAGATCGAGTGAATCCTTAGAAGAGTACAAAGAAAGTACTTAAGAGGGAAATCAGGAGGGCAAAAAGGGGACATGAGATAGCTTTGGCAAATAGAATTAAGGAGAATCCAAAGGGTTTTTACAAATACATTAAGGACAAAAGGGTAACTAGGGAGATAATAGGGTCCCTCAAAGATCAGCAAGGCGGCCTTTGTGTGGAGCCACAGAAAATGGGAGAGATACTAAATGAATATTTTGCATCAGTATTTACTGTGGAAAAGGATATGGAAGATATAGACTGTAGGGAAATAGATGGTGACATCTTGCAAAATGTCCAGATTATAGACGAGGAAGTGCTGGATGTCTTGAAACGGTTAAAAGTGGATAAATCCCCAGGACCTGATCAGGTGTACCCGAGAACTCTGTGGGAAGCTAGAACAGTGATTGCTGGGCCTCTTGCTGAGATATCTGTATCATCGATACTCACAGGTGAGGTGCCGGAAGACTGGAGGTTGGCAAACGTGGTGCCACTGTTTAAGAAGGGCGGTAAAGACAAGCCAGGGAACTATAGACCGGTGAGCCTGACCTCGGTGGTGGGCAAGTTGTTGGAGGGAATCCTGAGGGACAGGATGTACATGTATTTGGAAAGGCAAGGACTGATTCGGGATAGTCAACATGGCTTGTGGGAAATCATGTCTCACAAACTTGATTGAGTTTTTTGAAGAAGTCACAAAGAAGATTGATGAGGGCAGAGCTGGAGATGTGATCTATATGGACTTCAGGAAGGCGTTTGACAAAGTTCCCCATGGGAGACTGATTAGCAAGGTCAGATCTCATGGAATACAGGGAGAACTAGCCATTTGGATACAGAACTGGCTCAAAGGTAGAAGACAGAGGGTGGTGGTGGAGGGTTGTTTTTCAGACTGGAGGCCTGTGACCAGTGGAGTGCCACAAGGATTGGTGTTGGGCCCTCTACTTTTTGTCATTTATATAAATGATTTGGATGCGAGCATAAGAGGTACAGTTAGTAAGTTTGCAGATGACACCAAAATTGGAGGTGTAGTGGACAGCGAAGAGGGTTACCTTAGATTACAACAGGATCTTGACCAGATGGGCCAATGGGCTGAGAAGTGGCAGATGGAGTTTAATTCAGGTAAATGAGAGGTGCTGCAATTTGGGAAAGCAAATCTTAGCAGGACGCATGCACTTAATGGTAAGGTCCT
The DNA here is from genome assembly GCF_037043375.1 of Chiloscyllium plagiosum. Classification (NCBI taxonomy): domain Eukaryota; kingdom Metazoa; phylum Chordata; class Chondrichthyes; order Orectolobiformes; family Hemiscylliidae; genus Chiloscyllium; species Chiloscyllium plagiosum. The sequence goes on from NW_028270173.1 coordinate 59,685,362, forward strand.
AGAGAGTGTTGCTGAACAAAGAGACCTTGGAGTGCAGGCTCATGACATAAAAGAGACCTAAGGGGCAACTTTTTCACGCAGAGGGTGGTATGGAATCAGCTGCCAGAGGAAGTAGTAGAGGCTCGTACAATTGTAACATTTAAGAGGCATCTGGATGGGTATATGAATAGGAAGGGTTTGGAGGGATATGGGCCAGGTACTGGTAGGTGGGAATAGATTGCGTTGGGATATCTAGTCGGTATGGATGGGTTGGACCGAAGGGTCTGTTTCTATGCTGTACATCTTTATGACTCTATGACTCTATGAATGTCTGTTTCAATCTCTGCAACTCAAGATCCAGAGATGACTTGATTTATTTTGCATTTGGTGATCTATGATGGTTTTTCTTTTAAGGACGCATTGGTGCTTATGAACTGAAAGTTATGCCTAAGTTTTACTAATATGGTATGAATGCTCCCACCCTTCTGACACACCATGACTGTCCCACTGGCACTCTCTAACTAGTCAAAGAATTGACGAAAGTGGATTAAAGTAGTCGCACTATACTTAAATTGGCATCAGACTACTCTCTGCACTGCCTCCCCCTGCACACCCCAGAATAGGGAAGGCCCCAGTATTGCCTGACCCTATGGAGACAGTGTGAGATGCCCAACAGGCTTCTCCACCGCAAGGAAAGGAGAGTTGGGCCCCGCATTGGGACCACACAGTCTCCTTCCCCACAGCTGCTCAGACACCCTGACGGCCGCATCATTTGCCCAAGAGCCCACCTACACTCACTGACCCTCGCAGCCCATGGCATTGACCACATGGGCAAGAGGGACATGATGCACACTTTAACGCAGTCCTGGTATGCACCGGGATTTGCTGCCTCTGCCCTGCTAGATTATGTTCAGGCCCTTAGCAGGAGCATTAGTGTTGCACACACCCGGGTCAGAGGTTGTAGCAAAACATTGCCAGGGTGGGATGGATCTTTGAGAATGCTGGCAGCCTTTTCTTGACAGCGGGCCTGGTAGATGGATTCTATAGATGGGAGGTTGACCTTTGTGATTGTCCGGGCTGAGTTCACCACTCTCTGTAACCGTCTCTGATCTTGAATGGTACAGTTGCCATACCAGGTGGCGATACATCCAGACAGAATGCTCTCGATGGTGCACCTATAAAAGTTGGCAAGGGTATTTTCCATCATGCCAAATTCCCTCAGCTGCCTGAGGAAGAAGAGACATTGCTGGGCCTTTGTAACCAGTGCGTTCACATGAAGAGTCCAAGAAAGCTTGTTGTGGATGACCATTCCCAGGAGCTCAGTCAATAGGGAAATTACAATATCCAACACTGTCTTTTGTAACAGTCTTCCCGAGACAGAATATCAATTAACATCAAGTAACTAATTTATGCTAATTACATTCTTACTTCAAACCGTTGCTGCCCAACAGCACTCGGAGGTGACCCAGATAACTAGTTCAAAGCCCAGTCCTGATGAAGGGTTAGACCCAAAACATTGACTTCTCCACCTCCTGATGCTGCCTGGCTTGCTGTGTACTTCCAGCCTCCTGTCAAATAAAGCAACTCAGATCAGACGGGTGCCCTCACACACTCCAGAGAGAACATTAGCACCAAGAATCAGAAACCTTGGGAGCAGGAGGAACAGCCTGATCTTCAGTTTGTCCCGCTATAATCGGGGTCGTATAAACCTCTTTATCACCTTCTGAAAATGCAATCTTGCAGAAATAAGAGATGCCTTTTGTTTGTTTGTTGATTAGAGTAAAACTCCAATGTTTATTAGTGTCTTTGATATGCTACTGTACCCTGCTTTTGTGATAAAAAATATATATATGATTAGATTCCCTACAGTATGGAAACGGTTCGGCCCAACCTGTTCACACCGACTCTCCGGACAGTAACCCACCTTGACCCATTTCCCTCTGACTAATGCACCTAACACTATGAGCAACTTAGCACGTCCGATTCACCTGACCTACACATCCTTGGACTGTGGGAGGAAGCCGGAGCACTCAGAGGAAACCCATGCAGACACAGGGAGAATGTGCAAACTCCACACAGACAGTCGTCCAAGGCTGGATTGAACCTGGGACTCTGATGCTGTGAGGCAGCAGTGCTAACCACTGAGCCACCATATATATTTAAGGGTGGCACGGTGGCACAGTGGTTAGCACTGCTGCCTCACAGTGCCAGAGACTCGGGTTCAATTCCCGCCTCAGACGACTGACTGTGTGGAGTTTGCACGTTCTCCCCGTGTCTGCGTGGGTTTCCTCCGGGTGCTCCGCTTTCCTCCCACAGTCCAAAAGATGTGCAGGGTCAGGTGAATTGGCCATGCTAAATTGCCCGTAGTGTTAGGTAAGGGGTAAATGTAGGGGTATGGGTGGGTTACGCTTCGGCAGGTCGGTGTGGACTTGTTGGGCCGAAGGGCCTGTTTCCACACTGTAATGTAATCTGATCTGATCTAATCTGAATATGTAAAAACATTTGAATGAAAAAAGGATAATTTTTAAAATTAAAAATTATCTTGCCCTCTCAAAGCCAGAGGGTACAGGCATTAAAGAACTGTAAAGTTGCTCTGTGAGAAGGACAGGTGGGTTTTATAGAGGTGCTATATGGGAGTAACACGGCGGCTCAGTGGTTAGCACCGCTGCCTCACAACGCCAGGGACACAGGTTTGATTCCAGCCTCGGGCGACTGTGTGTAGTTTGCACATTCTCCCCATGTCTGTGTTGGTTTCCTCCCACAGTCCAAAGGTGTGCAGGTTAAGTGAATTGGCCGTGCTAAAATTGCCTGTAGTGTTGGGTGCATCAGAGGGGAAATGGTTCTGGGTGGATGACTCTTCCAAGGGTCTGTGTGGACTTGTTGGGCTGAAGGGCCTGTTTCCCACTGTAGGGAATCTAATCTTGTAGATTAGATTAGATTACTTACAGTGTGGAAACAGGCCCTTCGGCCCAACAAGTCCACACCGACCCGCCGAAGCGCAACTCACCCATACCCCTACATTTACCCCTTTAACCTAACACTACGGGCAATTTAGCATGGCCAATTCACCTGACCCGCACATTTTTTTTTGGATTGTGGGAGGAAACCGGAGCACCCAGAGGAAACCCACGCAGACACGGGGAGAATGTGCAAACTCCACACAGTCAGTCGCCTGAGTCGGGAATTGAACCCGGGTCTCTGGCGCTGTGAGGCAGCAGTGCTAACCACTGCCCACCATACTTCAACCATAATAACCACGTGTCATTATTAGTATAAGTAAGCAAGTAAATCAAAGACATTTGAAAATAATATTTACATTTGAATCACAGGCGACTGTTTTTTGAAACAACAGAGGGTTTTGAAAACGTGGAATGTGCATCCAGAAAAGGTGGTGCTCTCAGTTTAATGTCACATCCAAACAGCGTTGAGAAATATTTCCTTGTTCCTGGCACCTTTAATCTTAACCGTGAGGTCTCCTGAAGTGATTGATTTGCACGGTGGAACACAGAGGGGGGAAGATTGCAAAGCTGCAGTTTCACAAAAGAAGATTTATTCAATTTGTAGGGATTAGGAAAAAGCGATTTCAAAATATCTTTCAAGTTTCACCAGCAAAGCTTAAAAATTGCTTTTATTCGCGTTCACCTCACATTGTAAACAGTGTTTGATAACAGATTGCTTCAAGTGTATGAGAGATTTCTGGGGCTTTGTTTTGGTGAAAGAGGAGGCAGTGTGAAGGGGGCAGGGCAAGGAAGGGCGGAGCATTTCCGTTTAAGGGCGAAATGCAAATTAGTGCAACTTCTCACGTCGCCCAGTGAGTGTTGTATTCAGTGAAACATGAGTCTTTCCGGATGTTCTGTGATCCAGGTAAGAGATTGCGCTGTTGTACAGACAGGGAACCTCAGGCAGGTGAGTTTTCGATTTTCGAAAACGCAGTTAGTATGAGTGTAAGAGGTATGGGCTGTTATTGGGTTTGAGCGAGTGAGCGTATTGAGCATACTTACCTGGCAGGGGAGATACCATGATCACCAAGGTGGTTCTCCCAGGACGAGGCTATCCCATTGCACTTCGGGTGTGCTGACGCCTGCGATGTCCCCAAATGCGGGATACTCGACTGCAAAATTTGTGGTAGTGGGGGACTGCGTTCGCGCTCTCCCCTGATTTACAAGCAAAAAACAGATTTTCCATTAGGTGCCGCTCACTTGTACTTCGTGCGGCTTCCTATGTTCCGCGTCTATGTTCAATTCAGTTTCACTCAAATCGACACATAATAAATGTCGCACGTTTTATTTCATCCTGCAACAAACCGCTATGTTCAAAGGTTTTCACAACAGGACCAACCCCTTCAAACAAACAAATATCCCCCCACATTTGCTACATTTCCCTCTATTTACTGCCTGCCTATTCCATCCAGTATTGCTCAAAATGCCTCTTTCAACAATTTATTCCACAGATTATATTCAGCTCTGTCCACTGATTCTTCACCACCTGCTCCAGGTAAAAGGACACGGTGGATGCTGTCATCTAATCATACAACTTTACAGTATGGAGGCAGGCTGTTCGGCCCAAATTGCCCATGCTGCACACTCTTATACACTCATACAGATCGACAGCATGGAAACAGACCCTTGGGTCCAACTCGTCCATGTCAACCTGATACCCCAAACCAATCTAGTCCTACTTGCCAGCACCTGGCCCATATCCCTCAATCCTTCCTATTCGTATACACATACAAATGCCTTTTAAATCTTGCAATTGGACCAGCCTCCACCACATCCTCTGGCAGCTCATTCCATACACCTACCATCCTCTAAGTCAAAACTTTGCCCCTTGGGTCGCTTTTATACCTTTGACCCTCTCACCCTATAAAGTCACCCCTCAGCCTCCGACGCTCCAGGGAAAACAGCCCCAGCCTGTTCAGCCTCTTCCTATAGCTCAAATCCTCCAACACTGGCAACATCCTTGTAAATCTTTTCTGAACCCTTTCAGGTTTCACAACATCTTTCCGATAGGAAGGAGACCAGGATTGTGCACAATATTCCAACAGTGGCCTAACCAATGTCCTGTAAAGCCGCAGCATGACCTCCCAACTCCTGTACTCAATACTGTGACAATAAAAGAAAGCATTCCAAGCGCCACCTTCACTATCCTATCTACCTGCGACTCCTCTTTCAAGGAGCAATGAACCTGCACTCCAAGGTCTCTTTGTTCAGCAACACTCTCTAGGACCTTACCATTAAGTGTATGCGTCCTGCTAAGATTTGCTTTCAGAATGCAGCACCTCGCATTTATCTGAGTTAAACTCTATCTGCCACTTCTGTCCATTGGCCCATCTGGTCAAGATCCCGTTGTAATCTGAGGTAACCTTCTTCGCTGTCCACTACACCTCCAATTTTGGTGTCATCAGCAAACTTACTAACTGTATCTCTCATGCTCACATCCAAATCATTGATGTAAATGACAAAAGGTAGAGGGCCCAGCACCGATCCTTGTGGCACTCCACTGGTCACAGGCCTCCAGTCTGAAAAACAACCTCCCACCACCACCCTCTATCTTCTACCTTTGAACCAGTTCTGTACCAAATGCCTCGTTCTCCCTTTATTCTGTGAGACCTGACCTTGCTAACCAGTCTCCCTTGGGGAACCTTGTCAAACGCCTTACTGAAGTCCATATCGATCACATCTATCGCTCTGCCCTCATCAATCCTCTTTGGTACTTCTTCAAAAAACTCAATCATGTTTGTGAGATATGATTCCTCACACACAAAGCCATGTTGACTATCCCTAATCAGTCCTTGCCTTTCCAAATACATGTACATCCTGTCCTTCAGAATTCCCTCCAACAACTTGCCCACCATGGACGTCAGGCTCACTGGTCTATAGTTCCCTGGCTTGTCCTTACTACCCTTCTTAAAGAGTGACACCACGTTAGCCAACCTCCAGTCTTCCAGCACCTCACCTGTGACTATCAATGATACAAATATCTCAGCAAGAGGCCCAGCAATCACTTCCCTAGCTTCCTGCAGAGTTCTAGGGTACACCTTATCAGGTCCTGGGGTTTTACCAACTTTATTCATTTCAAGACATCCAGCACTTCCTCCTCTGTAATATGGACATTTTGCAAGGTGTCACCATCTATTTCACGACTTTTTCAATCTTCCATGTCCTTTTCCACAGTAAATACTGATGCAAAATACTCGTTTAGTATCTCCCCTATGTTCTGCTGCTCCACGCAAAGGCCGCTTTGCTGATCTTTGAGGGCTCCCTACTCTCTCACTAGTTATCCTTTTGTCCTTAATGTATTTGTGTTCACAATTAAATTAGTTCCATTTGCCTATATTTGGTCCACACTCCTCCATATCTGTCCCATCCATCGACTTGTCCGAATGTTTCTTAAATGACAAAATTGTACTCCACTCCACCACTCCCTCTGGCAGCCTGTTCCACTCCCCACCCTCTATTTGTACACCCCAGTGCAACACCGGCATTTTCAAATCATATATAGTTCACAGACACAGTTTATTTCTGTGAAATAGCACATGAAGAAATCAAGTAAACATTGGAGTGTGATGCTCTCCAACAAACACACCAAAGGAATCTCTTATTTGTACAGGCAACTTCAAAGGCATCTGGATGGGCATATGAATAGGAAGGGTTTGGAGGGATGCGGGCCGGGTGCTGGCAGGTGGGACTAGATTGGTTTCGGATATCTGATCGGCATGGACAAGTTGGACCGAAGTGTCTGTTTCCATACAGTACATCTCTGTGACTCCATGACTGTATTTGATGCACCAGGAATGTCCAATAACTGAATGGACCCCTGTTTACCTTGAGCAGGTAGACCTTTGACAATGGTCTTTCCCAACTATGTCTTGCTGGCAGCTGCCTTCAAGCTTTAGTGTGTCCCTCAGCATGTAGTCCTGGACCTTGGAATGTGCCTCCAACACTTGGGAAAGGTCAACTCCTTGTTCTGGAAGACTAACAATTTTTCAGAAGACCAGAGAGCACCTTTCACCATTTGCCAGGCACAAAGCCACACTGACTGTTCCAAATGGGTCCTCGCCTCTCCAAATGCCTCGAGATCCTAACTCTCAGAATCCCCTCTCACAACTTAGCAACCACAGCCGTTAGGCTCACCAGTCTATTGTCTCCAATCTACGCTGTGAGTTCATTTGCCTTACCTGTCAGGCCCCTTGCTTTGAAATCAATGCAATTTCACTGAAGGCTTCCCTTGTTTCCTGCCGTGCTCTTGCCTGCCCTGATTAGTACGAGAATTACCAACACTGCCATTACTGTTTCACTTGGTTTCATTACATCTATACCGTCCTCAAGCTTCTCTTTTGTCTTCTGAATGCTTTTGATCACCCCCCCACCCCCCACGGACAGATTAATTTGACTCTCCTGAGCAGCTCTCACAAACCTGACATGTGGTCCCCTGAGCAGACTGTCAAAGCAATTTGGCAGAATGCCTCTTGGCCGGAACTTTGCTACAAGCACCATGATGTCGCTTGGCTGGTGGTGAGAAGGGCACTGCCCGTTCGATCCTTCATGTGTGCCCAGTTTCTATGTGCCACCACATACTGCCTTTGAAGTGGCTGCATTGGTGAAGAGACTGTCACCCAGCTCCTGCTGGTATGTGCCTTTGCAAATAACATCTGGAGGGAGATGTAATGGTTTGGGTCGAGGTTTGTCCCGAGCAGCTCCGTGACTCTGTGCTCTCCGGGACACACACCGAGACAAACATTGACTGCACCTGGAGGACCACTCAATGACAGACGCTCTTTGGTCTGCCCGAAACTTGTTGGTCTTCCAGAGCAAGGAGTTGACCCTGACCGGGCGTTGCAGACTGGCACATCGCGAGATCCTGGACTATGCACTGAAGAACACACTAAAGCTTGGGGCAACTGCTGCCAAGACACAGTGGGGAAAGACCACTGTCGGAGGTCTCTCTGCCAAAGTGAAAATTGTGTCACTACAGTTATTGGACCCTCAATTATCAGTTATCCCGTACAAAATCATGAGGGGAATGGATAGGATAAACAGACAAGATCTTTTCCCTCGGGTGGGTGAGTCCAGAAGCAGAGGGCATACGTTCAGGGTGAGAAGTGAAAGATCTCAAAGGGAACTAAGGGACAACTTTTTCACACAGAGTGTGGTACGCGTATGGAATGAGCTGCCAGAGGAAGTGGTGGAGAAGAGCATATGCCCGAAACATTGATTCTCCTGCTCCTTGGATGCTGCCTGACCTGCTGCACTTTTCCAGCAACACATTTTTCCGAGGAAGTGGTGGAGGCTAGTACAATTACACCCTTGAAAAGGCATCTGGATGGGTATATGAATAGGAAGGGTTTGGAGGGATATGGGCCAAGTGCTGGCAAATGGGCCTAGATTAGGTTAGGATATCTGGTCGGCATGGATGAGTTGGACTGAAGTTTGCAGATGAAACTAAGATTGATGGATTAGCAGATAGTGAAGGGGTCTGTCAGAGAATACCGCAGAATACAGACAGATTGGTGAGTTGGGCAGAGAAATGGCAGATGGTGTTCACTCTGGACAAATACAAGGTGATGGATCTTGGAAGATCAAATTCCAGAGTGAACTATAGATTAAATGGAAAAGTCCTGGGGAAAATTGATGTACAGAGAGATCTTGGTGTTCAGGTCCATTGTTCCCTGAAGGTGGCAACGTAGATCAGTAGAGTGGTCAAAAAGGCATACTGTCATCCTTTCCTTCATCAGACGGGGTATTGAGTACAAGAGTTGGCAGGTCATGTTACAGTTGTTTCAGACTTTGGTTCGGCCACATTAGGAATACTACGTGCAGTTCTGGTCCCAACATTGCTGAAAGAATGTGGACCATGGCTAACCATGGAGAGAGGTTCAGTAGATTAGGATTATTTTTCCTCTGGTGGGTGAGTCCACAACTAGAGGGCATTTGTTCAGGGTGAGAAGTGGAAGATTTGAAAGGGAACTAAGGGACAACTTTTTCACACAGAGTGTGGTACATGTATGGAACGAGCTGCCAGAGGAAGTGGTGGAGGCTGGTACAATTACAGCATTGAAAAGATATCTGGATGGATTTGTGAGACATGATTTTCCACACACAAATCCATGTTGACTATCCCTAATCAGTCCTTGCCTTTCCAAATACATGTACATCCTGTCCCTCAGGATTCCCTCCAACAACTTGCCCACCACAGAAGTCAGGCTCACTGGTCTATAGTTCCCTGGCTTGCCAAGTGCCAGCTCTCCCACACCATGTCCTACCTCCCTCTTGACCATGACCCTATCATCTCCCACACGTGACCTCATCAGCTTTGGTGATCTCCCCTCCACCACCTCCAACCTCATAGTCCCCCAGTCCCACACTACCCAGTTCAACATGCTCCCCAAGATCTAAAAGCCCAACTACTGCGACTGACCCATTGTCTCTGCATGCTCCTGCCCTAGCGAACCCATTTCCTCCTCCCCTGACTCCATTCTCTCCCTCTTTGTCCAGGTACCTCCCATGTACATCCAGGAAACAAACCACCTCCTCAGAAACTTCCTAGTTCCCTGGCCCCTAGCACTTCATTATCACTATGGATGTGCAGTCCTTATATACATCTATACCCCAAATGAAGGCCTGCAAGCCCTTGGCTTTTTCCTGTCCAAGAGAACCATCCAGTTCCCCCCACCCCCCCCCCCCCACCCCTCCTCTGACTTGCTAGATTAGTTCTCACCCTCAATACCTTTCCCTTCAATTCTTCCTAATCCAGGAGGTAGCCATTGGTACTTGCATGAGCCCGAGCTATGCCTGCCTCTTTGTTTGTTATGTTGAACAGTGCGTCTCCAGTATGTACACCAGTACAGTTCCCCAGTTCTTCCACTTGTATCAATGACTGCATCCTGCACCCAGGCTGAACTGGAGCAGTTCATCGACTTCACTAACAACTTCCACCCCGCCCTCAAATTCACTTGGTCCATCTCAGACACATCCCTCCCCTTTCTTGACCTCTCCACTTCCATCTCCAGCTTGAACAGTTTAAGGACCAACATTTATTATAAACCCACTGACTCTTACAGCTACCTGGACTACACCTCCTCCCACTCTCTATCCTGTAAAAACTCCATTCTGTTTTCCCAATTCCTCTGTTGCTGTCGCAACTGCTCTGGCCAGGAGACGTTCCACTCCCGAGCATCCCAGATGTCCTCCTATTTTCAACAATGCGCTTCCCTCCATGCCGTCATCAGGACATCCCTCCACCGCTACACCTCCATTCCCCACTCTACTGCACTAAACCACCCCCCACCCCACCTCCAACAGGATAGGGTTCCCTTGTCTTAACTTTCCAACCCACCAGCCTCCACATTCAACATGTCATCCTCAAACACTTTTGTCAACTCCAAATAGTCTCTCTATGCAATGTACCATTCTGAAACACTTTCACCAACTCCCCTCCCCAGCCCTCTATGCCTTCTGCAAGGACTATTCCCTTTGTCAATCCCTGGTTTGCGACACACTCCCCAACATCCCCCCGCCAACTCTGTGTCTCAGCTCCCCAACACGATGTCCTACCTCCCTCTTGACTATGACCCTATCGTTTCCCGTATAAATGACGAAGATGCAAGCCCTGCCCGTACACCACCTCCCTCACCTCCAACCAGGTCCTCAAACAGTCCTTCCAGGTGAGACAGACGTTCACCTGCATCTCCTCCAACCTAGTCTCCTGCATCCAGTGCTCCCGATGTGTTCTTCTCTACACTGGTGAGACCAAATGTAGACCAAGTGACTGGTTCACCTAGCATTGATGCTAGGCCCTAAAAAGCCAACCTGAGCTCCTTGTCACCCACCATCTCAATTTCCTCTTCCCACTCTATCTCCAACATGTCCATCCTTAGTCTCCTCCATTGCTGCAGTGAATCAGACTGCAAATTGAAAGAATAATACCTCATCTTCCGCCTGGGCAGCCTACAGCCTGGAGGACACAGCCTGTTTGGGAGTCTTTTATCAAAGAGGTGCACCAGAAGAACTCCACATTGTGGTGGGCACAGAACATATTGAGGTGGAAGCAGAGGGGCACAAACATGAGTTCTCCAATTTCAAATAAGCTTTCCATCCTTCCGTTGGCTCCCTTTCCAGCCTACGCCTCCTCCATTCCATTCCACTTCTCGCCCACTGGCTTCTCTATCTCCCCACCCACAACCTCATCCCATGGCCAGTCCTTACTCCCCTTCCTGCTTCCTTGAACTGACCTTACCTCTCCATCTTCCTTCCCACCTATCCACTTCACCCTTCCCACCAATCTACCACAATAATCCCCTACCTGCATCCATCCATCACTATCCTACCTACCCTTCCCCCAGCCCCACCCCTCTCCTATATATTTCTGAGCTCCCTTCCCCCTCCACAAAGTTAATGAAGGGTTGCGACTGGAAACGTTGACTTCTCCACCTCCTGATGCAGCCTGGCTTGCTGTGTTCCTCCAGCCTCCTGTTTGTTGACTTTGGATTCCAGCAGCTGCAGGTTTTCTGTCTCTCTACTCAGAGAGATATGAAGATTAGATCACTGAAAGTCATAGAGTCCTCCAGCACGGAGATAGGCCCTTTGGCCCAAACTGGTCCATGCTGATCAAAATGTCCATCCAGGCTAACCCGGTTTCCCTGCACTTGGCCCATATCCTTCTAATCCTTTCCTATCCATGTATTTGTCCAAATGCCTTATAAATGGTGTTAATGTACCCACCTCAACCACTTCCGCTGGCAGCTCATTCTATTTGCGTACCACCCTCTGTGTAAAAAAAGTTGCCCCTCAGATTCACTTTTATTCTTTCCCCTCTAACCTTAAACCGATGCCCTTCAGTCCTTGATTCCCCAACCCTGGGAAAAAGACTGAGTGCATTCACCCAATCCAAGCCTCTTATACACTTCTTTAAGATCTCCCCTCAATCTCCTACGCTCCAAAGAAAAAAGTCCCAGTTTGTCCAGCCTCTCCCTATCACTCTGACCCTTGAGTCCCAGTAACATCCTTGTAAATTTCTTCTGCACTCTTTCCAGTTTAATAACATCCTTTCTAAAACAAAGTGACCAATACTCCAAGTGCGGCCTCACCAACGTCCTGTATAACTGCAACATAACTTCCTAACTCTTTATTCAGTGCCCTGACTGATGAAGGCCAGAATGCCAAAATCCTTCCTCACTGCCCTGTTTACCTTTGATTTCACTTTCAGAGAAGCATGCACCTGAACTCCAAGATCCATCTGTTCCACTATACTGCTTAAGGCCCAACAATTCACCATGAAACGCTGATCTTGATTTGACTTTCCAATATGCAAGACCTCACACTTATCTATATTAAACTCCATTTGCCATTTCTCAGTCCACTTCCCCGGCTGATCAAGGTCCTGCTGCAATTTCTGATAAGCTTCCTCACTGTCCACAATACCACTTATTTTAGTGTCATCAGCAAACTTACTAATTTGAAAAGAAGTAGCATATTGAAAAGTAGTTTGAAAAGAAATAGATGTTTACAATAATGAGCAGTTGAGGGCTATGAGGAGTTGGCATCAAATAGGAACTGTGGCAGGACAGGCTTCAAAGGTGGAATGACCGACTCTGCTCCGATTTCTCAGGTTCTTATTTTCCCGGGTTGGCCAGGTGAAGATTTGATTAATGCACCCTGTGTCCTACCCCTGATCTCAGACCACCCTCTAGTTTCTCTCCAATATCCTCTCATGCAGCTCTCTTAGCTCAGTTTGTCCATGAGACCCATCTATTGTTTTCTTTGTCAAGAGTGTGTTGCTGGAAAAGCACAGGCAGGTCTGGCAGCATCCGAGGAACAGGAGAATCGATGTTTCGGCAAGAGCCCTTCATCACGAATGAGGCTGGGAGCCGAAGGGGTGGAGAGATAAAGGAGAGGGGGATGGGGCTGAGAGCTGAGGGTGCGATAGGTAGATGGAGGTGGGGATAATAGGTCGGAGAGGAGAATGGAGCGGATAGGTGGGAAGGAAGATGGACAGGTAGGACAGGTCAAGAGGGCGGTGCCGAGTTGGAAGGTTGGAACTGGGAATAGGGTGGGGGGAAGGGGAAATGAGGAAACTTGTGAAATCCACATTGATGCTGTGTGGTTGGAGGGTCCCAAGACAGAAAATGAGGCGTTCTTCCTCCAGGTGTCGAGTGGTGAGAGTGGTGATGGAGGAGGGCCAGGACCTGCATGTCGGGAGGGGGAGTTGAAGTGATCGGCCATGAGGCAGTGGGGTTGGTTGGTGCGGATGTCCTGCCCCATGGCCAAACACCAAATCTCCGGGACATCTCCTGTCCATCTTCCTTCCCACCTATCCGCTCCACCCTCCTCTCTAACCTATCACCTTTACCCTCACCTCCATCTACCTATCGCACACTCAGCTATCTTCCCCCAGCCCCACCCCCTTCTCATTTATCTCTCCACCCTCTCAGCTCTCAAGCCCCATTTTTGATGAAGGGCTCTTGCCTGAAACATCGATTCTCCTGCTTCTCAGATGCTGCCTGACCTGCTGTGCTTTTCCAGCACCCCACTCTTGACTCTGATTTTCTCCTGTTTTCTTTGGCCCTGTTCTCACTAAACTGCCAGTAAGTCAACTTCCCCTCCTGGTCCCATGTTAGGTGATATAGTTCTCATGTTACAAACATGAAAGTAGGCCAGAGAAACTCAGCAGGCCTGCTAGGATCTATGGAGAGAGCGAGAAAGAGAGTTAACATTTTGTGTCTGATATGAACTTTCTTCAGAATTGTTCTCATGTTCTGCTCTCCTGTGCACTGCATGTCATCACTGCCTTGATGCTGTGGTTGTTTCTGTTCTGATCTGCTGTCAAACACATCCGAAGATACACACCCCACATTGATGCTGTCAGTTTGAATCTCTCTGAGGATGAAGAATACCATTCCCACACTAGAAATCTCTGTCAAACATTTACCAGAGGAACTGAGACAGCAGCTGCAATAAGTGAGGTTTTATTCAGATGGGACAATGACAAGTTTAAATCCCCACCTGATCTGCTGCTCAAAGTCACCTCCATTTCCCCGGTCAGTTTCCCAAGTTTCGGGAAACTCATGTTGCTCCAGAAATATTTGGATTGACTGTGAGAGACGTCAATCAGAGAGCCCACCCACTCTGCACATTGTCTCCTCTTCCAGAGCTGGTTCACTTCCTATAGGGACTGAAAACCAAGTGAGGAGATGGTGAGTGAAGGAGCAGCTTTTATACAAATTGTATCCCATAATATCCACACCAACCTTCAGGCAGTCTGACTATCCTGTGGGCAGTCAGGGGTGGAAATGTCCCTTATGCTGTGTGAGAGGATCCAGCTGAGAGAGCTGTTTACTCGGTGCTTTGTGCTGAACTGTGTGACTGGAGCTGTGTGTTGGATATTGAGTGTGTTTATTGGAAGCATTTCCCTCTGATTTCCGGCTGAGTTTTGCTGATGGCTCATTCCTGAATATGAGAAGGCGAGGTGTCATTATCTGGGAGGTGCAGAGTGAGGATTCTTACTGATTTCCTTTTTTTTGAGGTATTTCTGTGATGGGTGCTGGCTATTATCCTGTCGTCTGCATTTTTATGCACTTCCTCTGAGAGAATGTGACTGTCTAAAGGGTAGTTTTGTGGGTGTATTGGCCCTCTGGAGACTCACATAGGAATATGAGTCAGTGTCTCCATTGTGTCCCACCATTCAGTGAGATCTATGAACTACAAATTCCTGCCGTTCCCCCAGGTCTCTTTAACCCTTTGGTGAAGTAAAATCTATCGATCTCACATTTAATATCAAGCATGGATTTAGTACCATATGCGATTTGTGGAAATGAATTCCAATATTCTCCGACCCTTTGTGTGTCAAACTGTTTTCTCCAGAAATGTCTGCCTCTAACCTTTTAGACTCTGTCTGGTTCTAGACTCCCCAACCAGTGAAAATAGTTTCTTTCAGTACATCCTTCCTCTGTCCTTTAATATCTTATAAACACTGATCAGGCCACCCTTTTCTCTTCTGCAGTCCTCACGTTCTCCCACCCTTTTATCTTCTAAGGTCTGGGAATATACCCAGGTTCTTTTTTTTAAAATATATTTTTATTGAAAAAATAGATTATTTTTAGATTAGATTTCCTGCGGTATGGAAACAGGCCCTTTGGCCCAACAAGTCCACACCAACCCTCTCTGAAGAGCAACCCACCCAGACCCATTCCCCTATCCTATATTTACTTCTGACTAATGCACATAACACGATGTGCAATTGAGCATGACCATTTTACCAGGCCTGCACATCTTTGGATTGTGGGAGGAAACCGGAGCACCCGGAGAAAACCCATGCAGACACTGGGAGCATGTGCAAACTCCACACAGACAGTCGCCCAAGACTGGAATCAAACCCAGGTCCCTGGTGCTGTGAGGCCCTGCTTTTTTAATATTACAACAAATACAAAACAATATAATTCAAAACAATACAAAGAAAGAACACAAAAAAGTTTTAAAAACCCCACAACCTGCCCTCATGTACAGATGTATAAATATATATAGAAAAATATATACTGAAATAAAACCCCATCTAACTATTTAACTAAATAAATAATAACCAACAATAAACTAATACATAATAATAACTCAACTCAACCAAACAAGACACTCATATGTTCGCAGTTCCTCCTCCCTGGATATTGGACTCATAAAACATAATTGTTACGATTACATAAAAGCCCTTATTGGTGTGGCAGGTAAATCTGTGTCCAGGTATTCCAAAAAGGGCTGCCATGTCTTATAGAAATTCTCAGTCTTGTGGTGTACCATACTTGTGAGAAAGTCCAAGGGGGTATGCTCCATAACAATCTTCCACTAACCCGACAGGCCTGCGGGGTTTTCAGATACCTAACCTAACAAGATATTCTTTCTTGCGCAGCAAGTGAGGATGTTGAAAAGTTTGTTTTCTTATGCGCATCTACAGGGAACACACTTGGCAAGCCAAGAAAAAGAGAGATCGGGTCCTTCTCCACCCTTACACCCAAAATCCTCTCCATATTACCCGCCACCGCACTCCAGTATGTTTGAAGTCTACCACAGGACCAGAGACAATGGGTAAGAGTGCCTGTTCCAACCTTGCACTTGGGACATGTTGAAGATACCCATGGTTTAAATTTTGACAAACGATCCACAGCCAAGTGGACCTGTGGAGAATCTTCAACTGTAAAGCATGGGTCCTATTGCACATTGATTTCTTTCCTGCATTTTCCCAAATATCTTCCCATTGCCTCTGCGGTGACCACAATGCCTAGCTCTCTCTCCCACACCCTGCAGAGTCGATCCAATGCATCTGAGGGGGCACACCCCAGTTGATGATATAAAGTGCTGACAGAAAGTGTACCCTTAGCACTGAGCACCCTCCTCTCTTTGTCAGATTTGTAGGGATCAGTCAAAAGTGTAGTCTTATTTAGAATAAAACCCCTAACTTGAAAAAAATGAAAGAGGTCCCTGTTTGATAGCTCATATTTCTGTGCTAACTGATCAAAAGACATCATTGTGTCTCCCTCAAATAAATCACCCAGGCAAGACACACCCCTAGCTGCCCAATGTTTGAATCCTGACTCCATCATCCCTGGTTGAAAACCCGGCATACCCACTATAGGTGTAAGAGAAGATGTTGTGCCAATATTGCCTTCCCTCTATTGAATTGCCCTCCATTACTTAACGGTATTGATAATTATTGGGTTATGGCAATATTCCTTAACTGTCCTCATTTTGTCCAAAGACAGCAAGCTAGTAAGGGGGCACCCTGCCTGAGAGGTTTTGATATCTAACCATATTGAAAATCACATTGAAAACGATATTGAAACAAGCCCAATCACTCAATCAAAATAAAAGCGAACTTACTTGGTAGCTTTTAATGATTGGGAGATCCACATCCCCTCAATCAGTGAGGCAGTTGCAGTTTAGCTGATTTAATAAGGGGTCGCTCACAATGCCAAATAAAAGAGTTGAACCAGCCGTTCAGTCTCCTGAGTATTTGCTGATTGAAAATCAGGGGGAGCATCCATACAGGGTATAACAAACGGGGGAGAATATTCATCTTAATAAGCGCTATCTGACTCAACCACGAGACCGGAAGCATCTCCCATCTTTGAAGGTCTTGTTTGATTTTGTCAATAATTGAACAAAATTGGTTTTGAACAACCGATCCAGAACCGGAGTAAAGATTATGCCCAAATACACAAAACCCCCCGTGACCACTTAAATAGGAATCGAGATTCACCCTCAAGACCTAACACCTTCGTAAGACCACCCATAGGCATAGCCTCTGAATTTGCAAGATTAATCTTGTACCCTGAGAAGGTGCCAAACGCACTGATGTATCAGGCGAGGCACCGAAACTGCTGGATTTGACAAGAAAATGAGGACGTCGTCCGCGTACAACAAAATCTTATGTAATTTTTGATCCCCCTTCTGGAGTTATACCCAGGTTCTTTAAGGTCTTCTCTTAATTTAACCCTTGCAGTGGTGGCTTTATTGCAGTAAATACACACAGCTCACCCTCCAGGAGCAATATATCTTACTCAGACACAATTTCAGAATTGTCCAGTTCTCTCTGACTTTCCTGTTATCAACAGACTTTGTTGTGATTGTTTATCATTGTTTGCTCAGGTGCTTCAGAGAGCAGTTCAGGGTTAACCATGTTGTGTGGGACTGGCATCACATGGAGGCCAAACCAGGCAGTTTTGGCAGGTTTTCTTCTCTGAAGGACAATGTAAGGGTTTTTCAAACAATTTCATATCTTAGTTCGTCTTTTCCATCTATTTTACAAATTTCAGAATTGATTAAATTCACTGCCGCAACGTGGGGTGGTTGAAGTGAAGAGCAGGGATACCTCTAAGGGGAAACGAGATATGTCCACGAGGGAGAAAGAAACAGAAAGATTTACTGATCGGATGAGGTGAAGAGGGGTGAGAGGAGGCTGGTGAATCACGGACCAATTGGACTGAACGGCCATTCTTGGTCGGATTTGAATTCTCAATCTTTGGATCGTTAGTGCAGCTGCTATAGCTGCATTTCATTTATTGAAATGTCTTTTAATGCCTTTTTAAAACTTTTTGCCTGAAGACCCTGGCATTTCCCAAAAGCATGGGCTTGGATTTGATAGTTTTGTGCCGTGCGAAGGCTGAGATCCAAATTTGGAATATGCAGAATGACTGAGTGCAGAGTGTTTAATTTCCCAGGATAAATCAGAACCCTCAGCTACACTGGAGCAATATATTTCTTCAAGAAATTCCTGCCAGTGTGTTTTCCTCAATTATTAAAAAAGAGAAAAAATGTAATTCTGATGAACATTCTTGATGTTAAACACATACGTGCACACTAAAACTTGGCTTCACCAGCACAACACAGGTTCAAAGCGAATTGTTGGCCCATTTTGCACTCCACCCGACTCTCTTTTCTACAGCCCTCATGTTGCCTGGGAAGATGGAGGTCTGCACAGAGGAAAGAAAATAGCCACATTGTCTGCTCCTGGTGTCTATCCAGTGTCCCTGAAGGAAACAGAGGGTGTGTAACAGTCAAGGGAGGAAATAGGAAGGACGTGCATGTGATTCCCCCCATACAGGGGAATAGCAGTTGGCACTCACTGTGGAACAGTCTCTTAATTGAGTTCAGCAAAGGAACAGAAAGAGTTAGAGAAAAAGTCATATTTCCTTTTCGTGTTTTACAGAAGATTCACAGTGTACTACGCCAGAGAATACAGAGAGGATAAATGATGCAGTTCGAAGAACTGCACAACCATGGGAAGACACCCAGTCCTTTCACAGCATTGCTCAACACCGAGAAAGTTGGACAGTGAAACCATCATCTGGAAATTGGTCAGGTCAGGGGAGCTTTGACATATCAGATCTGAAACTGGTCAGTGGTGTGGAGCCTGCCATCAGAACCAGCCTTTCTGAAGGTTCGGCTGTGGGTGATCGGTCAGGGTGAGGCTGGGAAGAAGTGTGAGTGGCTCCAAGTGTGGGGTGAGGGCTTCAATCATTCATCGAGCCTCACGAACCACTGACCCATTCCTACAGGTGTGAGGTGTGTGAGAACAGCTCAAAGCAGTATGACAGTTGTCTAACAAAAGGTGTATTTGGTGTGTGCCTGTGAATACAAGGTCAGCGTTATGGAACAAAAACGTTTCAAATGTGAGGTTTGTGACAAAGCCTTTGTGAAATCTACCCACCTCCTGATACACCAGAGAATTCACACAGGGGAGAAACCATTCAGGTGTCAGGTATGTCAGGCAGCTTTCACCCAATCTTCCAATCTCCTGACACACCAGAAGTTTCACACAGGAGAAAAGCCATTCACATGCAAGGTTTGTCACAAATCCTTCTTGCAATCATCATGTCTCCGTGCACATCAACGTGGTCATACTGGGGAGAAACCGTTCAGGTGCAAGGTTTGTGATAAATCATTCTCACTATCTTCAACTCTCCACCGACACCAACGCATTCACTCAGGCGAAAAACCGTTTGTGTGCAAGATTTGTGACAAATCATTTTCACAGTCATCAACCCTTCGCGCACACCAACGCACTCACACCGGAGAAAAACCTTTCTTCTGCAATGTGTGTGATAAATCATTCACACAGTCAGGGAACCTCCGCACACACCAACGCACTCACACAGGGGAGAAACTGTACAAATGTTTGGAGTGTGATAAATCATTCCCTGACTCATCAAGACTCCTGCTCCATCAGAGGATTCACACGGGAGAGAAACCATTCATATGCGCGGTGTGTGATAAATCATTCTCAAAGTCATCGAACCTACGTGCACACCAACGTATTCACACTGGGGAGAAGCCATTCACGTGTGATGTATGTGATAAATCATTTTCAGAGTCATCAAACCTCCATAAACATCAACGCCTTCACACAAGAAGTTAAGCAAGGGAAGCAGAGCTACGTCACTAATATCCTATTCACAGCTGCACTCTCTCTGAAGGAAGGTAATACTGGCACAGAATGTGGCGCCTTCCAAACTTAACCAGCAACAGCACGACATGCCAGGAGTCATCCACCCGGCAAAGACATTGACTATGTCAGAACAGTGTCTTTTCCAGATAAAATGAACAACACAACGAAATGCAACTCTTCAAATGTTGCAGAAGGTTGTGATGGCCATTAAGGATATGCTTTTTACTAGATAAGCGTATTGGGCAAACAGATGAGGTGATTGTCCAAGATGGAATCTTGTACAAAAGGAGCAGAGTCAATATCCCTCAGGATATGTTGAAAGGCATTCTACACAAGCCATCAAGGAATTGGGTCTAGTCTGAGGAAGGTAAGAGAAGTGCTGTACTGGCCAAACACGAGAATAAGCCAGTGCAGAGCTTGTAACGAACATCAAACTAAACATGATAAAGAGTTGCTCTTGAATCGTTACATCTCAGACAGCCCAGAGATGAAACTTGGTGTCGAGCTCTTCATTCTCACTGGAACTGATCGGCTTGTCACAGTGGAATATTATTCAGATGGCGGGGAGTTAGTCCAGCTGACATCACCAACTCCCAGTCAGATTGTCTGAAAACACACTTCAGTCATCATGAGATTCCTGACACTGTGATCAGTGACAGTGACCCCAATTCACGAGTGAAGAATTCAGACATCTCAGCAATGATTTTGAAATTCAGCACCACATACCATCTGCCAATCAATTGGAAAAGCTGGGGCAATGGGGAAATTGCCAAAGGAACCGTCAAAAACTCAAGTACATCAGGCACAGATGTGTACAACACAACAAAAAGCACAGTTTTACAGTTCCTAAAAGCTGCTAAGGTTTTCAGTGACTGATAGCAGAGCACATCCAGGCCGCTCTTCCAGTTGATAAAAAGCTACTGAGTCCAGAATTAATGACAACAGTAGGTGAGAAGATGGAAGAAAGTTGACAGAAATTTAATAACACTGCCAAAAATTGTGGCAGGAGCAGAGAGTTGGAGTGCCATTCAGTGTATAAGCATTCAATGCATTCAACAAAACTCAGCTCCCGAGGTCACCTGGGACCTATGTACAGAAGTTGTCACTTCAACTGCACTCTAAAAATGACTGATCAGATCTATCATCGGAACTGCAAGCATTTACCTGCAACTAAAGAAGCTGTTCCTTCACAGCAGATAGAGTCTGAAAAGGTAGATCTGATTTCAAATATTGAGAAAGCAACTGAACAGTCCTGAATCTCACTCATTCCTGAATGAAAGCACCAGCTCAGCTGCATAAACCAACACACCATCAATACTTGCCACAACAACCATATTGCCCCAAGAAGCAAAGTCACCTCAGTAACTAGATGACATGAAATGTCTAGCTCACTGACAACTTGTAGGCATAACATTACAGAAATTGAATGCTTTAAAGTTATATGGGTAATACTGGAGACAGATGAAATTGGAACAGCATAGAAAGAACCAACAGATTTTTCTCCATGTAAGATCATTTTCTTTGTAAAATATAAATTGAAAATGATAGTGCATGTAATTTGTTTCCTACACAAAACAAGTTATTCTGATAAATACCTCTGTGCACTGTCACTTCCCATATTCTCTGACCTCATGTCATTTAATCTCATTTAAGTATCAAAATTAGTTTGGACAGTCGCCTTTTTTACATATTTTATGAAGCAGACTCCTTTTCCAAGAGGCTGCTTCTGGTCCTGTTTCCTGTGCACTGGATGCTGTGTCCAGTTCAGACTGGGAGACCCCTGTGCTCCGTGTCAGTTCAGACCGGGAGACTCCTGTGCTCCGTGTCAGTTCAGACCGGGAGACTCCTGTGCTCCATGTCCAGTTCAGACTGGGAGACTCCTGTGCTCCATGTCCAGTTCAGACCGGGAGACCCCTGTGCTCCATGTTCAGTTCAGACTGGGAGACTCCTGTGCTCCATGTCCAGTTCAGACTGGGAGACTCCTGTGCTCCGTGTCAGTTCAGACCGGGAGACCCCTGTGCTCCATGTCCAGTTCAGACCGGGAGACCCCTGTGCTCCATGTTCAGTTCAGACTGGGAGACCCCTGTGCTCCATGTCCAGTTCAGACCGGGAGACTCCTGTGCTCCATGTCCAGTTCAGACTGGGAGACCCCTGTGCTCCATGTCCAGTTCAGACCGGGAGACCCCTGTGCTCCATGTCCAGTTCAGACCGGGAGACCCCTGTGCTCCATGTCCAGTTCAGACCGGGAGACCCCTGTGCTCCATGTCCAGTTCAGACCGGAAGACCCCTGTGCTCCATGTCCAGTTCAGACCGGGAGACCCCTGTGCTCCATGTCCAGTTCAGACCGGGAGACCCCTGTGCTCCATGTCCAGTTCAGACCGGGAGACCCCTGTGCTCCATGTCCAGTTCAGACCGGGAGACCCCTGTGCTCCATGTCCAGTTCAGACTGGGGGACTCCTGTGCTCCATGTCCAGTTCAGACCGGGAGACTCCTGTGCTCCATGTCCAGTTCAGACCGGGAGACTCCTGTGCTCCGTGTCCAGTTCAGACCGGGAGACCCCTGTGCTCCATGTCCAGTTCAGACCGGGAGACTCCTGTGCTCCCTGTCCAGTTCAGACTGGGAGACTCCTGTGCTCCATGTTCAGTTCAGACTGGGAGACTCCTGTGCTCCATGTTCAGTTCAGACTGGGAGACTCCTGTGCTCCATGTCCAGTTCAGACCGGGAGACTCCTGTGCTCCATGTCCAGTTCAGAGTGGGAGACCCCTGTGCTCCATGTCCAGTTCAGACCGGGAGACCCCTGTGCTCCATGTCCAGTTCAGACCGGGAGACCCCTGTGCTCCATGTCCAGTTCAGACCGGGAGACCCCTGTGCTCCATGTCCAGTTCAGACCGGGAGACCCCTGTGCTCCATGTCCAGTTCAGACCGGGAGACCCCTGTGCTCCATGTCCAGTTCAGACCGGGGGATAGTCTGTGCTCCATGTCCAGTTCAGACCGGGAGACCCCTGTGCTCCGTGTCAGTTCAGACCGGGAGACTCCTGTGCTCCATGTCCAGTTCAGACCGGGAGACCCCTGTGCTCCATGTCCAGTTCAGACTGGGGGACTCCTGTGCTCCATGTCCAGTTCAGACCGGGAGACTCCTGTGCTCCGTGTCCAGTTCAGACCGGGAGACCCCTGTGCTCCATGTCCAGTTCAGACTGGGGGACTCCTGTGCTCCCTGTCCAGTTCAGACTGGGAGACTCCTGTGCTCCATGTTCAGTTCAGACTGGGAGACTCCTGTGCTCCATGTCCAGTTCAGACCGGGAGACTCCTGTGCTCCATGTCCAGTTCAGAGTGGGAGACCCCTGTGCTCCATGTCCAGTTCAGACCGGGGGATAGTCTGTGCTCCATGTCCAGTTCAGACCGGGAGACCCCTGTGCTCCGTGTCAGTTCAGACCGGGAGACTCCTGTGCTCCATGTCCAGTTCAGACCGGGAGACCCCTGTGCTCCATGTCCAGTTCAGACTGGGGGATTCCTGTGCTCCGTGTCAGTTCAGACCGGGAGACCCCTGTGCTCCATGTCCAGTTCAGACCGGGAGACTCCTGTGCTCCATGTCCAGTTCAGACTGGGAGACTCCTGTGCTCCATATCCAGTTCAGACCGGGAGACCCCTGTGCTCCATGTCCAGTTCAGACCGGGAGACTCCTGTGCTCCATGTCCAGTTCAGACCGGGAGACCCCTGTGCTCCATGTCCAGTTCAGACCGGGAGACTCCTGTGCTCTGTTTCCAGTTCAAATCGAGTGAGTCCTGTGCTCCCTGTCTAGTTCATAGAACATAGAATAGCACAGCACAGTGCCTGCTCTTCGGCCCTTGATGTTGGGCCGATCTTTTATCCTACTCTAAGATCAAACTAATCTGCATGCCCTTCAATTTACTATCATCCGTGCGCATTTCCAAGAGTCGATTAAATGTCCCTAATGTACCTGAGCCTACTACCACCACTGACCGTGCTTTCCACGCACCCACCACTCTCTGTGTAAAGAACCTACCTCTGACATCTCCCCAAAACCTTCCTCCAGTCACCTTAAAATTATGCCCCCTTGTGATAGCCATTTCTGCCCTGGGGGAAAGTCTCTGACTAATCACTCTATCTATGCCTGTTACCATCTTGTACGCCTCTATCAAGTCACCTCTCACCCCTCTTCACTCCAATGAGAAAAGCCTTAGCTCCCTCAACTTTTCTTCATAAGACATGCCCTCCAGTCCAGGCAGCATCCTGGTAAATCTACACTGCACCCTCTCTAAAGCTTCCACATCCTTCCTATAATGACGTGACCAGAACTAACATAATATTCAAACTGTGGTCTGACCAGGGCTGTAGAGAGCTGCAGTCTGACCTCATGGCCCTTAAACTCAATCCCCCTGCTAATGAAAGCCAACACATCGTACACCTTCTTAACAAACCTATCAACTTGAGTAGCAACTTTGATGGATCTATGGACATGGACCCCAAGATCCTGCTGTTCCTTCACACTGCCAAGAATCCTGCCTGTAACCCTGTATTCTGATTCAAATTCGACCTTTCAAAGTGAATCACTTCATACTTTTCCACGTTGTACTCCATCTGCCACTTATCAGCCCAGTTCTGTATCCTGTCAATGTCACATTGCAACCTACAACAGCCCTCCATACTAATCACCACTCCACCAACCTTTGTATCATCAGCAAATTTACTAACCCACCCTTCCACTTCCTCATCCAAGCCATTTAAAAAAATCACAAAGAACAGAGGTCCCCAAACAGATTCCTGCAGAACACCACTGGTCACTGAACTCCAGGCTGAATACTGTCCATCTACCACCACCCTCATGACCCAGCTAGTTCTGTATCCAGACAGCCAACTTTCCCTGTATCCCATGCCTCCTTATTTTCTGAATGAGTCTACCATGGGGAACCTTATCAGACCCCTTGCTAAAATCCATACATCCACTGCTCTACCTTCATCACTGAGTTTTGTCACATCCTCAAAGAATTCAGTAAGGCTTGTCAGGCATGACCTGCCCCTCAAAAAGCCATGCTGACTATCTCTAATCAAGCTATGGTTTTCCAAGTAATCATAAATCCTGTTTTTCAGAATCCTCTCCAATAATTTGTCCACCAGTGACATAAGGCTGACTGGTCTGTAATTCCCAGGATTATCCCTATTCCCTTTCATGAACAGGAGAATAACATTTGCCACCCTCCAATCACCTGGCAGCAGTGGACAGTGAGGATGCAAAGATCATCGCCAAAGGTACAAC
This sequence comes from Chiloscyllium plagiosum, assembly GCF_037043375.1. NCBI lineage: Eukaryota > Metazoa > Chordata > Chondrichthyes > Orectolobiformes > Hemiscylliidae > Chiloscyllium > Chiloscyllium plagiosum. The sequence continues at coordinate 59,710,545 of NW_028270173.1, forward strand.
AATCTCTTCCTTTGCTTGGCTATATCCCGTCTGGCCCAGTAGACTTATGTATCCTTATGTTTTTCAAAATTTTCAGCACATTCTCCTTAACAGCAACCTGTCCGAGCATGTCAGCCTCTTTCACGTAGTCCTCAGAAACGGCTAAGTCCCTCTCACTCGTGAATACTGAAGCAAATTATTCATTAAGGATCTCCCCACTCTTCTGTGACTCCAGGCACAAGTTCCCTGTACTATCCGTGATTGGCTCTGCCCTCAATCTGGCCATCCTCTTGCTCCTCATGTTAGTGTAGCTGGAAAAATAGAGATGAAGAAAAGGATCAAACTGGAGCTGAGGAACAGGAGCCCAGGCGAGGTTGCAGGGGTAGTAATCGACAACTGTCGCAGCAATGAAGGGGAGATTGATGGCTTTGATGAAGGATTTATCTCAGTATGATCAATGTGGGACTCAAGTCTCTGGCCAAACTCGCACACCTCCATAAACGTTTGAAGCTGGAGCTCAGTGATAGCTCCATCTCAGGAGGATTGGAATTACTAACAGTGGAATGTCCCAACCTTGGGTCAGCAGCAATACATTCAACGAATACAGCACAGCAGAGCCTCTGAGAAACCTGACTTCCTTGAGAGCTTGGAGCTGTTGCTCTGCAGGCTGGTGTTTAGATCAGAGGATTCCCGTGCTCCACGTCCAGTTCCGATCATGAGATTCCTGTGCTCCATATCCAGTTCAGATCGGGAGATTCCTGTGCTCCCTGTCCAGTTCAGACCGGGAGATTCCTGTGCCCCATACCCAGTTCAGATCGGGAGATTCCTGTGCTCCCTGTCCAGTTCAGACCAGGATAGTTCTGTGCTCCGCGTCCAGTTCAGACCGGGATATTCCTGTGCTCCCTGTCCAGTTCAGACCGGGATATTCCTGTGCTCCCTGTCCAGTTCAGACTGGGTTATTCCTGTGCTCCATATCCAGTTCAGACCGGGAGATTTCTGTGCTCCCTGTCCAGTTCAGACCGGAATGTTCCTGTGCTCCATATCCAGTTCAGATCGGGATATTCCTGTGGTCCCTGTCCAGTTCAGACCGGGAGATTCCTGTGCCCCATACCCAGTTCAGACCGGGAGATTCTTGTGCCCCATATCCAGTTCAGACCGGGAGATTCCTGTGCCCCATATCCAGTTCAGATTGGGAGATTCCTGTGCTCCCTGTCCAGTTCAGACCAGGATAGTTCTGTGCTCCGCGTCCAGTTCAGACCGGGATGTTCCTGTGCTCCGTGTCCAGTTCAGACCGGGATATTCCTGTGCTCCCTGTCCAGTTCAGACCGGGATATTCCTGTGCTCCCTGTCCAGTTCAGACTGGGTTATTCCTGTGCTCCATGTCCAGTTCAGATGGGCGGATTCCAGTGCTCCCTGTCCAGATCAGACTGGGAGATTCTTAAAGTGTTTGCAGTTCTCATCTTTCACATGGGAAACCTGGCATTGATGGGGTAACAGGAGATGAAGGATTGGACAGCAGCTGCCATGATAGATTGAAACCCTTACTCCCAACTTGACTACTCCCAATTGAAAAGAGAAGGTGGACGTGAGTGTCCATTGACAGGTTATAGAGGGGCTGAGCTGGGGTTTGGGTTCTTCCTGCAGCTGATTGAGTTCCAGTCTCAGAAAATGGAGGTCTTGGCTAGGTATGAGCCTTGGGACACAGGAGACCAAGATTAAGACAGAGCCCGTCCACAGGGAGTGGAGTCTGAGACTGGGGGAATAGGGGCGAAGCAGCAGGATGGAATGTTGAGGTGCAAGAATGTGCTCAGGGAGGTACAAAATTAAAGATCACCCAACACCAGGTTATAGTCCAACAGGTTTAATTGGAAGCACTAGCTTTCGGAGCGACGCTCTTTCATCAGGTGGTTGTGGAGGGCTCGATCGTAACACAGAATTTATAGCAAAAATTTGCAGTGTGATGTAACTGAAATTATACCCTGAAGAATTGATTGTCTGTTAAGCCTTTCATCTGTTAGAATACAGTGATAGTTTCACTTCTTTCATGTGTAAATCACAAAACGCTTTTTTTTTGGGAGGTGGTTGAGTTGGTGGGTGATAGAGGAACAGGCCAGTCTCTCAAAGAGAGTACAATCCTTTGGAATACTGAATGGGGAGGGGAAGAGAAAATGTGTTTTGAGGTAGTGATAAATAATCTTGAAAATGGAGACTGGAGGAGAGCAAAGTGAGGATTATGGCAAATCGCTCACACTGGAAGAGGAAAGGGGGAGTGCAGGAATGCAGTATTGTGTTCTGTTTCTTGTTCTGTTTCCCTTCAATTGTTCCCTCTAGGGTATTCATAGTGAGACATTGTGTAATGGTAACAGCACTGAATGGGAATGGGCTCTTGTTGAAGATGGTCAATGCCTGGCTGTGGTATGAAAATTGTTGCCACTTGTTAGCCCAAGCCTGGATGTTGTTTTAGCTGCAGTTTGCTGCTGCAGATTGACACAAACTGCTTCAGTGTCCGAGGAGTCATGAATGGAGCTGAATGTTGTGCAATCATTGGCAAACATCGCCATTTCTGACATTCTGAGGGAGGGGGGATCTTTGATGATCAGCTTGAAGAATATTTGGCCGATGACACTGAGGAACTCCTGCAACAATTACAACCATCTTCTACATGCCAAGTAAAATTCCAACCAACGAAGAGATTTCACCTGATGACCATTGATTTCAGTTATTAGAGTCATATAGCATGGAAACAGACCGTTTGGTCCAACCAGTCCATGCAGAACCTAATCCCAAACTAAAGTAGTCCCACCTGCCTGCTCCTGACCCATATCCCATCAAACCTTTCCCATTCATGTACTTATCCAAATGCCTTTTAAACAACAGAGCTCCTTGGTCAAATGCCACATTCAGTCAAATGTGGTCCTGATATCAAGAGCGATCATTCACCTCTGGAATTCAGCTTTTTGCTCCACGTTTGAACCAAGGCTGTAACGAGGTCAGGAGCTGAGTGGCCCTGGCAGAGCCCATCTGGGCATCACTGAGCAGGTTGTTGCTGAGTTGATGTTGCTTGGTAGTATTGTTGATTACACCTTCCATCATTTTACTGATGATTGAGAGTAGACTGATGGGGCATTTATGGGCAGGGTTGGAGTTGTCCTGCTCTATGCATACAGGGCATACCTGGGCAACTTTCAACATTGTCAGATAGATACCAGTCTTGCAGCGGCTTGGCTTGGGGTGCAGCAGGTTCTGGTGCACAAGTCTTCTCTTCCTTTGCTGGTATGTTGTGGGTCCAGAGCCATTGCAATATCCAGTGTCTCTAACCATTTCTTGATATTACGTGGAGTGATTTGAATTAGCTGAAGATGAGCATCTGTAAGGCTGGCAATCTCTGGAGGAGGTCAAGTTGGATCATCCACTGGATCATCCATGCATTTTATTTCACTCACCTGCCGGTCTCCCCCATCATATAGGATAGGGATATATGTGGAGCCTCCCCTGCTGGTGAACTGTTGAATTGTCCACCACCATTTAGATCTGCATGTGGCTGGACTGCAGAGCTTCGATCCATTGATTATGGAATCACTTTGTCTATTACTTTTGCTGTTTGGCATGCAAATAGTCCTGTTTTGGAACTGTTGACAGTTGACACCTCAGTTTTAGGAATGTATGGTGCTGCTTCTGGCATGCCCTCCTGCACCCTTCATTGAACCAGAGTGGATCTCAGTGACGGTAGTGGTGGAGCAGGATATATGTTGAATCACATGGCTGCAGATTGTATTAGCGTATGATTGTGCTGTTACTGATGACCACAGCACCTTAGGGATGTCCAGTCTTGAGCTGTTAGATGTCTTCAAAGGCCATCCCATTTAGCACAGTGATGGTGCAACACAACAACATGATGGAAGATATTCTCAACGTGAAGGCAGGACTTCATCTCATGATTGACGAATATAAAGCCAAGTAGATTTTTCCCTCTGGTTCATTCCTTCAACGCCTGCTGCAGAGCCAACTGAGGAGCTTTTTTTTCAGCATGATCAACTCAATCAGTTGTACTGCTACCAAACCACTCTTCACGGTGGACATTGAAACTCCACACCCAGGATACATCCTGTCACCTTGCCACCCTCAGTGCTTCCTCCAAGTGGCTATCAGCTGAGGGCAGAGTAATCAGCAGGAGGTGAGCTGCCCATGTTTGACCTGGTAACATGAGACTTCATGGTGTTCTAGATCTGGCAGATCGTACAACTAGGGTTATAGGTAGGACTTTAAAGTAATAAGTGAGGGTAAGGGAAGTTTAAAAGTAAGGATATCGCAGATGTGCAGGGTGATGAATAGACAATAATAATCAAAGTATGACAGGAAGGCAAGAAAATATAAGCAGAAGAATACAGCAGAAATTAGAATCAGATTAAGTAATGATTGCAAAAAGTCAAAGCTTAGAAAATCTATTTATCTGAATGAACATGGTATTTGTAACAAGATAGATTAGTTGACAGAACAAATAGAAATAAATTAATATGACTTGTTAGCAGTTATGGAGACATGATTGCAGGGTGACCAGGGCTGGAAACTCAATGTTAAAGGATGTTTGCCGTTCTGGAAAAAAGGCAAAAAGGAAAATGAGTAACTTTTTCAAAAAGGGGTATGTACCTGTGGGGGTGGTTAGTGAAATGGGTTCACGAGATGATGATGGGAAATCAGATTGGGTGGTACTAAGGAATACCAAGAAAAGGTTGTCACGGATTGCAGTCATGTGTTGGCTCTACAGCTGGTATGTGTAATTTTAATCTGCATACTGACTGGACAAATCAGGGAAGTGCAACAGCAACATAGAGATGTACAGCATGGAAACAGACCCTTCGGTCCAATCCGTCCATGCCGACCAGATATCCCAGCCCAATCTAGTCCCACCTGCCAGCACCTGGCCCATATCCCTCCAAACCCTTCCTATTCATATACCCATCCAAATGCCTCTTAAATGTTGCAATTGTACCAGCCTCCACCACATCCTCTGGCAGCTCATTCCATACACGTACCACCCTCTGCGTGAAAACGTTGCCCCTTAGGTCTCTTTTATATCTTTCCCCTCTCACCCTAAACCTATGCCCTCTAGTTCTGGGCTCCCCGACCCAAGGAAAAAGACTTTATCCATTTACCCTATCCATGCCCCTCATAATTTTGTAAACCTCTATAAGGTCACCCCTCAGCCTCCGATGCTCCAGAGAAAACAGCCCCAGCCTGTTCAGCTTCTCCCTGTAGCTCAGATCCTGCAACCCTGGCAACATCCTTGTAAATCTTTTCTGAACCCTTTCAAGTTTCACAACATCTTTCTGATAGGAAGGACACCAGAATTGCACGCAATATTCCAACAGTGGCCTAACCAATTTCCTGTACAGCTGCAACATGACCTCCCAACTCCTGTACTCAATACTCTGACCAATAAAGGAAAGCACACCAAACACATTCTTCACTATCCTATCTACCTGCGACTCCACTTTCAAGAAGCTATGAACCTGCACTCCAAGGTCTCTTTGTTCAGCAACACTCGCTAGGACTTTACCAATAAGTATATAAGTCCTGCTAAGATTTGCTTTCCCAAAATGCAGCACCTCGCATTTATATGAATTAAACTCCATCTGCCACTTCTCAGCCCATTGGCCCATCTGATCAAGATCCTGTTGTAATCTGAGGTAACCCTCTTCGGTGTCCACTACACCTCCAATTTTGGTGTCATCTGCAAAGTTACTAACTGTACTTCTTATGCTCGCATCCAAATCATTTATGTCAATGACAAAAAGTAGAGGGCCTAGCACCGATCCTTGCGGCACTCCACTGGTCACAGGCCTCCAGTCTGAAAAACAGTCCTCCACCACCACCCTCTGTCTTCTACCTTTGAGCCAGTTCTGTATCCAAATGGCTAGTTCTCCCTGTATTCCATGAGATCTAACCTTGCTAATCAGTCTCCCATGGGGAACCTTGTTGAACGCCTTACTGAAGTCCATATAGATCACATCTACTGCTCTGCCCACATCAATCTTCTTTGTTACTTCTTCAAAAAACTCAATCAAGTTTGTGAGACATGATTTCCCACGCACAAAGCCATGTTGACTATCCCGAATCAGTCCTTGCCTTTCCAAATACATGTTGATCCTGTCCCTCAGGATTCCCTCCAACAACTTGCCCACCACCGAGGTCAGGCTCATCGGTCTATAGTTCCTTGGCTTGTCTTTACCACCCTTTTTAAACAGTGGCACCACGTTTGCCAACCTCCAGTCTTCCGGCACCTCACCTGTGACTATCGATGATACAAATATCTCAGCGAGAGGCCCAGCAATCACTTCTCTCGCTTGCCATAGAGTTCTCGGGTACACCTGATCAGGTCCTGGGGATTTATCCACTTTTAACCGTTTCAAGATATCCAGCACTTCCTCCTCTATAATCTGGACATTTTGCAAGATGTCACCATCTGTTTCCCTACAGTCTATATCTTCCATATCCTTTTCCACAGTAAATACTGATGCAAAATATTCATTGAGTACCTCCCTCATTTTCTGTGGCTCCACACAAAGGCTGCCTTGCTGATCTTTGAGGGACCCTATTCTCTCCCTAGTTACCCTTTTGTCCTTAACATATTTGTAAAAACCCTTGGATGCTCCTTAATTGTATTTGCCAAGCTATCTCATGTCCCCTTTTTGCCCTCCTGATTTCCCTCTTAAGTATACTCCTACTTTCTTTATACTCTTCTAAGGATTCATTCGATCTATCCTGTCTATACCTGACATATGCTTCCTTCTTTTTCTTAACCAAACCCTCAATTTCTTTAGTCATCCAGCATTCCCTATACCTACCAGCCTTCTCTTTCACCCTGACAGGAATATACTTTCTCTGGATTCTTGTTATCTCTTTTCTGAAGGCTTCCCATTTTCCAGCCGTCTCTTTACCTGCGAACATCTGCCTCCAATCAGCTTTCGAAAATTCTTGCCTAATACCGTCAAAATTGGCCTTTCTCCAATTTAGAACTTCCACTTTTAGATCTGGTCTATCCTTTTCCATCACTAGTTTAAAACACATAGAATTATGGTCGCTGGCCCCAAAGTGCTCCTCCACTGACACCTCAGTCACCTGCCCTGCCTTATTTCCCAAGAGTAGGTCAAGTTTTGCACATTCTCTAGATGGTACATCCACATACTGAATCAAAAATTGTCTTGTACACACTTAAGAAATTCCTCTCCATCTTAACCTTTAACACTATGGCAGTCCCAGTCGATGTTTGGAAAGTTAAAATCCCCTTTCATAACTACCCTATTATTCTTACAGATAGCTGAGATCTCCTTACAAGTTTGTTTCTCAATTTCCCTCTGATTATTGGGGGGGTCTATAATACAATCCCAATAAGGTGATCATCCCTTTCTTATTTCTCAGTTCCACCCAAATAACTTCCCTGGATGTAGTTCCGGAAATATCCTCCCTCAGCACAGCTGTAATGCTATCCCTTATCAAAAATGCCACTCCCCCTCCTCTCTTCCCTCCCTTTCTATCCTTCCTGTAGCATTTGTATCCTGGAACATTAAGCTGCCAGTCCTGCCCATCCCTGAGCCATGTTTATGTAATTGCTATGATATCCCAGTCCCATGTTCCTAACCATGCCGTGAGTTCATCTGTGTTCCCTGTTAGGCTCCTTGCATTGAAATAAATGCAGTTTAATTTATTAGTCCTACCCTGTCCCTGCCTGCCCTGACTATTTGACTCACTTCTGTTCTAGGCTGTACCCATCTCAGATTGATCTCTTTCCTCACTCTCTCCCTGGGTCCCACCTCCCCACCTGACGATGGAAACTGAATTTCTGCAGTGGATCAGAGATTGTTCCTTATGTTGCAGAACATACCTGGAAAGGGGCTATTTTAGATCTAGGAATGAATAATGAGGTAGGATAAAGGATCTTTGAGGGAAAAGTTGTCAAAGTGTAGAAAAAGTTCAAGTTTGTTTTGAGGGAGTGCAACTTTGGTCTCAAATCAGTGTCCTCAAATAAGGACAGTTACCTGTGAAGAAAGAGTTATCCAAAGTGGGTGGGAGAAATAGATTAAGAGTAAAGTCTGTCAATGAGAAGTGACAGACATTTAAACACAAATTATACACACAGCTTGATCACGCAGCATTGCCCTCTAAGAAGGACACTGCTTGGCACTGGCCACTTGGGTGTTTCCTTCCTAGTGGTGGAAACTGAATAAAGATTTGTACACCTTGTGTCTTCCACTGTGTCTCACACCTGCACACACACCACACACAAAAAAAACAGGAGTGTCAGAGGTGCTGTTCACTCTGAGAGCTGGCTCTGAGGGAGCTGGACCAGTGTGGAGTGAAGAACTCTGCTCTTTAAGAAATAATAAAAAAACATATAACACTCAGCAAAATTTATTCAGGTCAAGTAAAGGAATTGAGACAAGGATGAACGTCCCACAGTTAGCAAAGGTGGTAAAAGGAGAGTTTCCAATCAAAGCTTAAGGCATACAAAGTAGCATAAATTAGTTGCAGGCCAGAGGATTGGGAATTCTTTTTTCAGGAGCAAGTAGCAGATGGCTAAACAGTTAATAAAACAGGAGAAAGTTGTTTATGAAAGTAAATTGGAAAGACATATAAAATCTAGCAGCAACAGCATCTACAGGTATGTAAAACTAAATAGAATAGTTGGAATGAGTATGGAGTTTGTGGAGGATGTGACTGGGGAATTGATAATAGGAAGCTGTAAAATGTCAATAATTTAAACCAATATTTTGCAATGATCTTCACACTGGAAGATCCTGTAATCATCCCAAAGATATTGGATAAGCGGGTGATAATTGGAGGAAAAGTCTGATAACAGTCTCGGCCAGTTGTGTTCTGAAGAAGAACCACTGGACCCAAAACATTAACTCTGCTTCCCTCCACAGATGCTGCTAGACATGCTGAGTTTTTCTAGCAATTTCTGTTTTTGTTTCTGAAGGCAGACAATTTGCCAGGAGCTGAGGACCTACATGTGAAGGTTTTAAAAGAAGTGGCTGCAGAGAAAGTAAAGACATTAGTCAAAATGTTTTGGAATTCACTGGACTCTGGGAAGTTTCCATCACGTTGGAAATCTGTCAGTGTGATGCTTCTGTTCGAGAAGGGACAGAGACAGATGCAGAAAGCGGTAGCGCCATTGGATAACCTCCGCCCTTAGGAAAATACTAGAATCCATTATTAAGGAAGAAATAGGACATTCGGAAAGCTTTATGCAATCAAACAGATAACATGCTTTTCATAGTTTCAGAGTAATAGAAGCAGGAATAGGCCATTGGACCATTGAACCTGCTCCGCCATTCATTAAGGTCATGGCTGATCTATCCATCGTCTCAGCTCCTCCTACCTGTATTAACCCCATAGCCCTTAATTGCCCTACCATGCAAAAACCCATCCAACTGTGTCTTGAATATATTTAATGAAACTGTCTCTACAGCTTCCTTCGGCAGGGAATTCCATAGATTCACTACTCCCTGGGAAAAGCTGTTCCTCCTAATCTTGAGGCCATGTCCCCTAGTCTTAATCTCACCCACCATCGGAAACAATTTGCCTTTCCCTATCTTATCTATTCCTTTCATATTTTTATATGTTTCTATATGATTCCCTCTCATTCTTATAAATTCTAGTGAGTACAGTCCAAGCAGCTCAATATCTCCTCAAAGGGTAACCTCCTCATCTCTGGAATTAACCTGGTGAACCTGCTTTGCATTGCTTCCAAAGCCAGTACATCCTTCCTCAAGTCAGGAAACCAGAACTGCGCACAGTACTGCAGGAGTAGCCTCACCAACACCTTGTACAATTGCAGCAGAACCTCTCCGCTCTTAAATTCAATCCCTCTAACAATGAAAGTTAATATTCTGTTTGCCTTCCTGATTAGCTGTTGCACCTGCAAATCAGCTTGTAGTGATTCATGTCCGAGCACTCCTAAGTCCCTCTGCACTACAGCATGCTGCAATCTTTCACCATTTAAATAATATTCTGACCTACTATTTTTACTTCCAAAGTGGATTACCTCACATTTATCAATATTGTACTCATGAACAGTTGTGGGCCCAACACTGACCCCAGCAGCACCCTACTCACCACTGATCTCCAACCAGAGAAACACTCATTTATTCCAACTCTCTGCTTTCTATTGGTTAGCCAGTCCTCTATCTATGCTAGTACATTCACCGCAACTTCATGCATCCTTACCTTATGGATGAGTCTTTTATGTGGCACTGTATCAAACACTTTCTAGAAATCCAAGTATACAACATCCACCTGTTCCCCTCCATCCACTGCACTTGTTACATCCTCAAAGAACTCCAGTAAGTTTGTCAAACACAACCTTCCCTTCCTGAATCCATGTTGCATCTGCCTGATGGAACCCTTTCCATCCACGTGTTTCACCATTTCATTTTTAATGATAGCCTCCAGCATTTTCCTGACTACAGATGTTAAGCTAACTGACTTGCCTTTTACCTACATCCTTTTTTGTAAACAGTGACGTGGCATTCACTGTCTTCCAGTCTGCTGGGACCTGCCCAGAGTCCAGTGAATTTTGGTAAATCAAACAGATAACATGCTTTTCATAGTTTCATCTATGCATCTACTATAACTTCTGCCATTTCTTTCAGCACCCTGGGATGCATTCCACGAAGACCAGGGGATTTATCTACCTATAGACCCTCAAGTTTGCTTAACACTATCCCTTCAGTGATAACAACTGAACTGAGGTCCTCACCTCTCATCGTATCCTTAACATCATTCTTTAGCATGTTAGACACATCATCTATTGTGAAGGCTGACACAAAATAGTTATTCAAGGCCTTGGCTGTTTCAACATTACCCAATATTAATTCCCCTTTCTCCTCCTGCAAGGGACCTATGTCCACTTTAGCCACCCTTTTCCGTTTCATATATTTATAAAAATATTTGCTACTTGTTTTTATATTCTTTGCTGTTTGCATTCATAATCTATCTTTCTTTATTGCACGCTTCGTGGTTCTTTGTTGCTTTTTAAAGTTTTCCCAATCTTCCTGTTTCCCACTATTCTTGGCTACTTTGTAAGCGTGAGGGTGCCTTTCTTTATTTCCTTGGTTATCCAAGACTGGCTCTTCCTACCCTTGCTATTCTTGTTTTTGACCAGAATATACTTCCCTTGAGCACAGTGAAAAATCTCTTTGAAAGTCCTACACGGTTCCTCAACTGTTCCACCATATAACTTGTGTTCCCAGTCTAATTTAGCCAACTCCTTCCTCATCCCATTATAGTCTCCCTTGTTTAAGAATATCACTCTGGTTTTAGATGATACAATTTCACTCTCCATTTGTATCTGAAGTTCAATCATACTATGATTACTCTTTCCCAGAGGATCCTTAACTGTGAGATCATTAATTTTACCTGTCTCATTCCACACGACCAGATCTAAGATTGCACGCTTCCTTGTGGGTTTGGCAATATGCTGTCCAAGAAAGTTATCACGGTTGAGTTCTATGAACTCCTCTTCAAGACTGCCTCTACCGACTTGATTCATCCAATCAATGTTAAAGACCCCCATGACTACCTCCGATCCATTCTTACATGCATCAGATATTTCTTGATTGATTGCCTGTGCCACTGTAACATAATTATTGGATGGCCTACAAACTACTCCCACCAGTGACTTCTTCCCCTTACTATTCCTGATCCTGAATGGGAAAACATGTTTCACAAATTTGCTAGAGTTTTTTGAGGATATAACAAGCAGAGTTGATAAAGGGAAACTGGAAGATCTAGTGTATTTGGATTTCCAGAAGGCATTCAGTAAAATGACATATGAAAGTTGATTGCAGAAGTTAGGAGATGATGATAATAGCTCAGATCGAGGACGAATTAACACACACAAGCCAGAGCCGGGATTAATGAGTCTTTTTCAGGAAAGACTTAGCTGATGGAGTGCCACACCTCAGGTCTCAATTACTTACCATCTATATTAATGACTTGGAGGAAAGGGCAGAGTGCAATATATTCACATTTGCTGATGATACAAAAATAGAAGGGACAGCATGTTGTGATGTACACATAAGGAATCAGCAGAGAGGTAGAGATTAGTTGAGAGTGAGTGGGCAAATCTTAGCAGATGTAACAATGTAGGAAAATGTGAGATTGTAGACTTTAATAGAAAGAACCAAAAGTCAGATGATTATTTAAATGGAAAAGTATTCAAAAAGTACAATGCAGAGCAATCTGGGTGTCCCTGTGCATAGAACACAAAATGTTAGCATATCGGCATAGCAAGTAATCAAGAAGGCAATTTGAGTTCCAGTCTTTATTGCAAGGGCATTGATGTTGTGGTTCTTTTCGCCGAGCTGGGAATTTGTGTTGCAGACGTTTCGTCCCCTGTCTAGGTGACATCCTCAGTGCCTGGAAGCGTCCTGTGAAGCGCTTCTGTGATGTTTCCTCCAGCATTTATAGTGGTTTGTCTCTGCCGCTTCCAGTTGTCAGTTCCAGCTGTCCGCTGCAGTGGTCGGTATATTGGGTCCAGGTCAATGAGTTTGTTGATAGAATCTGTGGATGAGTGCCATACCTCTAGGAATTCCCTGGCTTGTCCTATAATGCTATTAACACATCGGCCTGAACCCAATATACTGGTCACTGCAGCGGACAGCTGGAACTGACAACCGGAAGCGGCAGAGACAAACCACTATAAATGCTGGAGGTAAGATCACAGAAGCGCTTCACAGGAGGCTCCCAAGCACTGAGGATGTCACCTAGACAGGGGATGAAACGTCTGCAACACAAATTCCCAGCTCGGCGAATAGAACCACAACAATAAGCACCCGAGCTACAAATCTTCTCCCAAACTTTGAAGAGCAGTGATGTTTAAAAATAGGAACCTCTTGTTCCAACTGTACAGAGTGTTGGTGAGATTGTACCTGTAGCATCCTGCCGTACCCCACCACCTGTTCCAACCCCAGAGACTTGTGGAGGTTAGATCACTGAAGATATTTTTAAAAAGGGGTAGATGTTTGAAATATGAAGAAATCGATGGCCATAAGGAGCTGGCATCAAAGAGGAGTTGATACGTGGGGCAGATCATCCATGATCTTATATAGTGGCTTCAGAGACTGAATGGCCTACTCCCGCTCCGATTTCTTAGGTTCTAATTTTCCACCACTCAGCCTGGCCAAACCTCTATTAATGTACTTTGACCCTTGCCCTAAACTCACATCTTTCTCTCGTTTAACTCCACTTATGTCCTCTCTGAACTCATCTTGTTCATGAGACGCATCTCCTATTTCCTCAACCCAATTCTCACTAAACTGTTGACATCCAGTTTCCACACCCCACTACTGCATGTCATTGCTGTTTGGGTGTTCCTCTTCTGATCTGCTGTCAAACACGTAAGAATACTCATCCCACATTAATCTTGTCAGGATGAAGAATGCTATTCCCACACTCGAAATCTCTGTCAAACATTTACCAGAGGAACTGAGACAGCAGCTGTAATAAGTGAGGTTATATTCAGATGGGACATTGACAATTTAAATCCCCACTTGATCTGTTGCTCAAAGTCACCTCCATTTTATTGGTCAGTTTCCCAAATTTCAGGAAACTCATGTTGCTCCAGAAATATTTGGATTGGCTGTGAGAGACGTCAATCAGAGAGCCCACCCACTCTGCCCATTGTCTCCTCTTCCTCTTCCAGAGCTGGTTCACTTCCTATAGGGACTGAAAACCAAGTGAGGAGATGGTGAGTGAAGGAGCAGCTTTTATACAAATTGTATCCCATAATATCCACACCAATCTTCAGGCAGTCTGACTATCCTGTGGGCAGTCAGGGGTGGAAATGTCCCTTATGCTGTGTGAGAAGATCCAGCTGAGAGAGCTGTTTACTCGGTGCTTTGTGCTGAACTGTGTGACTGGAGCTGTGTGTTGGATATTGAGTGTGTTTATTGGAAGCATTTCCCTCTGATTTCCAGGCTGAGTTTTGTTGATGGATCATTCCTGAATAGGAGAAGGTGAGGTGTCAATATCTGGGAGTGCAGAGAGTCTGAAGAGCCTGATTGATTTCCTTCCTATTGTTCAGTTCTGTGAGAGTTGGGACCTGGTTATTAACCTGTAGAGTGCAATTTATGCACTTTCGTTAAGGAAATGTGGCCATGTCTGAAAGGTATTACTGAGGGTATGTTGGCTTTTCGGGACTGTGCATATGAATAGAAGGCAGTAATTTAGTGTCACAAATACGTCCCACTATTCAGTGAGATCAAGGTGTTTCTGTGATTGAACTTTACATTCCTGTCCTTTCGAAAGTTCCTTCAACCCTATGGTCAACAAAAATCCATTAATCTCACATCTAATAACAATCATGGATTTAGTACCATATATCGTTTGTGCAAGTGAATCCCAGTCTTCTCCTGCACTTTGTGTATTGAGCTGTTTTCTCCAGCAAGGTCTGCCCCTAAACATTTCGACAGTCTCTCTGGTCCTAGACTCCCCAAACAGTGAAAGTAGTTTCTCTGTTCATTCTTTCTCTGTCCTTTAATATTTCATAAAAGGGTGGTCTAACCATTGTTTATTTTCTAAAGTCTGGGTTCTTTAATGTCTCCTCATAATTTTAACACTTGCAGTTAGGGGAGTTGATGACCTTGTGGTATTATCACTGGACTGTTAATCCAGAGACCCGGATAACGTTCTGTGGACCTGGGTTTGAATCCCACCATGGCAGTTGGTGGAATGTGAATTCAATAAGTACACGGAATTAGGAATGTAATGACTACTATAAATCTATTGCCAATTGTCAGAAAAACCCATCTGGTTTATTAATGTCCTTTAGGGAAAGAGGTCTGCCATCTTTACCTGGTCTGGCTTAGATGTGACTCCAGACCCTCAGCAATGTGGTTGACTCTCGACTGCCCTTTGGGCAATTAGGAACAGTCAATAAATACTGCCTCATCCAGTGACTGAATAAAGAGGGAAAAAAAGTCTTGGTTTCATTCTAGGATATGCACACAGCTAACCCTCCAGGAGCAATATCTCTTATTCTGACACAATTTGAGAATTGTCCAGATCACTCTGATTTTCCTTTTATCATTGGACTTCATAGTGATTGTTAATTATTGTTTACTTGGTCACTTCAGAGGGCCGTTCAGAGTCAACTGTGTTGTGTGGGACTGGAGTCACATGTTGGCCAGACGACACAGTTGCAGCAGGTTATTTTCCCTGAAGGACAATATTTGGGTTATTGAAAGAACCTGCACATTTTTGTGTCTGCATTCATCTTTTCCATCTATTTTACAAATTTCAGAAGTAATTAAATTCACTGCCACAATATGGAGTGGTTGAAATGGAGAGCAGCGATATCATTCTGGTGAAATGAGATAGGTTCATGAGGGAGAAAGGAACAGAAAGATTTGCTGAATGTGGTGAAGAGAGTGAGTGGAGGCTGCTGTGAAGCATAAGTACCAGCATGGACCAACTAGGCTGAATGGCCAGTTTCTCACTGTATTGTAGGTTTGTAATTTGCTGTGGTTGCATTTGAATTCTCAGTCTTTGGATTGTTCGTCCAGCTCCAAAGCAATTCAACTGCCATACCTGGAGTCACATTTATCAAAATGTCTTTAAATGCCTTCTCTGAAGATCTTACCTGAAGGCTGGGCTTGGATTTGCCAAGTAATGTGACCGATATCTGAATGTGGGATGTGCTGAGTGAGTGCAATGTGTTTAATTTCCCAGGGTAAGCCAGAATTCTTCACTCAGCTACACTGAAGTAACATTTTCCTTGGAGGAATTCCTGTCCAGTGTGTTTTTCTCAAATATTTACCAAAAAGGTAAAAATGTAATTCTGTTGACTGTTTTTGATATTAAACACATACTATCACAGTAAAACTTTCCTTCACTAGCATAATACGGGTTCAAAATTGATGGCCCATTTTACACTACACCCAACTGTCTTTTCCATTGTCCTCACTGTGCCCAGGAAAATAGGGATCTTGGTGGAGGAAACAAAGGAGTCACATTGTCTGCTCCTGGTCTCTGTCTAGTATCTAGACATTGAGCGTGTGTAACAGTCAAGCAGGGGAACAGCTTAGAAATCTCTAACTGAAGAATCAGCTGTTTCGCAAAGGAGAGGGCTGAGTTGAAAGAAATCATGTTTTCTTTTCCTATTTTCCAGAAGGATTGTGCCGTATTAAACCAAAGATTACATGGAGGATAGACATCACAGATAGATCCTGACCATCACCCAAGGAACAACTGTACAACTATGGGAATATGTCCAGTCCCTTCACAACATTGCTCAACACAGAGAAGGTTGGGCAGTCAAACCATCATCTGGAAATTGGTCGGGTCCGGGGAGCTTTGACATATCATCAGATCTGAAACTGGTCAGTAGTGTGGAGCCTTCCATCAGAACCAACATTTCTGAAAGGTTTGGCTGTGGGTGATCGGTCAGGGTGAGGCTGGGAAGAAGTGTGAGTGGCTCCAAGTGTGGCGAGAGCTTCAATCATTCATCGAGCCTCATGAACCACTGACTCATTTATACAGGGGAGAGGGGTGTGAGAACAGCTCAGTTGTCCAACAAAAGTTATACTTGGTGTGTGCCTGTGAATACAAGGTCAGCTTTATGGAACAAAAACGTTTCAAATGTGAGGTTTGTGACAAAGCCTTTGTGAAATCTACCCACCTCCTGATACACCAGAGAATTCACACAGGGGAGAAACCATTCAGGTGTCAGGTATGTCAGGCAGCTTTCACCCAATCTTCCAATCTCCTGACACACCAGAAGTTTCACACAGGAGAAAAGCCATTCACATGCAAGGTTTGTGACAAATCCTTCTCGCGGTCATCAGGTTTCCGTGAACACCAATATACTCACACTGGGGATAAACCGTTCAGGTGCAAGGCTTGTGACAAATCATTCTCACTATCTTCAACTCTCCAACGACACCAACGTACTCACACAGGGGAAAAACCATTTGTGTGCAAGATTTGTGACAAATCATTCTTGCAGTCATCCACTCTCCGTGCACACCAACGCACTCATACTGGAGAAAAACCATTCAAATGTAATGTGTGTGACAGATCATTCGCACTGTCAGGGAACCTTCGCACACACCAACGCACTCACACAGGAGAGAAACCGTTCACATGTGATGCCTGTGACAAGTCGTTCACACAGTCAGGGAACCTTCGTATACACCAACGCATTCACACAGAAGAGAAACTGTTCAAGTGTTTGGTGTGCGATAAGTCATTCCTAGATTCATCAAGCCTCCAGGTCCATCAAAAGATTCACATGGAGGGGAATCCATTCACTTGCGAGGTGTGTGATTAATCATTCTCAAAGTCATTGAACCTATGTGCAACGTATTCACACTGAAGACAAACCATGCACTTGTGAGGTATGTGAATCTCATTCTTGGAGTCATCAAACCTACATCAACATCAATATCTTCCCACAAGAAGTATAAGCAAGGGAAGCAGATGTACATCACCAACATTCTGTTGAGAGCTGCACTCTTGCACTCATCATCTCTCTGTGCACACCAACGCACTCACACCAGAGAAAAACCATTTAAATGTAATGTGTATGACAGAACATTCACACTGTCAGGGAACCTTTGCGCACACCAATGCAATCACACAGGAGAGAAATCATTCACATGTGATGGCTATTGGAAGATGAAGCCTGTACAGAATGTGGAACCTTCCACACTTGACCAGCAATAGCATGAGATGATCCAGAAATAATCAACCCAGCAAACTCAATGAATCTGTCAGAATAGTGTGTGCTCAAATGTAGCAACTGCACAATGATATGCTACTCATCAAATGTTACAGGAAGTTTTGATGAATCAATGGGCTAAAACTATTCAGGATATGCCTTTTACTGTCAGATGTTATTGGGATGAGGTCTTCCTCCAAGATGGTATCACATACAAAGAGAGCAGGGTCATTATTCATAAAGAGATGAAAAGAGACATCCTGGAACACACCCCACACAAACCATCAAAGAATCAAATCTAGTCTGAGGAAGGTAAGTCAAGTGCTCTACTGACTGAACATGAGCAGTGAGATGAAGGACCATCTAGCCAGTGCAGTGTTTGTAATGAACATCAAACCAAACAAAGAGCTGCTCATGACGCGTGACATTCCAGGCAGCCCACGGATGAAACTTGGAGCAGACTCTTCACTCTCACTGGAACTGATTATCTCGTCACAGCCATCTGCTATTCAGACAGCAGGGAGTTAGACCAGCTGAGGTTACCAACTCCCAGTGAGACTGTTGAATGTCTGAAAGCACACTTCAGTCATCATGACATTCTGACATTGTGATCAGTGACAATGACCTCAATTCAGAATGAAGAATTCGGATGATAGTCTGGTGATATTATCACCGGACTGTTAATCCAGAGACCCAGATAATGTTCTGGAGACCTGGGTTTGATTCCTGCCATGGCAAATGGTGGAATTTGGATTCAATTTTTAAAAATCTGGAATTAAGTATGAAATGATGACCACAAATCCATAGTTGATTTTTGAAAAAAAACCCCATCAGGGTCATTAATGTCCTTTAGGGGAGGAAACTGCCATCCTGACCTGGTCTGGCCTATGTGTGATTCCAGACCCACAGCAATGTGGTTGACTCTTAATTGACCTCTGGACAATAAATGCTGCCTAGCCAGCAATGGCCTCATCCCGTGAATGATTACATTTAAAAAAACTTCACTAACAATTGGAAAATCATGTGTTGTGCATAATCGCCACACTATTGCCAGTCATGTGGAAAGGCTGAGGTAATGTGGAAATTGCCAAAGTAATCAAGAAATCAACTACATCCAGCACAGATGTGTACAATGAAAATTTTAAATTAGAGATTTACAGCCATTAAAGGCACAGTTTTACAGTTACTAAAAGCTCCGGAAGTTTGCCAAGCCAATGACTGATAGCAGACCACATACAGGCTACTCTTCCAATTGATAAAAAGTTACTGAATCCAGAAGTAGTGACAACAGTGGGTGAGAAGATTGGAGTGAAATGACAGAAAAGCCAAATTTCACTTGAATAATACTGCCAAATTGTAGTGGGAGCTCAGCATTGAAGTGCCACTCAGAGTGTAACTGTTCAACCCATTCAACACAAGTCAGCTCCCTTGGCCAATTGGTACTCGTGTACAGTCGTTGTTACTTCAATCACAGACAGTAAAAGCAACTGGAGAGATCTATCATCCAAACTGCAATCATCTGCAACTTAAGAAGCTGCTCCTTCACAGCAGACAGAGGCAGCTCTGATTTTGAAAACTGCGAAAACTATTGAACAACCATTCGTCTCAAGCATTCCCTAACAGTTCAGCAGCAGCAATACTAGCCATGACAATTGTATTCCCCGAGAGGCAGTGTCACCTCAGGAACCAGCCATACACAATGAGATAAACAGCCATACACAACTTATAGACAGAACATAAGAAGACCTAAATGCTTTAATTGTGTTTTATATATATATATATATATATTTTATATATGTGTAATATTGTGTGGAGACAGAAGGAAGATGAGAAGAACTAATATAATTTCTCAGTGTGTGATATTTTCTTTGTACAATATTAATTGAAAATGTTTATGTTATGCAATTTTTTACTTTTTGCAGCAAATGGGATGTTCTAATAAACCCCTTTGTGCACTGTCACTTCCATATTCTCTGACCTCATGTCATTTTATGTCAATAAAGATTTTGGAGTAGCCCGTATGAAGCAGACTCCTTTTCCAAAATTGCTCTCTGGTTCTGTTTCCTGTGCACTGGATGCTGTGTCCTGTTCAGACCAGATGATCCTGTGCTCCCTGTCCAGTTCAGATTGGGGTATTCCTGTGCTCCCTGTCCAGTTCAGATTGGGGTATTCCTGTGCTCCCTGTCCAGTTCAGATTGGGGTATTCCTGTGCTCCCTGTCCAGTTGAGACAGAGTGATTTCCTTTGCTGTTTATTCAGTTCAGAACATGAGATTCCCGTACTCCATGTCTGGTTCAGACTGGGTGATTCCTGTGCTCTGTGTCCAGTTCAGACTGGGAGGTTCCCATGCTTCAAGTCCAGTTGAGACTGGGTGATTCCTGTGCTCTCTGTCCAGTTAAAAACCAGGTGATTCCCGTGCTCTGTATCCAGTTCAGACTGGGAGATTCCTGTGCTCCGTGTCCAGCTCAGACCAGGAGATTCCCGTGCAGTGTTTGCTACTCTGATCTTTAACATGGAGAAATTGGGATTGAGGGACTGACAGGAGATGAAGGATTGGGCAGCCGTTGCCATGACAGAGTCCGGATTCTAATCCTTTCACCCCAGGCCGACTATTCCAAGTCAAAAGGAGAAAGTGAGAGTAAATGTCCATCCACAAAGACTGTTCAGGGGACAGGTTACAGCCTAGCTACAATCCCAGGGCTTCCTACATCTGAGCGAGTTCAACCCTCAGAAAATGGAGGTTTCAGCTGGTTAAGAGTCTTGGGACACTAGAGACTGAGACTGGGACAGAGCCATTCCACAAGGAATGGATTATGAGATTGGGGGAATGAGGTGCAAGAATGTGCTGGGGGAAGTGGCCAAGGAGTTGTGGCTGATAGAAGAGCAGACCAGTCTATCAGAGTACAGTCCTTTGAAATACTGAATGGGGAGAGGAAGGGAAAATGTGTTTTGAAATGGCAACACTCTGGAGGTAGTGATAATTAATTTGTTGAAAATAGAGACTGGAGGGGAGCAAGGTATGGGCTATGGCAATCCTATTGCTCTGGGTAGGGAAAAGGTAAGGGCAGGAAATTTGGCAGGCATGGTCAAAACAATTTGTGCTCCAGAACTTGCCTCTCTACCAGCTAGGCTGTTCCAGTACAGCTACAACATTGGCATCAACCATACAATGTGGAAAATTGCCCAGCTATACACAGAAGAAGGCCGACAACTACATCATCAATCTACTCTCAATCATCAGGAAAGTGATGGAAGGTGTCATCATCAGTGCTATCAAGACTCAGTGTTGCCCAGTTTGGGTTCCACCAGGGCCATTCAGCTGCTGATCTCATTAAAGCCATCAACATGGACAGAAGAGCTGAATTCCAGATGGGAGATGAAAGTGAAAGCCCTTGACATCAAAGCTGCATTTGACAGAGTGTGGTATTAAGGAGCCCTAGCAAAACTGGAATCAATGGGTAAAAACAATGACTGCAGATGCTGGAAACCAGATTCTGGATCAGTGGTGCTGGAAGAGCACAGCAATTCAGGCAGCATCCGAGGAGCTTCGAAATCGACGTTTCGGGCAAAAGCCCTTCATCAGGAATCAATGGGTATTAGGGGTAAACTCACCACTGTCATAAGTGGCATGAAGGAAGATGGTTGTGGTTGTTGGAAGTCAGCCTTCTCAGCTCCAGGACATCTCTGCCGGAGTTTCTCAGGGTGGTGTCCTAGGCTCAATCACCTTCAGCTGCTTCATTAATGACCTTCCCTCCATCATCAGTTCAGAAATGGTGATATTCACCAACAATTCCACAATGTTCAGCATCACTTGCAACTCCTCAGGTACTGAAGCAGACCATGTCCAAAATACATCAAGACCTGGACAATATCCAGGCTTAGGCTGAAAATAAGCCAGTAACAATCACGCCACACAAATGCCATGTAATGACTGTCTCAAATAAAAGACTACATAACCACCACCCTTTGACATTCAATGGCATTACCATCACTGAATCACCCACATTCATCATTTTCGGGGTTACCATTGACTGGAAGCTGGTCAAAGGCTAGGAATACTGTGGCGACGAACTCATGACTCCCCAAAGCCTATCCACCATCTACAAGGCACAAGTCAGGAGTGTGATGGAATACTTCCCACTTTCCAAAATGAGCATAGCTCCAACAATATTCAAGAAGCTTAACACCGACTCGGAGAAAGCAGCCCTCCTGATTGGCACCACTTCCACAAACATTCAATCACTTCCCAACTGATGCTCGGTATCAGCAGTGTGTAACATCTACAAGATTTATCAAAGATCCTTAGCCAGCACTTAACTGTCCTCATTCCTGAAGAAGGGCTAATGCCCGAAACGTCGATTCTCCTGTTCCCTAGATGCTGCCTGACCTGCTGCGCTTTTCCAGCAACACACTTCCATTTCTGGGATAAAGAGTCTACTCAACGTATTAAAACTGTACAACCCCCCCCCCCCCCCAGCCCCTGTTCGACCTGCTTGAAGGGGGTGTAATAACATTTCTGGGCCAGTTGATTGGAAAATATCTTGTAGTTGACTGTGATAAGATAATCAGTTCCAGTGAGAGTAAAGAGCTGTACTCCAAAGTTTTATCCATAGGCTGTCTGGGATTTCACAAGTCATGAGCAGCTCTTCATCATGTTTAGCTCGATGTTCATGACAAACACTGCACTAGTTGATGTTGTCCTTCATCTCATTGGAAAAAGTAAGGACTGCAGATGCTGGAGATCAAAATTGAAAAGTATGGTGCTAGAATCCTGACAAAGACCTTACGCTCAAACCATCAACTTTTCTGTTCCTCGGATGCTGCCTAACCGGCTGTGCTTTTCCAGCACCACATTTTTTGACTTCACCTCATTGCTCATGTTTGGTCAGTACAGCACTTCTCTTACTTTCCTCAGACTAGATACGATTCCTTGATTGTTTGTGTGGATTGTGTTTCAGCATTTCTTTTCTCATCTCTTTAGGGATAATAGGCCTGTTCTGTTTGTACAAGATGCCATCTTGGGTAATCACTTCATCTCTGCTTGTTCAAAACTTACACCAAAAGGGGTGTCCTTGGTGGTTTCAGGACACCCTTTCATTACAACTTCCTGTAACATTTGAAGAATTGCACTTTGATATGTGGTTTGCTTGATCTGAGTAAGGTGCCTGTCTACAAGTTTCAATGTCTCTGCTGGTTTGATGACTTCCAGAGCATGTTGTGCTATTGTTTCGTATTGAATCTGGAATATTTCACACTCTGCACCAGCATCGACTTCCTTCAGAGAGACTGCAGTTGTCAACAGCCTGTTGGTGACGCACATCTGCTTCTCTTGCTTATCCTTCACTTCCAAGTAATATCTGTACAAATGAAGTAACATCCTTTGCAAATGCATCATTGAATGGAAATATTTTGAGAAAGATTTTATCATTGTCTTGTGATTTTATCATTGTCCACCATTGCTTTCTTTCTCCCAAAGAGATACAGGTTGAAATCCTCACAATCAAAAACAATATCCAGACTTGTGTTCTCAATCTGCTTATAGTTTTGTTCAGTAGATTTGATGTGATTTGATTTATTGTATTCGCATGTACGGAAGTACAGTGAAAAGCTTAGCTTGCGAGCAGTACAGACAGATCACAGTAAGCAAGGACATACAGAACATAGAATGCTTAGACAGAGTGAAGCACACAGATACACTGCAGAGGAGATGTGCGAGGCAAGATCAACATTAACAAGGACAACATCATTTGAAGTTAGACAGTCCATTCATCAGTCTAATAACAGCAGGGAAGAAGCTGTTCTTGAACTTGTTTGTGTGTGTGTGTGTTCAAACTTCTGTATCTTCTGCCTGACAAAAGAGATTGTAGGTGAGCATGACCGGGGTGGGAAGTGTCTTTGATGATGTTGGCGGCCTTTCCACAGCAACAAGATGTGTAAATGGAATCTATGGATGAAAAGATGGCTTCTGATGGTCTGGGCTGTGTACACAACCTTCTGTAGTTTCTTACAGTCCTGGGCAGAGCAGTTGCCGTATCAGGCTGTATGCATCCGGATGATATAGTTTCTGTGGTGCATCTGTAAAAGTTGGTGAGGGTCCTTATGGACATGCTGAATTTCCTAAGCCATCTGAGGAAGAAGAGGCATTATTGTGCCTTCTTGACCATTGCATCTATATGGGAAGTCCAGGAACAGGTTGTCGGTTATTGTCACTGCTAGGAACTTGATGCTGGCAACCCTCTCAACATCCGCTCCTTTGATGTAGATGGGGGCGTGATATTCTTTCTTACTGAAGTCAACAATCAGTTCTTTTGTTTTGCCGACATTGAGAGATTACATTACACCACAACTCCAAGCCCTCTGTTTCCTTTCCGTATTCTGATTCATCCGTCCTACCATGGTAGTATTATCAGCAAACTCGTAGATGGTGTTCGATCGGAATTTGACTACACAATTGTGGGTGTACAGTAGGGGGCTGAGAAGACATCCTTTGGGGCTAATGTTGAGGATTATCTGTGGGGAAAATGCAGTCATCTATATTCACTGACTGTGGTCTATGGATCAGAACTCTGAGCATCCAGTTGCAGAGGGCGGAGCTGAACTCGATCTCGGAGCATGGAGATCAGTCTGGAGGAAATTATGGTGTTGAAGGTGGAGCTGTAGTAGATGTGTAGGAGTTTGATAT
The DNA here is from genome assembly GCF_037043375.1 of Chiloscyllium plagiosum. NCBI lineage: Eukaryota > Metazoa > Chordata > Chondrichthyes > Orectolobiformes > Hemiscylliidae > Chiloscyllium > Chiloscyllium plagiosum. Next base: position 59,734,927 of record NW_028270173.1, read on the forward strand.
AAATGTCCTTGTCCAGATGTTCCAGGGATGAGTGTAGGGCGAGGGAAATGGCATTGTTGTGGACCTGTTCCATCAGTAGGCAAATTACAGGGGATGAAGGCAGGCTGGGAGGCTCAAATTGATGTGGGCCATGATCAGCCTCTCTAAGCACCTCATGATTATGGAGGTCAGAGCCACTGGGCGTAGGCATTAAGGCACATTTCATGTGCTTTCTCAGGTACTGGAATGATGGCGGTCTTCTTGAAGTTGGCAGGGACTTCTGATTGTAGGAGGGAGAAGTTGAAAATGTCAGTTAATATCTTTGGCACCTGGTCCGCACAGTATCTGGATGCATGGCTGGGGACTTCATCTGGGCCCATTTCTTTCCTCAGGCTGACTCTCAGGAAGACCGATCTGACATGTGCAGTAATGATGGAGGGAACAGGTACATCCAGGGCTGTCAGTGCAGGTGACACTGCGCCACTGGCATTCTGCTTGAACCAAGCATAGAAAACAATGAGCACATTAGAGAGGGATGTCTTTTTGTTCACTATCTTGCTCTTCTAGGCCGTGCCACAGGCAGCATATAGTTGGTTTGGGCCTCTAACTTGGTCCATTACTGTCTCTTGGCCGGGATGGGACCATTCGCCACAGCAGATTCGCCGCCAACGATTAGCCACTGCCCTTTGACCACCAAGCATATCTAAACTATATAAAATTGTATATTTTTTTTATTTCAAAAATATACTTTATTCATAAAATAATTTGATGGTCTGTACAGTTGGACATGCCATACATATGTAAACATTCCATTTGTTGGCATACCGAAACAGAGTAATCATTCCTATTTACAAGTCTGTACGATTACATTTTTAGCTGAGGCGCCAGCAGAGCCCAAATGACTGCGTGGGCCCCCTGTTCTTCTTTAGGCAGGCAGATGTTACACGGTGGTCTTTCCCCACCGCGCCTTGGCGGCAGCTGCCCCAAACTTCAGCGCGTCCCTCAACATGTAGTCCTGGACCTTGGAATGTGCCAGTCTGCAAAACTCAGTCGGGGTCAACTCCTTCAGCTGGAAGATCAACAGGTTTTGGACCGCCCAGAGAGTGTCCTTCACCGAGGTGATCATCCTCCAGGCACAGTTGATGTTTGTCTCGGTGTGCGTCCCGGGGAACAGACCGTAGAGCACGGAGTCACGCGTCACGGCGCTGCTCAGGACGAACCTCGACAAACACCACTGCATTCCCCACGAGACTTCTTCTGCGTAGGCACATTCCAGAAGGAGGTGTGTGACAGTCTCGTCCCCACCGCAGCCGCAGCGGCTGAGAGTCCGGGTGTGCATAAAGGATCTCACAGGCAGAGCCCTTCTCACCACCAGCCAAGCCATGTCTTGGTGCTTGTTGGAAAATTCTGGCGATGAGGCATTCTGCCAAATGGCTTTGACCGTCTGCTCAGGGAACCGCTTGATAGGATCCGCCCTCTCCTTTTCCCGAAGGGTCTCAAGGACACTACGTGCTGATCACTTCCTGATGGACTTGTGGTCAAAGGTGTTTTTCTTCATAAACTTCTCCACGAAGGACAGGTGATACGGAACGGTCCAACTACTCGGAGCGTTCCGCGGCAGCGAGGCCAGGCCCATCCTTCGCAACACCAGGGACAGGTAGAACCTCAGTACGTAGTGACACTTGGTGTTTGCGTACCGGGGATCCACGCACAGCTTGATGCAGCCACACACAAAGGTGGCCATCAGGGTGAGGGTGGCATTGGGTGTATTTTTTCCCCCATTGCCCAGATCTTTGTACAGTGAGTCCCTTCGGACCCGGTCCATCTATGACCTCCATATAAACTGGAAGATGGCCCAGGTGACTGCAGCGGCACAGGTTCTGGGAATAGGCCAGACCTGTGCCACGTATAACAGCAATGACAGTGCCTCACACCTGATGACCAGGCTTTTTCCCGCGATGGAGAGCGACCGTAGCTTCCATCTGCCCAGTTTCTGCCTCACTTTGCTGATACGCTCCTCCGCTGAAACTTTATTGCTGGAACAGCACAGCAGGTCAGGCAGCATCTAGGGGCTGGAGATCAAAGCTGAAACTTTATTGCTGGAACAGCACAGCAGGTCAGGCAGCATCTAGGGGCTGGAGATCAAAGCTGAAACTTTATTGCTGGAACAGCACAGCAGGTCAGGCAGCATCCTCCCAAGACTTGGCGCACACCCCAGCCACCCCCGAACCAAATACCCAGCACCTTCAGGTGGTCGGTCCTGACGGTGAAGGGGATCGAGGATTGGTCGGCCCAGTTCCCGAAGAGCATGGCCTCGCTCTTGCCTCGGTTTACTTTGGCCCCTGAGGCCCGTTCGAATTGGTCACATATGCACATGAGTCTGTGCACGGACAGCGGATCCGAGCAGAAAATGGCAACGTCATCCATGTACAGGGAGGCCTTAACCTGCAGGCCCCCGCTGCCAGGAATAGTCACCCCTCTCAGGCTCGCATCCTTCCTGATGGACTCGGCAAATGGCTCTATGCAGCACACAAACAAGGCAGGAGAGAGAGGGCAGCCCTGCCTGACTCCAGATCTGACTGGGAAGCTATCTGATTCCCACCCATTGATTGAGACTGCACTGACAATGTTGGTGTAGAGCAGTCTGATCCAATTGCAGATTCCCTCCCCAAAGCCCATTTTGGAGAGAACATCTCTCATATACCTGTGAGATATCCTGTCAAAGGCTTTCTCCTGGTCCAGGCTGATCAGGCAGGTGTCCAACCCTCTGTCCTGCACGTAGGCGATCGTATCCCTGAGGAGCGTGAGAGTCTCAGCGATCTTCCTGCCCGGCACAGCACAGGTTTGGTCAGGGTGAGTCACCGACCCCAGAGCAGACCTGACCCGGTTGACGATTACCTTTGACAGAATTTTGTAATCTGCATTCAACAGTGAGATTGGTCTCCAATTTTTGAATTCCTCCCTCTCCCCCTTCCGCTTGTAGACGAGGGTGATGATGCCTTTCCTCATGGATTCACTCATGGTACCTGCCCGAAGCATACTGACATACACCTCCAGCAGGTCCTGGCCAATCAAGTCCCACAGAACGGAATAGAGCTCGACCGGTAAGCCGTCGCTTCCGGGAGTTTTATTCTTTTCGAAGGACTCGAGGGCCTTGGTCAGCTCATCCAGAGATAGCGGCTGGTCCAGCCTCTCCCGTGTTCTGTCGTCTAAGACCTCCGTGATAGAGGACAGGAACGACTGGGAGGCCGCGCTGTCGGTCGGCTTTGCGTCATACAGACTGGCATAGAAGGATTTACTGATCCTCATGGCGTCAGCCTGAGATGACGTTATCGAGCCATCTTCTTCCTTCAGGCTGCTGAGCACGGAGCTCTCTTTGTGCACCTTCTGGAAGAAGAAACGTGAGCACGTCTCGTCCTGCTCCACCGAGCGGACCCTGGACCAGAAGATTATCTTGGAGGCCTCCGAAGCAAAGAGCGAGGCTTGCTGGCCCTTCACCTCCTTGAGGTCCTCCGTGACATCGACCCCCATTGTCTGCAGCAAGAGCTGGTTCTGCATACTTTCTTGGAGCTGGGACAGTTTTCTCCGCCTCTCTCTCGCCTCCTGAACACCTTTGAGGATGAAGAACCTCTTGATGTTCCCTTTTACTGTTTCCCACCAGTCCGCTGGGGACTCAAAGAGGGGCTTCACGGTTCTCCAACCTGCGTAGTCCCTCTTGAGCTCCTCAATGTTTCCCGGGGTCAACAGCTTTGTGTTCAGCTTCCACATTCCCTTACCAGCCCGCTGCTCGTCCTGTAGGTGACAGTCAGCCAGCAGGAGGCAGTGGTCGGAGAAGAACACCGGCTTGACGTCGGTGGATCTGACCGAGAGCGTTCGGGACACAAACAGGTAATCTATCCTTGAGCGGATAGACCCGTCTGCCCATGACCAGGTGTATCTACACTGCGCTCCGTCTGCAGGGGTGCTGAAGACGTCGTACAGCTTGGCATCTTTTACCGTGTCCATCAGGGCTCTGGATGTGGCATCCAGTTTACTGTCCCCCCCCCCCCCGCCGGATCGTCCAGCTGCATCAATGATACAGATGAAGTCTCCGGCCCGAATGACCGGCCTGGACTTAGCCATCAACAGTGGAAGCTGCTGCAGGACGGCCAATCGTTCGCTCTTACCCACTGGGGCGTACACATTAATCAGTCTCAGGGGAGCATTCCTGTACATGACGTCGGTGACGAGGAGGCGCCCGCCCACCACCTCCTTAACCTCGGAGATGGTGAAGTTGCCTCCTTGCAACAGGATACCCAGGCCGGAGGCGCAGCTATCGTTGCCCCCCGACCAAACTGACGGCCCATGGGCCCACAAGCACGACCATCTCCTGTAGCTGCTGAGGTGCGGTATCCCACACTCCTGCAGAAACAGGACGTTGGCCAGGAAGGCCATCGTAGACACACATCGCGTAGCCGATTTGATGCTACGCACATTTTAACGGTTTACGAGGTTACCAGTGTCCATTTGCTGCTGGTCTTGCCCCTCTGGGGTCGCTGTATGAATTCCCGTGGTGACGACAAACTGCTGGACCCTCCCAGGGCTGAGGTAGCTGTCCAGCTCCACATTGAAGCCATTTCCTCACTCTGGTGTCTTCGGGTCGGGCCCAGGGTCCGCATAGTCCAGTTCTCCATTTGACAGCGGGGCTGTCACAGGACCGCTGCTCCCAGTTACCTGGAACTGTGGGCCGGTGGGTACCTCTTAGTTCTAACCAGGTCGGGGGAGGCCTTTACCCGTCCCCTCAGAGGGATCGTCTTTTCCTGCTTGGGCGGTGCTGCCCTCCTTTTTCCCCACGGCGCTCTGTCTCTTCCTCTGGTGACGACCCTCCTTGCGCCCGTCCTCACCGTCGGAAGAGCTGCCTGTGTCCTCGTCGTGTAGGTGTCGCTTCCCCCCTCGCTGGGTGGCTTTGGGAGGTTTCCTCTTCCTGCTTTTGACAGTAATCCAATCCTCTGCCTCCTTTGATCCCTCCTCTTCCATTTCCTCTGTCTGTCCTGAAGGAGCTTGGATCGGCTGCTGCATCTCCCCGCTGTCTGCCGTCTGCTCCCCTACAGCCTGCCCTTCCTTCTGGTTGCCTCCAGACACCGTTCCCGTGCTGCTTTGTGGTACCTTGCTGGTCTTCGGTGGTCCACGGCTCGTGTTGCCACCTCCGGCCATCTGTGTGTAGAAGACGGCCCCTCATCTTGGGCAGGCCTTGTACATGTGGCCCGCCTCTCCGCACAGATTACAGTTCTTGGCCTCCTTACATTCCTTGGTCGGGTGGCCTTCCTGCTTGCAGTGTCGGCAGACGGTCACCTTGCAATCCGCCGCCATGTGGCCTGACCTCCCGCAGGTTCGGCACACTTTCGGCTGCCCTGCGTATGTCAGGTAACCTCTGCTTCCTCCGATGGCAAAGCTGGAGGGTGGGTGGAGGATGTTCCCACTGGCATCTACCCTCAGGGTTACCCTGACCTGTCGTTTGCTGGTCCAGATCCCAAAAGGATCGACCACATCGGTACTCTCTCCCTTGACCTGGACCTATCTTCTCAGGAAGGTCAGGACATCTGCTGCTGGGATGTGGGGATTGTACATCTGGATTGTTACAACCCAACTCCCCTGCGCAGGAAGCACACCAAAGTTTATATTCTTCTACCAAATAAGCAGCGTTCAACGTATGTATGCATGCTTGAAATGGTGAAGTCCTTGGTACCTAATCCCAGACCACAGTATATCCATGGTGACTTTGAGCAGGCAGCTATCAGTGCTATGAGAGAATGTTTTCCTGAAGTGAGAATTAGGGGCTCTTTCTTTCATTTGGCACAAAGTATACATAGACATATTGCTGCAGTTGGAGCAACTCTTCAATACAACACCGATCCTGATTATGCTTTAAAAGCAAAAATGATAATTGCTTTGGCTTTTGTGCCACTTACTGACCTTGATACCTACGTAGAAGCACTCGCAGATTTTTTGCCTCAAGAACTACAACCAATACTAGGTCGGTTTGAATTTAATTGTATTGGACTCTGCAATAGACGTGACAGTAGCCGCAGACGATAGAATTAAAAAAATTGTTCTTGAATACGGTGAAAGAGATTGTTTGGACTATCTTAGAGGAATAGCGCATAACTATCAAATGAACTAAAAAATTCCATTGTTTAATATTAATATGAGACTTTACTGCCATTATAAAGATTTTTAAAATAAATTTCCTTTTTCTGGTTAAAGTTTGTAACTCATTTTTATATATAAACCAATAAAATGATATTTATTTTATCTCTTTTTTTATCAATATGTAGTATGTAGTTGTATAAATAAAGGGAACTGAGAAGTTTGAAAGAACAGACGGAAGGGAAAACAATCAGTACATATATATATTTCCGGTGGCAAATAGTCTCCAGAGGTCAAATGACCCCAGTGGAGAAACGCTGGTGGAGAACTGGCAGTGGCTAATCATCGACAGCGAATCTGCCGTAGCGAATTGTCACCAACCCCTCTTGGCATCTCCCACGGTTTTACGGAAGTCATATCTGGATTGAGTTGTGTAAACCCTCTGGATACAAACACAACAGATTTATCCTCACTGCCTGGGGGTTACTCCAAGTCCTGTTTCACTGACATCACACTGCAGGGTCACTCCATTGTTACATCATAATCCCTCAGCACTGGTGATGTCATCACTAGTTGTTTGATGGGAGTGAAAGCTGCTTCTTGTTCTCTGTCCCAGTCCCACTGAACATCCTGCAGAATGAGAACTGCGTACATGTTCACATTTGATTGGGCTTGGACTTGGCTGAATGGTGTGGTTTTGGTAATGTTCCAGGAGCTTCAACAATTGTATGAAGACTTTATTACATGACTGACTCATGAAGGAATTTCTTCCTGAGTGATAATAGTGATCCATCCTCATAAAAGCCTTATCAAAAAACTCACATCTGAGACGTGTCTCTCCTATGTAGGCTAATGCTTCAAGGTATCAGAGAAGTGATTAAAAGCCTTGTCACAAATATCGCAACTGAAGAGATTTTCCCAACTGTAAATCCTGTGGTGTCCCCAAAGGTTGGAATATGTAATGGAAGTTATCCTTCAAGATATAAGGTATTCCCTTGTGTAGATCCTCCAGTGGAGCAGGAGGTTCGATGACCTTGAGAACAAATTATGGCACACCTAATACCTGAACTGTTTCTCTCCTGTATGATCTCGTTGATGCCTGCAGAGCTGCCCTGAAGTCGAGAATGATTGGTCACACACCTCACATGTGAATGCTTTCTGCCCTGTATGAACGCGCTGATGTGTGCGGAGGTTTGATGACTGTGAGAATGATTTTGCACACACCTTGCACGTAAATGGCTTCTCCCCTGTGTGAAAACGTTGATGTGTGCGTAGTGTCGATGATTGTGAGAATGATTTCTCACACACCTTACACAGGAATGGCTTTTCCCCTGTGTGAATGCGCTGATGCTTGCGCAGCGTTGATGAATCTGAGAATGATTTGTCACATACCTCACAAATGAATGGTTTCTCCCCTGTGTGAATACGATGGTGTGCATGTAGGTTTGATAAGTCCAAGAATGATTTGTCACACACCTCACACGTGAATGGTTTCTGCCCCGTATGAATCCTCTGGTGTCGCTGAAGGTGGGAAGATTGGGTGAAAGCCTTCTCACAAAACTCACACCTGAAAGGTTTCTCTCCTCTGTGAATCATCTGGTGTCTCAAGAGCCTTGTGGATGTCACAAATGATTTATCACAAACCTCACACTTAAATGGTTTCTCTTCCATGTAGCTGTCCATGTGTTAAAAATGATTTGAATAGATATTATTCATAGGATGACTATATAGCATACAGAACCTTCCTGACACTTGAACACCTGTAGGGATGAGTCAGTGATTCATAAGATTCGATGAATGATTGAAGCTCTCACCACACGTGGAGCCATTCACACTTTTTCCCAGCCTCACCCTGACCGATCACCCACAGCTGAACCTTTAGATAGGTTGGTTCTAATGGAAGGCTGCACAAGCACTGATCAGTTTCAGATCTGATGATGTGTCAAAGCTCCCCCCGACCCGACCAATTTCTAGTTGATGGTTTCACTGCTCAACCTTCTCCATGTTCAGCAATACTGCAAAGAAATTGGATGTCTTCCCACAGTTGTGCAGTTGCTCCTTGGGTGATGGTCAGGATCTGTCTGCCGTGTCTATCCTCTCTGTATTCTCTGGTGTAGTATGATACAATCCTTCTGTAAAACAGGAAAAGGAAACATGATTTCCTCCAACTCCCTCTCCTCCTTTGCTGGAAAGGGCTCACTCCAAAATTAGAGACAGTTTCACAGTGATTGCCAGTCTGCTATTCCCTCGTGTGTGGGGGAAATAAGGTGAAAGTCCTTCCTTTGTCCTCAGTTAACTGTCACACATCATTCGTTCCAGCAGGGGCAGTGGATAGTGACGAGGCACAGGCAATGTATCTTACTTCCAAAAACCCAAATATTGTCCTTCAGAGAAGTGAACCTGCTACAGTGCCTGGTCTGATCTACACACGACTCGAATCCCACACAACGTGGTTGACTCGAAACTGCCCTCTGAAGTGGCTGAGCAAACAATGATACATAATCACCACAAAGTCTAATGAGTGGAAAATTGGAAAAATCTAGACAATCCTGACACTGTGTCAGAATCAGATGAAGATGATCTCAGCCCAGTGAAATTTGAAAGTCTCTCTTAGCAAGGACTGATTACAAGTTTCCAAGTGAAGCTGAGCTGTCCCACAGACTGATCAAGTAGAAGAGATACTCACTGAATTGTATCAACCTGGGAACATGTCAGACTCTTCCACTACCACTCATGGGAATGTCCCATCCCATTGGCAGGTGGGCAAGTTGTCAATCTTGTCTCATGGGGTCTAATGGTTTCAGGTCAAACAAGTTCAAGTCTTAGCAGTACGTATACACTTAATGGTAAGGTCCTAAGGAGTGTTGCTTAACAAAGAGACCTTGGAGTGCAGGTTCATAGCTCCTTGAAAGTGGAGTTGCAGGTAGATAGGATAGTGGAGAAGGTGTTCGGTATGCTTTCGTTTATTGGTCAGAGTATTGAATACAGGAGTTGGGAGGTCATGTTGCAGCTGTACAGGACATTGGTTAGGCCACTGTTGGAATATTGCGTGTAATTCTGGTCTCCTTCCTATCAGAAAGATGTTGTGAAACCTGAAAGGGTTCAGAAAAGATTTACAAGGATGTTGCCAGGGTTGGAGGATCTGAGCTACAGGGAGAGGCTGAACAGGCTGGGGCTGTTTTCCCTGGAGCGTCAGAGGCTGAGGGGTGACCTTATAGAGGTTTACAAAATTATGAAGGGCATAGATAGGATAAATAGGCAAAGTCTTTTCCCTGGGGTCTGGGGAGTCCAGAACGAGAGGGCATAGGTTTAGGGTGAGAGGGGGAAGATATAAAAGAGACCTAAGGGGCAAAGTTTTCACGCAGAGGGTGGTACATGTATGGAATGAGCTGCCAGAGGATGTGGTGGAGGCTGGTACAATTGCAACATTTAAGAGGCATTTGGATGGGTATATGAATAGGAAGGGTTTGGAGTGATATGGGCCGGGTGCTGGCAGGTGGGACTAGATTGGGTTGGGATATCTGGTCGGCATGGACAAGTTGGACCGAAGGGTCTGTTTCCATGCTGTACATCTCTATGACTCTATGACCCTTCCCCTCTGACTGATGAATGAGTACTTCACTACGTTCATCATCAGTAAGGACAGATCCCAATTTTGGGTGTCCATGAGATGCAGTGAAGCATCAGCAGCACCACAATCTCACAGCCCGGCACAGCCCTCATTCCAGGATTATCATCAAACCATTCAATAGACATCTAGATTACTTAGGTAAAAACAATGACTGCAGATGCTGGAAACCAGATTCTGGATCAGTGGTGCTGGAAGAGCACAGCAATTCAGGCAGCATCCGAGGACAGGCAAAATCGACGTTTCGGGCAAAAGCCCTTCATCAGGAATAACGGCAGAGAGCCTGAAGCATGGAGAGATAAGCTAGAGGAGGGTGGGGGTGGGGAGAGAGTGGCATAGAGTACAATAGGTCAGTGGGGAAGGAGATGAAGGTGATAGGTCAGGGAGGAGAGGGTGGAGTGGATAGTTGGAAAAGGAGCTGGGCAGGTCGGACAAGTCCGGACAGGTCAGGGGATCGAGTTTCTGGAGGTTAGAAGCTAGGATGAGGTGGGGGAAGGGGAAATGAGGAAACTGTTGAAATCCACATTGATGCCCTGGGGTTGAATTTCAACAGTTTCCTCATTTCCCCTTCCCCCACCTCATCCTAGCTTCTAACCTCCAGAAACTCGATCCCCTGACCTGTCCGGACTTGTCCGACCTGCCCAGCTCCTTTTCCACCTATCCACTCCACCTTCTCCTCCCTGACCTATCACCTTCATCTCCTTCCCCACTGACCTATTGTACTCTATGCCACTCTCTCCCCACCCCACCCTCCTCTAGCTTATCTCTCCACGCTTCAGGCTCTCTGCCTTTATTCCTGATGAAGGGCTTTTGCCCGAAACGTCGATTTTGCCTGTCCTCGGATGCTGCCTGAATTGCTGTGCTCTTCCAGCACCACTGATCCAGAATCTAGATTACTTAATTTTACCATTCAATAGACATGTCAGGAGCAGCAATGCAGAGTCCAGATTTAAACCTATTAATTTCTTTCAAAGGGCTACATTTTGACAGGTAATAAACAGGGCTGAACTGCCCACGGACAACAGATCACATCTGTAGTCCAACCACATCTTATTGAGAATTCTGGAATGGTCAAGAAACAGGAAGAGGCTCCATTCACAACCATGTTGGAGCCCTCATACTAATGCAGATATTTTCTAATCAACCTCCTTGAGAGCAGGTTGGACATGAATCCAGGTCTTCTGGTTCATTACCACTGCTTCACAAGAGCCCATTCACAAGTCCACTCAAAATTCTACCACCTGCCATGGTGGGATGCAAACAAGTGTCCCCAGAATCTTAGGCAGTCCAGTGTCATTACTACAATGCCACCATCTGCAAGTGGTGAAAAGTCAGTGCTGTACTGACTGAGCTACCCAGATATCTGTACATTAGTGCAAGACACAATGCTAAAGTGTATTCAGCTGACAATATCAAGAGGATTATCAAACCCAGAGAGACAGAAAGAGAGAGAGGCAGACCGAGACCAACCAAGACCAAAGACTGCAGTCAGTGTTCACAGCAGAGAGGAAAGGGTGTCCATTCTGTGGCCTGCCAAGCAGAATGTAGGAGGAAACACAGTCTCTGGTTTAAAAAACACATCCCATGACAATCTAGGAACTGCAGAAGATTTGTCCGTGGTGCTGGGGACAGAATCACTGCAGGGGGCCTCATAGTTGGTTCAGATGTCTCTGGAAACTCAGGAATTCATCTTTAGATGGAGTCATTCAAAGTTAAAATTCATCAAATTAGGCGGAAGCAAACCCATTGGAAGTGGAGGGAGATGTGAAACTGATTCGCATAAAAACTGTGATTGTGCAGATAGTGGGACGTATATTGAGGAATTGCATGTTTAGTGATGTTAAACATTAAAGGAGGAACATTTTTGGTACCATTTAGTGCGTTAGTTACCTCCTTGGTATTGTTTATCAATGTTTTTGTTTGGTCTGCTCCACTAAAAGCTTTAAAATGTAAAAACTTGTTGTACAACCCCATTAAATTGATTGCTAAAAGTTTAAAATTAAAAAAAAAATTATTGGTCTCTATAGGGATGGTAACAATACCTCAGTCAACACCAATGAGAAAACAGATTATGGACATAAACACATTGCTGTTTGTGAGAGCTTGCTGTGCCATATTTTCTACATTATGCCACTGGATGTCATTATAGATGCAAGTCTCCTTTTCTGTGGAGGTTACATAAGGTACGGTGCTGGGAGTCTTGGAGGGAGTTGATAAGACCGGCAATATCCAGATTCCAATACACTGAGAGAACTGATCAGTCAGAGGCCACATAATAACTTCCAGCTCCCAACACACACAGACAGGACTCAACACCAGGAAATCAGTAAAAATCCTCAGACACTGTGCACCTCCCAAATAATGACACCTCACCCTCTCATATTCAGGAAAGAGCCATCAACAAAACTCAGCCTGGAAATCAGAGGGAAATGCTTCTAATAAACACGCTCAATATCCAACACACAGCTCCAGTCACACAGTTCAGCACAAAGCACCGAGTAAACAGCTCTCTCAGCTGGATCTTCTCACACAGCATAAGGGACATTTCCACCCCTGATTACCCACAGGATAGTCAGACTGCCTGAAGGTTGGGATACAATTTGTATAAAAGCTGCTCCTTCACTCACCATCTCCTCACTTGGTTTTCAGTCCCTATAGGAAGTGAACCAGCTCTGGAAGAGGAAGAAGTGTGGGTACTGACTGATTCAGGAGAGAATTACAGAAGTGCAAAAGAGTGCTATGAATGATATGTTAGGAGCTGAACAGGTTACACCTTAACAAATTGGAACAATAACATCACAGGAAGATCTGCCAGTGGTGTTGTGCTGAATTTAAACTAGCCTGTTAGGGGAATGGGATTCTGATGGATACCCCAAATTGGTTCAGACGGAAGTAATAAATGTGTCCTTTTTGTGTTGGCATGCTGTGACTAGTGGGGTCCCAGAAGGAACACGACTTGGCACCTTAGTGCATTACATATAATACATAAATATAAATGATTTGGAAGTGGGGACCAAATACAATTGTTCCAAATTTCTGGTTGATGGAAAGTGAAGTCGAAGTGGCTTCAAGAAGATTTGGACAGGCTCAGGGAATGGGCAAGAACATGGCAGTTGGAATACCATGTGGAAATATGTGAGGTTCTCCACTTTGGTCAGAGAAGCAGATTAGCAGAGTCTCGCTAAAATGCTAAGAGGTTGGAAAGTGTAGGTGTGCCAAGTGACCTAAGACTCCTTGTTGATAAATAATTGAGAACTAACATGTAAGTACAGTGAGCTATTAGAAAAGCTAATGAAATGTTAGCCTTTATTGCACAGGAATTTGAGTACAGGAGTAGTGAAGTCTCATTTCAAGTATATTGGAGCTTGATTAGATCACACCTAGAATATTGTGTGTTGTTTTGGTCTGTTTATGTCAGGAAAGATATAATTGCTATAGGGAAAGTTAAACAAAGGTTCACAGGAAGTGTTCCCAGGATGGCAGGACTGTCCTATGAAGACAGTTTAGGGCAGCACGGTGGCTCAGTGGTTATCACTGCTTCCTCACAGCGCCTGGAACCTGGATTCGATTCCAACCTAGGGCGACTGTCTGTGTGGAGCTTGCACATTCTCCACGTGTCTGTGTGAGTTTCCTCCCGGTGCTCCAGTTTCCATCCACAATCCAAAGATGTGCAGATTAGGTGAATTGGCCATGCTAAATTGTCCACAGTGTTTAGGGGTGTGTAGGTTAGGTACGTTAGTTAGGGGTAAATGAAAGGGGCAATAGGGTTGGGGTAGAGGTATGGATCTGGGTCGGTTACTCTTCAGGGGGTTGGTGTGGACTTGTTGGGCTAAAGGGCCTGATTTCACACTGTAGGGATTTGAAAAAAAAAGGAGTCTGTATTAGCAGAGTTTTGAAGAATGAATGGTGATCTCATTGAAATTTACAAAATGCCTAAAGGATACACAGGGCTGATACAGGTACATTGTTCCCTTTTCCTATTCCGTCAATAGCCTATATCCTACTGCAATTCTACGTATGAAACTTTCCATAGTTAGATGTGAATTCTCAGTCTCTGGATTGTTAATCCAGCTACATAGCAATTTCGCTGCTGTATCTGGAGACACATTTATTGAAATGTCTTTTAATGAATGTTATTTGGAGATGCTGAAAAATAAATAAATAAAGCCTGAGCTGTTTTTATTTCATAATAAACATACTCTAAGGATAAAACTGAACTCCAACGGTGTGGCATGAGCTCACAATGAATTTTAAACTCTCTTCCATTGTCCTCATGGCACCTGGGAACATGAGGTGTGGGCGGAAGAAAGAAAGGAGCCACATTGTCTGCTCCTGTACACTATCCTGTGTCCCTGTTCAAAACAGACGGTGTGTGACAGTCAAGTGAGGAAAAAAGGCTTGCTACTGATTCACCCCACACAGACGAATACCAGATTCACTGTGGAATAGTCTCTAACTGAAGATGTGGAGGTGCTGGTGTTGCACTGGGGTGGACAATGTTAAAAGCACGCAACTCCACGTTATAGTCCAACAGGCTTATTTGAAAGTACAAGCTTTTGGAGCGCTGCTCCTTCATCAAGTAGCTAGTGGGGGAGGATCATAGGACACAGAATTTATAGTGAAAGATCAAAGTGTTATACAACTGATGTGATGTATTGAACAAACCTAGATCGCTTATTCTGGATTAGTGGTGCTGGAAGAGCACAGCAGTTCAGGCAGCATCCAAGGAGCAGTAAAATCGATGTTTCGGGCAAGAGCCCTTCATCAGGAATAAAGGCACGCTTCAGGATCTCTGCCTTTATTCCTGATGAAGGGCTTTTGCCCAAAACATTGATTTTACTGCTCCTTGGATGCTGCCTGAACTGCTGTGCTCTTCCAGCACCACTAATCCAGAATCTGGTTTCCAGCATCTGCAGTCATTGTTTTTACCTCGTTTAAACCTAGATTGCTGTTAAATCTTTAATCACTTAGAATGGGGATGCAGGTTTCGACTGATTAATATATAAATCCCAGAACTCCTTTCAAGTCACAGTCCCGAGATAACAAAGTTTTATCAGTATAAAAAAAAGTGATATCTCAGCTCAGAAAATGCATTAAAAGTGTGAGGTTAGAGTCTGTCTTTATCCAAACCTTAAGTCAAACCAGTTTTATGTCCAAAGTAGGAATTTGTAAAATCTCACATTGACTGACTGCCCACAGATTGTGTGCTTTTTAGAACAAAATAGAATGTATCTGCAAGTACAAATCTGTAAATGCAAATTCATCCCATCGACTTACATGTGTGTGTATATGTGAGTGTGAGGAAAAGAGAGAGAGAGAGAGAAGTGTTTTTGTGTGTGGGAGAGAGGGACAGAGTGTGTGAGAGTATGTGTGTGCATGTGTGCTTGCTTGATAGAGTGTGTGCACGAGTGTGATAGAGGATGTGTGTGTGAGTGTGTCTGTGTATGAAAGAGATGGTGCATATGAGAGAGGGTCTCTGTGAGTGTGATAGTGTGTGTGTATGCGTGCCTGTGAGTGTGTGTGAGAGAGTATAGTGGAATGGGGTCAGCTGTAGTCTGACATGAACCCAAGATCCTGGTTGAGGCTGTCCTTATGGGTACCGAACTTGGCTATCAGCCTCTACTTGGCAATCATGATTCGGAGATGCCGGTGTTGGACTGGGGTGGACAAAGTTAAAAATCACACAACACCAGATTATAGTCCAACAGGTTTAATTGGAAGCACACTAGCTTTCGGAGCGCCGCTCCTTCATCAGGTGATTGTGGAGTACATAATTGTAAGACACAGAATTTATAACAAAAGTTTACAGTGTGATGTAACTGAAATTATACATTGAAAAATACCTTGATTGTTTGTTGAGTCTTTCATCTGTTAGAATGAACATGATAGTTTCACTTCTTCCATATGTAAATCACAAAACTTTTTTTTAAAAGTTACATTCTCAGGTTAACTGGAACAATTGGTGTTAGCCAGATAACATGTTGAAGGTGTTGGCCCCCTGTGTTCTCTGTCTATGCCATAATGTCTAATTCTAATCTAAAAACTGAGTTAACAGATTATTACATGGACTCATGCAATCAAAAAAGTTAGAGGAAATCGTGTTTTCTTTTCCTATTTTACAGAAGGATTGCAATGAACTACACCAGAGATACTGTAGTTCTGGTGTACACCACAGATAGATCCTGACCATCACCCAAGGAACAACTACACAACTGTAGAAAGACATCCGGTCATTTCGCTGCTTTGCTCAACAGGTTGGGCAGTGAAACCATCACCTGGAAATCAGTTGGGTCAGGATAGCTTTGACATATCATCAGAGCTGAAACTGATCATTGGTATGGAGCCTTCTATTAGAACCACAACTCATTCCAACAGGCTGTTCAAGTGTGAGGTCTGCAAGGAGGGCTCCACAGGCTCATCAGATCTCCTCCTTTGGGAGGCATTAGCACTGTAGTAATGTTACTGTAAAAGTAATCCAGTTAGGGTCAGAGAGTCATAGAGATGTACAGCATGGAAACAGACCATTTGGTCCAACCCGTCCATGCCGACCAGATATCCCAACCCAATCTAGTCCCACCTGCCAGCACCCGGCCCATATCCCTCCAAACCCTTCCTATTCATATACTCATCCAAATGCCTCTTAAATGTTGCAATTCTACCAGCCTCCACCACATCCTCTGGCAGCTCATTCCATACACGTACCACCCTCTGCGTGAAAAAGTTGCCCCTTCGGTCTCTTTTATATCTTTCCCCTCTCACCCTAAACCTATGCCCTCTCGTTATGGACTCCCTGACCCCAGGGAAAAGACTTTGCCTATTTATCCCTTCATAATTTTGTCAACCTCTATAAGGTCACCCCTCAGCATCCAATGCTCCAGGGAAAACAGCCCCAGTCTGCTGAGTCTCTCCCTGTCGCTCAGATCCTCCAACCCTGGCAACATCCTTGTAAATCTTTTCTGAACCCTTTCAAGTTTCACAACATCTTTCTGATAGGAAGGAGACCAGAATTGCATGCAATATTCCAACAGTGGCCTAACCAATGTCCTGTACAGCCACAACATGACCTCCCAATTCTTGTACTCAATACTCTGAGCAATAAACGAAAGCATACCAAACGCCTTCTTCACTATCCTATCTACCTGTGACTCCACTTTCAAGGAGCTATGAACCTACACTCCAAAGTCTCTTCGTTAAGCAACACTCCCGAGGACCTTACCATTAAGTGTATAAGTCCTGCTAAGATTTGCTTTCCCAAAATGCAGCACCTCGCATTTATATGAATTAAACTCCATCTGCCACTTCTCAGCCCATTGGCCCATCTGGTCCAGATCCTGTTGTAATCTGAGGTAACCCTCTTCGCTGTCCACCACACCTCTAATTTTGGTGTCATCTGCAAACTTACTAACTGTACCTCTTATGCTCGCATCCAAATCATTTATGTAAATGGCAAAAAGTATAGGACCCAGCACCGATCCTTGTGGCACTCCACTGGTCACAGGCCTCCAGTCTGAAAACCAACCCTCCACCACCACCCTCTGTCTTCTACCTTTGAGCAGTTCTGTATCCAAATGGCTAGTTCTCCCTGTATTCCATGAGATCTAACCTTGCTAATCAGTCTCCCATGGGGAACCTTGTCGAACGCCTTACTGAAGTTCATATAGGTCACATCTACTGCTCTGCCCTCATCAATCTTCTTTGTTACTTCTTCAAAAAATCCAATCAAGTTTGTGAGACATGATTTCCCATGCACAAAGCCATGTTGACTATCCCGAATCAGTCCTTGCCTTTCCAAATACATGTACGTCCTCTCCCTCAGAATTCCCTCAAACAACTTGCCCACCACCGAGGTCAGGCTCACTGGTCTATAGTTCCTTGGCTTGTCTTTACCACCCTTCTTAAACAGTGGCACCACGTTTGCCTCCAGTCTTCCGGCACCTCACCTGTAAGTATCGATGATACAAATATCTCAGCAAGAGGCCCAGCAATCATTTCTCTAGCTTCCCACAGAATTCTCGGGTACACCTGATCAGGTCCTGGGGATTTATCCACTTTTAACCATTTCAAGACATCCAGCATTCAAGACTTCCTCCTCTGTAATCTGGACATTTTGCAAGATGTCACCATCTATTTCCCTACAGTCTATATCTTCCATATCCTTTTCCACAGTAAATACTGATGCAAAATATTCATTTGGTATCTCCCCATTTTCTGTGGCTCCACACAAAGGCTGCCTTGCTGATCTTTGAGGGGCCCTATTCTCTCCCTAGTTACCCTTTTGTCCTTAATATATTTGTAAGAACCCTTTGGATTCTCCTTAATTCTATTTGCCAAAGCTATCTCATGTCCCCGTTTTGCCCTCCTGATTTCCCTCTTAAGTATACTCCTACTTTCTTTATACTCTTCTAAGGATTCACTCGATCTATCCTGTCTATACCTGACATATGCTTCCTTCTTTTTCTTAACCAAACCTCAATTTCTTTAGTCATCCAGCATTCCCTATACCTACCAGCCTTCCCTTTCACCCTGACTGGAATATACTTTCTCTGGATTCTTGTTATCTCATTTCTGAAGGCTTCCCATTTTCCAGCCGTCCCTTTACCTGCAAACATCTGCCTCCAATCTGCTTTCGAATGTTCTTGCCTAATACCATCAAAATTGGCCTTTCACCAATTTAGAACTTCAACTTTTAGATCTAGTCTATCCTTTTCCATCACTATTTTAAAACAAATAGAATTATGGTCGCTGGCCCCAAAGTGCTCCTCCACTGACACCTCAGTCACCTGCTCTGCCTTATTTCCCAAGAGTAGGTCAAATTTTGCACCTTCTCTAGTAGGTACATCCACATACTGAATCAGAAAATTGTCTTGTACACACTTAAGAAATTCCTCTCCATCTAATCCTTTAACACTATGGCAGTCCCAGTCGATGTTTGGAAAGTTAAAATCCCCTCTCATAACTACCCTATTATTCTTACAGATAGCTGAGCTCTCCTTACAAGTTTGTTTCTCAATAGGGGGTCTATAATACAATCCCAATAAGGTGATCATCCCTTTCTTATTTCTCAGTTCCACCCAAATAATTTCCCTGGATGTAGTTCCAGGAATATCTCCCTCAGCA
Organism: Chiloscyllium plagiosum; assembly: GCF_037043375.1. Classification (NCBI taxonomy): domain Eukaryota; kingdom Metazoa; phylum Chordata; class Chondrichthyes; order Orectolobiformes; family Hemiscylliidae; genus Chiloscyllium; species Chiloscyllium plagiosum. The sequence goes on from NW_028270173.1 coordinate 59,753,777, forward strand.
CAGCTGTAATGCTATCCCTTATCAAAAATGCCACTCTCCCTCCTCTCTTGCCTCCCTTTCTATCCTTCCTGTAATATTTGTATCCTGGAACATTAAGCTGCCAGTCCTGCCCATCCGTGAGCCATGTTTCCGTAATTGCTATGATATCCCAGTCCCGTGTTCCTAACCATGCCCTGTTCCCTAAACTCCTCATATCTTGATGTAATATGTTCAGCTTACAATGTTCAGAGATTATGTCCTGGAGAAATCAAAAATAACGTTTAAATATATTTGTGTTTGTGAAAACAAATCGGTGAAGCTACTTCTTTATGACCTACTTCCTGTGCTCTATTCTCACTCTTGTATCCCTTTTTGCATCGATCTCAATTTCTCTCTCTCCACTGTGATCGCTCCTGTGCATTGGCTGACCCCACTACTGCACTTCATCCCTGCCGTGGATACTGGGGTCTTCCTCTTCTGATTTGCTGTCAAATGCATCGAGGCCGAAGGGCCCTAACTGCGTTGTCATGCATGTAAGGATGCACATCGCACACTGATGTTGTCAGTTTGAAAGTCTCCAAGGGTGAAGAATGCTATTTCCACACTAGAAATCTCTGTAAAACATTTACCAGAGGAACTGAGACGGCAGATGCAATAAGTGAGGTTTTATTCAGATAGGACAATGACAAGTTTAAATCCCCACCTGGTCTGCTGCTCAAAGTCACCTCCATTTCCCCGGTCAGTTTCCCAAGTTTCAGGAAACTCATGTTGCTCCTGAAATATTTGGTTAAAATCACACAATACCAGGTTATAGTCCAACAGGTTTAATTGGAAGCACACTTGCTTTCGGAGCGACGCTCCTTCATCAGGTGATTGTGGAGGGCTCGATTAACTTTTTTTTATTTCAAAAATATACTTTATTCATAAAATACTTTGATGATCTGTACAACTGGACATGCCATACATATGTAAACATTCCATTTGTTTGCATACCGAAAACAGAGTAATCATTCCTATTTACAGGTCTGTACGGTTACATTTTTAGCTGAGGCGTCAGCAGAGCCCAAATGACTGCGCGGGCCCCCTGTTCTTCTCAGGCAGGCAGATGTTACACGGTGGTCTTTCCCCACTGCGCCTTGGCGGCAGCTGCCCCAAGCTTCACTGCGTCCCTCAACACGTAGTCCTGGACCTTGGAATGTGCCAGTCTGCAACACTCAGTCGGGGTCAACAGGTTTCGGACCACCCAGAGAGCGCCCTTCACCGAGCTGATGATCCTCCAGGCACAGTTGATGTTCGTCTCGGTGTGCGTCCCGGGGAACAGGCCGTAGAGCACGGAGCCCCGCGTCACGGCGCTGCTCGGGACGAACCTCGACAAACACCACTGCATTCCTCTCCAGACGTCTTCTGCGTAGGCACATTCCAGAAGGAAGTGTGTGACAGTCTTGACCCCCCCGCAGCCGCTTCGGTGTGGCTGAGAGTCCGGGCGTGCATAAGGGATCTCACAGGCAGAGCCCTTCTCTCACCACGAGTGGAGGGCTCGATTAACACAGAATTTATAGCAAAAATTTGCAGTGTGATGTAACTGAAATTATACATTGAAGAATTGATTGTCTGTTAAGCCTTTCATCTGTTGGAATACAGTGATAGATTCAATTCTTTCATGCAACTTTTAAAAAATGGGTTTTGTGATTTACACATGAAAGAAGTGAAACTATCACTGTATTCTAACAGATGAAAGGCTTAACAGACAATCAATTCTTCAGGGTATAATTTCAGTTACATCACACTGCAAATTTTTACTATAAATTCTGTGTTACGATCGAGCCCTCCACAATCACCTGATGAAGGAGCGTCGCTCCGAAAGCTAGTGCTTCCAATTAAACCTGTTGGACTATAACCTGGTGTTGGGTGATTTTTAATTTTGTACCTCCCCAGTCCAACACCGGCATCTCCGAATCCAGAAATATTTGGATTGACTGTGAGAGACGTCAATCAGAGAGCCCACCCACTCTGCCCATTGTCTCCTCTTCCTCTTCCAGAGCTGGTTCACTTCCTATAGGGACTGAAAACCAAGTGAGGAGATGGTGAGTGAAGGAGCAGCTTTTATACAAATTGTATCCCATAATATCCACACCAATCTTCAGGCAGTCTGACTATCCTGTGGGCAGCCAGGGGTGGAAATGTCCCTTATGCTGTGTGAGAAGATCCAGCTGAGAGAGCTGTTTACTCGGTGCTTTGTGCTGAACTGTTTGACTGGAGCTGTGTGTTGGATATTGAGTGTGTTTATTGGAAGCATTTCCCTCTGATTTCCAGGATGAGATTTGTTGATGGCTCACTCCTGAATATGAGAAGTTGAGGTGTCATTATCTGGGAGGTGCAGGGGTATGAGAATTCTTACTGATTACCTAACGTTGGGTTGTGTGTGTGTTGGAAGTAGGTTATTATCCTATGGACTGTCTGTTTTGGGATTTCGGTGTTTTCGGTGTTGCTTGTCTTTTCAAATCCCTTCAAAGTTTCTCACTCCCAAACCTCAAATGGAAGCATTTCCGTCTGATTTCCAGGCTGAGCTTTGTTGATGGCTCATTCCTGAATATGAGAGGGTGTGGTATCATTATCTGGCAGGTGCAGAGTGTCTGAGGATTCTTACTGATTTTCTCTTGTTGGGTTCTGACTGTATGTTTCAGGAGCTGCTTATTATCTTGTGGACTGTAAGTTTACAGTTCCTCTGAGGGAATGTTGCTTTAACGGAGGAGCAGGACTGAGGGAGAGCTGCTACTTTTGGAGCAGTCCAGAGAGAGAGGCATCCACCATATAGTGCCTCCTGTACTGAAACATCAGAGCATGAGTAGGCCTTTCTGTCTGATCTTGGTAGGTCATCCAACCCTACCCCATTCCAGCTTTCTCCCTATACTCTTTGATCCCTTTCGCTTGCAGAACTAACTCGTTTTTGACAATACTCAATGGTGTGGCCTCAACCACTTTCTGTGGCAGAGAATTCCACAGGCTCACCACTGTCTGGATGGAGAAATTTCTCCTCGTCTCAGTCATAAACTCACCCTCCCCCCATATCCTTAGCCTATGACTCCTTGTTCTGAACTCCTTGATTATTGGTAACATCCTTCCTGAATTTCCTCTGTGTAGATATGTTAGAATTTTATAGATTTCTATGAGATTCCTTCATTCTTCTAAACTCCTGTGAATATAGTCCACATGAAAGCAGTGTTTCTCTGTCTATATATACAAAGGTCGGCATGGTGGCTCAGTGGTTAGCACTGCTGCCTCACAGCACCAGGGTCGGTGAATGTCTGTGTGGAGTTTGCACATTCTCCCTGTGTCTGAGTGGGTTTCCTCCGGGTGCTCCGATTTCCTTCCACAGTCCAAGGATGTGCCGGTCAGATGAATTGGCTGTGCTAAATTGTTCATAGTGTTAGGTGCATTAGTCAGAGGGAAATGGGACTGGGTGGGTCACTCTTCGGAGGGTCAGTGTGGATTTGTTGGGCCGAAGGGTTTCCACACTGTAGAGAATCTAACCTAATCTAATCAGTCCTCCCATCCTAAATATCAATCTGATAAATCTTGGTTGCACTCTGTCCTTGGCCAGAACATCCTTCCTCAGATAAGGAGACCAAAACTGCACACAATACTCCACATGTCACCAATTGCAGCAAGACGTCTCTGCTCCTGTACTTAAAACCTCTCGGTATTGATGCTAAATTCCATTTTCCTTCTTCACTGCCTGCTGCACCTGAATGCTTACCTTTCGCAACTGATGTTCAAGGACACATCGGTCTCGTTGCACCTCCCCCTTTCCTAATCTATCACCATTCAGATGTGCCTTCCTGTGTTTGGTACCGAAGTGGAGAACCTCTCATTTATCCACATTATACTTCATCTGCCATGCATTTGCTCAATTAACTTGTGCAACTCTCACTGAAACATTCCTGTGCTATCCCCAGATCCCTGGTGTCTTGGTAAACAGAAATCCACCAATCTCAGATTCGATATTGACAATTGGTCTTGCATTGTTTGTTATTTGTGGAAGTGAATTTCAATCTTCTCCCATTCTTTATGTTGAACTGTTGCCTCATTTCACTTCTGAAAGATTCTTCCTCTAATATTTATACAATGTCCTTAATCCTAGATTCTCCAACTGGTGAAAATAATCTGCTTCCACTCACCTGACCCTCCAGTTAATGAAGTTATTAATCATATCACCCTTAAACTCTCTAATTCTGTGATTTTAGAATGTTAACACAGTGCAGAAAGAGGCCCTTTGACCCATCGTGTCAGATTATTAAAGGATTGGACACTCTGGAGGCAGGAAACATGTTTCGCTGATGGGTGAGTGCCGAACCAGAGGACACAGCTTAAAAATACGGAGTAGACCATTTAGGACAGAAACTTCTTCACCCAGAGAGTGGTGGCTGTGTGGAATGCTCTGCCCCAGAGGGCAGTGGAGGCCCAGTCTCTGGATTCATTTAAGAAAGAGTTGGATAGAGCTCTCAAGGATAGTGGAATCAAGGGTTATGGAGATAAGGCAGGAACAGGATATTGATTAAGGATGATCAGCCATGATCATATTGAATGGCCTCCTCCTGCACCTCTTGTCTATTGTCCTAAAGTTCAAGCTATTCTAATCCCATTTGCCAGCACTTGGCCTGAGACCTGTTTGTTGTGTTGCTGTAAGTTCTCATCTAAAGATTTTTTCAATGCTGTGATGGCCCCTGCCTCTATTGTCCACTCAGACAATGATTTCCATTTGGCCACCACCCTCTGGGTGAAAATAAAACCTCTTCCTTAAATCCCCACCAAACCTCTTGTCCCTTACCTTAAATCTATACCCCTATTTGTTGATTCTTTATTAAATAGAAAGATTTCTTCCACAAACCCTGTTTAGTGAGTTGTCAGAGGCTGATACAATTACAACATTTAAAAGGCACCTGGATGGGTACATGAATAGGAATGGTTTAGAGGGATATGGGCTAAGTGCTAGCAAATGAGACTAGATTAATTTAGAATATCTGGTAGGCATTGACAAGTTGAACTGAAGGGTCTGTTTCTGTGCTGTACGTCTCTATGGCTCTGACTCTATACCCCTTATAATTTTGTGCACCTCAATCAGGTCCCCTTCTCTACACTCAGGAAAACAATCTCAGTCTATGCAGCCTGTCTGTTCATAGCTGAATCAATCCAACCTAGGCACTGTCCTAGTGAAATTCCTCTGAACCTTCCCTCATGCAATCACATCCTTCTCATAGTGGGGCAACTAGAACTGTGCATAGACTAGCTGTAGCCAAACAAACACTTTATAGGGAGTTCCATCATAACCTGCCAGTTCTTTATTCAACCATAGAATCCCAAGGAAAAAGGCCATTCTCTCCATTAGGTCTGCAACAACCCTTCAAAAGGCAGCCCCAGCCCCCCCACCTATCTATCCCTTAAAGCTCACAGTTAGCACGCCAACCCACCTAACTGGCACATTTTTGGATATTGGAGGAAACCAGAGCACCCGCAGAACTCATGGAAACATGGAGAGAAGGTGAAAATTGCACTTGGACAGACAACCAAAGCTGGAATTGAACCTAGGTCCTTGGTGCTGTGAGACAGCAGTGCTAACCACTGTGCCCACTCTTGCTGGCAACTAATGCCTCAACTAATAAATGCAAGTAACTATATGCCTTCTTAACCACCTTATCCACCTCAGTTGCTTTTTCTGATTATTTTCTATACCTGAAGCAGGAGAATCTACATTTCAAGCATAAAGCCCTTCATCAGGAATGAGGCTCATGGCCCAAGGGGGCTGAGAGATAAAAGGCCGGGGGGGCGATGCGAGGTGGAAGGTAGCTGGGCATGCAATACGTAGATGAAGGTGAGGATGAAGGTGATGGGTTGGAGAGGAGGATGGAGTGGATAGGTGAGAGGAAGATGGATAGGTAGGTGCCGAGTTGGAAGGTTGGATCTGGGACAAGGTGAGGGGAGGTGAAATGAAATGAGAAAACTGGTGAAATCTGCATTGATCCTGTGTGGTTGGAGAGTCCCATGGCATGAAGATATAGATTTCACCAGTTTCCTCATTTCCCTTCCCCCCACCTTATCCAAGATCCAACCTTCCAACTCGGCACCACCCTCTTGAACTGTCCTACCTGTCCATCTTCCTTCCCACCTATCCGCTCCATCCTCCTCTCTGACCTATCACCTTCACCCTCACCTTTGTCTACCTATCGCATTCCCAGCTACCTTTACCCAGCCTCACCTCTCCTCCCATTTATCTCTCAGCCCCCTTGGGCTACCAGCCTCAATCCTGATGAAGGGTTTTACGCTCGAAACATTGATTCTCCTGCTCCTCAGATGCTGCCTGACCGGCTGTGCTTTTACAGCACTGCACTTTTCGACTCTGATCTCCAGCATCTGCAGTCCTCACTTTCTCCCTGTTTTCTACACCTGTAAATGACATTTTAATAATGTCTGTACCTTGATCCCCAAGTCTCTCTGAACCTCCACTGTTTTGAATTTTTCATCATTTGCAAAATACCTGTACAGATTCAAGTGGAAACACTGAAATCCATTTGCCCAGTTATTCAACATATCCAAATGTTTGTAATTTATTGTTTCCATGTATGTTGCTCTCAGAACCAGTTGCCTTGTGTCAACAATAAATGTGGAATTGTGTTTTTTTAACCCAGCTAAATTGTTCAAAAATGCAGTGAACAGTTGAGACTCAAAACTGATACTTGCAGGACACCTCTCATCCATTTAGATCCTCACCGCTGGAGGATTTTATCCTTAATATCCATACTAATATTCAGCACTGAATATCCAACATGAAGGAATATTCTGATGATGTAACATCACTGGATAGTGTACTGGTGGTGAACGGGAGGGGATTGAGTCAAATGGGAGTTGCCCTAATCAGGGGAACTTCTGTGTTCTCGATGCTGTTGAGATAGTTCAGAGTTGTTGCAGATGTTCTCTTCCGTGTGAGTGGGAGGTGATTATCTGACCTGAGCGTTCTCGACTGTTGGGGGGATTGGAGTGGCTTGGAGGGGAGTTCTCCCAGCTCCTCAGGTTGATCATCCATGTGTTATTTTTGGCTGAAGACACTTTAACCTTGTGTCTCGGTCTTGTGTGCTGGTCTCCAGCACGGCTGTAAATGGAGGTGTTCATAGAGCTGCCTTCTCCTGTTACTGGACTGGTAGTCCACAGTTCTCAACAATAGGTGACAGGAATACCGAACTTTGCTCAGTTCTGATCCTGTGGGCTGTTTAGCTATGTTTATTACCTACTACATTCAGTTTTTGTCTGCATGTTACCCTCTGTCGTACATTCATTCGGTTCAATTCTGCATTTGAAAGTGTCCCGAATGCAGCTCCTGACCTGCCTGATTACTGGTTTGACGTAATCATGAAATGAGGACTGTGCTGAGCTGTGAGATTGTGGTTGAGTACAGTCCTGCTGCTGATGACTCACTTAGACACCTAGTTTTGGGATCTTAGTTACCCAGTGATGATTAACATGAAGAAGTACTCATTCTTCAGTTGGGAGGGCACTATGTGGGCAGATCTTATCGACATGTGCTCTGTGAGATTTGTCACTTCACCTTCCTTCTACAGTGCTCGGCATTCCTCCAGATGGCTTAGATTGTACTAACCCGGGAGGGGTAACTTCAGCCAGGCTGGCATGGTCTGGTGTGTTAGCCCCCACTGCTGGTCCTGAGGAAGGAGGACTGACCTCCTTGGTTTGTTAATAGAGTTTAAATTCCAGCAGTTAGTGTGGTGGTATTTGAACATATACCTTGAAAGCATTAACCTGGGTCTCTGGATTAGTAGTCCAATAATATATCAGTGATATACTGTTCATTGATAGACTGTTCCACAGTGAGTGCCAGGTCTGCTGTTCCCCTGGGGGGATTATATGTAAATCACTGCACCACCCAGTCCTTCCAAGTCCCCCCAAGACTGCAAAGCGGGTGACAATTCTTCTCTTCTACCGTTGTTGGGGATTGGGAGTTTGGGATGTTCCCAGTTTGATATGATTCAGTGAGTATCATCACTAATTGACCAAACTATGGGTCAGCTTTCCTCACTTAGGCACTTGTCATTCTTGGTAAGAGAAACTTTACAGACTTCACTGGGCTGAGCTCACCTTCATTGTATCCTGACATCTACAACTTTCTCTACTAGATCTTCAAGAGTACAATACAGTTCTCAGTGAATTAATAGCCCATTTTGCACTCTTCCCAACTGTCTTTTCCATTGTCCTCAAGGCAACTGGGAAGGTAGACAAAGAAAGTAATCACATTATCTGCTCCTGATCATTATCCAGTGTTCCTGGTCAAAACAGAGGTCAAGTAAGGAAAAAGAGAGAATTTACATCTGATTCTCCCACACAGAAATGACAGACTGGCACTAACTGGGACTTCCATTGAAGAAGGGATGTTGAGCTATAACTGGACTTATAATCCAGAGACCCAGGATAATGCTTTAAGGGCATGTGGGCGGCACGGTGGCACAGTGGTTAGCACTGCTGTCTCACAGCGCCAGAGACCCGGGTTCAATTCCCGCCTCAGGCGACTGACTGTGTGGAGTTTGCACGTTCTCCCCGTGTCTGCGTGGGTTTCCTCCGGGTGCTCCGGTTTCCTCCCACAGTCCAAAGATGTGCAGATCAGGTGAATTGGCCGTGCTAAATTGCCCATAGTGTTAGGTAAGGGGTAAATGTTAGGTAAAGGGGTATGGGTGGGTTGCGCTTCGGCGGGTCGGTGTGGACTTGTTGGGCCGAAGGGCCTGTTTCCACACTGTAAGTAATCTAATCTAATCTAATCAAAAACCTGATGAAGGGCTTCTGCCCGAAACGTTGATTTTCCTGCTCCTTGGATGCTGCTTGACCTGCCGTGCTTTTCCAGCACCACTCTAATCTTGACTCTGATCTCCAGCATCTGCAGTCCTCACTTTTGCCTATGTGTTCTACCACACAGACTGCTGGAATTTAAATTCAATTAACAAACCTGGAATTAAAAGTGAGTCTGAGTAATGGAATTGTGTTAACTGTTATAAAAACCGATTGGGGCACACCTGAAGGAGAGGAAACCTGCGTCCTTACTTGGGTCTGACCTACATGTGACTCCACATGCACAGCAATGTAGTTGACTCTGAAACACTCTCTGAAGGGGTTACTCAGTCGGATCAAAACTACTGCAAAGCCACAAAGGAAAGAAATAGGACAGACCACCCAGTATCAACCTCAGTCCTGGAAATTTCAGCAACTAACACAGCCCTGTCAACCCTACAGAGTTCTCCTCACTTACTAATTGTTGGAAGCTTCTGTCAAAATTGGAAGATCTGTCCCACAGATTAGTCTGCCAGCAGAGTCATTCTCACAGAATCACATGGAAGAGACACTGTCCAAGCTAGGACAATCACCGTCCCTGTATATACTCAATGAAACTGACAATGCGGTATGCTGTGAGGAACATGTTGTCCTGGGAGTCCTCAACATTGACTCCTGACTCTATCCAGTCGCATTGGTTCAGGTCATCAGAAAAGAAAACCTCCTGATTACAATCAATATTCACTAACAATTGTGGCTGAGCAGAACCACTATCGATCAACAACATAGCTGCTAGACTGGGATTTCAGCAATGGTGAGGGAACCAACTAGAGGGGCTACTTTACCTTGTCAATCTACATGTTCTTGGCAGTATTGGTGGGAGTGACCAATACACAGTTCTTGTGGAGACAAAACCCCACATTATGCATCAGGATTGTATTCAAACACGTAACCTCGTGGCCTGGCATACCCCTATTTTACTGTTACTATCAAGCCAGGGGACCAACCCTGGTTCAATGAAGAGCTCTGGGGGCATGCTGGGAGCAGTTTTAGACATTCCTAAAAATGATGTAACAAGCTGGCAAAGCCAGAGTAGAAGACTACCTGCACACCAAACAGCAGGAGCAGTATACAATCAACAGAGCTAAGTGGTACCACTATTAACGGTTCAGATTTAAGCTCTACAGTACTGCCACATTCACTCGTGAATGGTGGTGGACAACTAAATAACTGGCTGGGGTAGTGGCTCCAGAAATATCCCCATCCTCAATGATGGGGGATTCCAGCACATCAAAAGATGCATCTCCTCCAGTTGACTTCTGGGAGCTTCCCAGCAACACGGTTGCCAGTCTTTGGCCAATTTGATTCACTCCATGTAATATCAAGAAATGGCTAAAGGCACTGGATACAAAGGCCCTAGGCGCTGACAGCATCCTGAACAAAATATTGAAGATTTCTGCTCCAGAACTAGCTCTGCCCCTGACAAAGCTATGCAGTGTAGCCGCAAGATTGGCTTCTATCCACTAATTTGAAAAAAACTCTCCAGATATTCCTGTTCATAAATCCAACCTAATCATTTTGAATCCTCTCAGTCAACTGTCAATCAGCAAAGTGATGGAAGGTATTATGACAGTATTACTTACTCCCCAGTGGCCTGTCCAGTAATACTTAATTTGGGCTTTTCCAGTGTCAGTCAATGGCAGCAATGTGTATCATCTACAAGATGTACTACAGCAACCTATAAAGGCTGCTGCAATAAGAATTACCGAGCCTGTGACCTTTACTGTCCAGGAGGACAGGGAAGCAGATCCCTTGGAACACCATGATCTTCAAGTTCTCCTCCAAGCCTGGAACTCCCTCCCTAACAGCTCTGTGGATATGTCCATACAATATAGACTGCAGTGATTTATGGAGATGGGCAGCAATGCCCACATCCTCTTAAAGTATAAACAAAATGTCTGAGGAGTCAACCCTTTCACAAGGGAGGAGAGAGAATTGGAGGAAATTAACACAAAAATACTGGATAATTGAAATTTTCTGCATCCGAATTATTTTGCTTTAATTGGAGGCATTCATATTCTTTTCTTGTTTTGCAGATGGATTGCACTGTACTGCACCAGAGAAGACAGAGAGGATAGGCACTGCAGATAGATTCTGACCATCTCTAAAGAACAACTGCACAACTGTGGGAAGACCTCCAGTATTCCAGCATTGCTTACCACAGAGAAGGCTGGGCAGTGAAATCATTTGGTCGGGGGAGCTTTGACATATCATCAGATCTGAAACTGGTCAGTGATGTGGAGCCTTCTGTCAGAACCAACCTTTCCGAAGATTCGGCTGTGGGTGATCGGTCAGGAAGAAGTGTGAATGGACTCAAGGTGTGGTGAGAGCTTCAGTCAAATATTGAGCCTTATGAACCATTGACTTATTCCTACAGGTGAGAGGCTGTTAAAGTGTGAGGGGAACTCCACAGGCTTGTTAAGATCTCCAAACACATAAGGTACATATATTGTATGACTATTAAAATAACAGCAGGTACATGGAAGAGAAACCTTTTAAGTGTGAGGTCTGTGACCGAACCTTTGCACAATCATGGACACTCATGAATCACAGACGCATTCACACCGGGGAGAAACCATTCAAGTGTGAGGTGTGTAACCATGGCTTTGTACAATCATCAGGCCTGGTGAACCACCGGCGGATTCACACTGGGGAGAAACCATTCACATGCAAGGTATGCAACAAATCATTCTCACGGTCATGGACTCTTCATGTGCACCAACGTGTTCACACAGGGGAGAAACCATTCAGGTGTGATGTGTGTGACAAATCATTCTCAGATGCATCAACACTCCAAAAACACCAACGCATTCACACGGGGGAGAAACCATTCACATGTGAGGTGTGTGACAAATCATTCTCAAAGTCATCGACCCTCCTCGTGCACCAACGCATTCATACAGGGGAGAAGCCATTCACATGTGAGGCCTGCATAAAGTCATTCTCATCACTATCAGATCTCCGCAAACATCAACGTATTCACACAGGTGAGAAACCATTCAAGTGTGAGGTATGTGACAAATCATTCTCGTCATCATCAGATCTCCACAAACATGAACGGATTCATACAGGGGAGAAGCCTTTCAGGTGTGTTGTGTGTGACAAATCATTCTCCTTGCTGTCGAATCTCCGCACACACCAACGTATTCATACTGGGGAGAAACCGTTCAGGTGCAAGGCATGCAATAAATCATTCTCTGATTCATCAAGACTTCTGCTTCATCAGAGGATTCACACAGGGGAGAAACCATTCACATGCAAGGTTTGTGAAAAATCATTCTCATCATCATCAAACCTCCACACACACCAACGTATTCACACTGGGGAGAAGCCATTCAGATGTAAGGCATGTGACAAATCATTCTCTGATTCATCAAGACTTCTGCTCCATCAGAGGATTCACACAGGAGAAAAGCCATTCAAATGCAAGGTGTGTGAAAAATCATTCTCTGACTCGTCAAACCTCCGGACACATCAACGAATTCACACAGGGGAGAAACCATTCAAGTGTGAGGTATGTTACAAATCATTCTCTGATTCATCAAGACTCCTGCTGCATCAGAGAATTCACACAAGTGAGAAATCCTTCGTATGCAAGGTGTGTAACAAATTGTTCTCAGACCCATCAACCCTCCGGAGACATCAAAGAATTCACACCGGAGAGAAACCATTCACGTGTGAGATGTGTGACAAGTCGTTCTCAAGGTCATGGAACCTCCTGCTTCATCAGAGGATTCACATGGGGGAGTAATCCACCAGCATTTGTGGTGAATATTTTGGCATCTTCAACCCTTTTCAGATACCAGCCGATTCACATGGAAGAAAATCTGAAGGTGTGATATGTATGACAAAATATTCAAACATTTTTCCGAATCTTTGAAAATGCCAGTTAATGTATCTCCTGCTCCATCAAAGCATTCACACAATCAGTCTGAGTTCTATCATAAAGCTTTCAGACAGTTGTTGGATCTCCTGGAACAGCAGTTAAACCAACTGGAACTGACTAAACAAATTCCTGCTGAATTTTTCTTTAAGTGTGAACTTCTTTGCAAATGGTATTGGGATATCGAACAAGAAGCAGCTTTCACTCCCATCAAACAACTAGTGATGACATCACCAGTGCTGAGGGATTATGATGTCACAATGGAGTCATCCGGACTTGGAGTAACCCCCAGGCAGTGAGGACAACCCGTTGTGTTTGTATCCAGAGCGTTAATACACACTGGATGACATGATGCATGGATTCAGAAAACAATTTTTCTCAATTCAATTTCATCTGCTGCAAAGTGTTTGCAAGGGAAGACAGTGAATCTGACAGACAAGTGTATTCCTCCAGTCAAACAAATTTCACAACAGAGTGCAACTTTTCAAATGTTTCAGGAGGTTTAATGAAAGGTTGACCATTAAGGATCACCTTTTACAGTAAGAGGTTATTGGACAAACAAAAATAAGGTGGTTATCCAAGGTGGCATCTGTACAAAGGGCGTCTGGGTCACTATTCTTGAAGGGATGAGAACAGAGATACTGAAACATGTCCCACTGAACCATCAAGGAGCTGGGTCTAGTTTAAGGAAGGTAAGAGAAGTGCCAAACATGAGCCAAATGTTTGAACAAATTTGATCGATCAGCAGCAACAAATCCTTTATTCTTTCATGGGATGTGGAAACCACTGGCATAACAACATTTGTGGCTCATGTCTTATTGCCCTTGAACTGATTGGTTTGTTAGGCCAGTTAAGAGTCAACAGCACTGCTGTGGGTCTGAAGACACAAATAGATCAGATAAGTATGGTAGCTGTCACTCCTGAAAGGTCATTAATGAACTGTCATGACTCACTGGGATAGTACATTGAAAATCAAGCCCAGTACTCCTGAGCCAGCACAGAAGTTAACATTTTTAAAAGAAAATCTCCAAACTACCTGATTTTCAGACCCAGGTTGATACAATGCACAGGCCAGATCTCTGTACTTAAAATTAAAAAAACTATTTGTTATAGGCAATTAGATCTAGCAACAGGTACACAATTCAATTAAGAGAACTCTACTAATTCAAACTGTAAACCCCTTATAAACCCCTTTTACAAATAAGTGAACAGAAACAGTGATAAAAATTGTGGCCAATCTAAAAGCTATAAAAACAGCTCTGTAGACTTTGTTCTCAAGATCTGTTGGGTTGGTCCTTGCTGATCTGAAGATTTTTCCTGAACCTTCCTTTTTCCAAATGCTTCCATTGGTTTGGAAAAGGCAAAGAGTATCCCTTTCACATCTGAAAGGTCTCTGACTTATCCAGTTGAAAGACCCAACTTGCGGGATGTGCTGAAGGGACAATAAACTGTTTTTCTTATGGTTTAAAGTGACTTATGGTAGAGAATTGAGAGAGCGAGCTTTTAGCTACTGCAGACCTGCTGACTTCTCTTATGGTCTGAAAGGCTTCTCTCTGTTTTATTCACAGCCCAAGCTACTCAGCTACCTAGCAGCCGCTCATGATTGTTGGAGGCAGAGGATCTTTGTCATTGATAACTGGCCATAGTCCACAAACCAAACAACTTAACTTGTAAACAACTCGTCAGCATATTGCTGGACCCCAGAACTATACAAACAACATCACATCTGGTGTCAAATTTCTTGATTTCAAAATATATTTTGTAACAGTTCTTTCTCATTTCAGTCCACAGTTTTAAATCACATGGAAATGAAAAGATATGCTCTTTACAGAACCAAAGTGTTTTTTCAAAAATCAATTATAGCTTCATGGCCAGCATTATTGAGACTAGATTTAATTTCCAGATTTATTCATGGTATTTAAATTCCACCAGCTGGTGTAATGGAGCTACCAAGGCAATTACGTTCCTCAGAAAGAGAAATGTCATTTCAGAAAACAGCAAACATCACATGAAGAGTCACCAACAACTCAAATACATGCCATGAGAAGAGCTGTGCACTTCACAGATTGTGTGCATTGCTGTGAATAGACAAAAAACATTGGAACAGACTGGAAATCAACTGTTTTTTTTTTTCCCATTCATTTTATGTTTGGACCAATTTGCAACAGTATTTTTTTAATAAAATGGAATATTGGATAAAAATCTTTTTTTGTACTGCGGCTTCTAACATCCACATGAGATCAATATCATTGTATGTAAATTAGGAATTGAAGGCAGTTACCATTTTACCATCTGGAACATTACTTGAAATTCAAATGGATGGAAGTATTTCTGAAGCACCAAGAGTTTCCTGAAGCTTGTGAAAGTGAGCGATGAACGGGAGGTGACTTTGAGCAGATCAGGTGGAGATTTAAACTTATCTGAATATATTTCAGTTATTGCAGCTACTATCTCAGTTTCTTTGCAGACGTTTGTCAGAGCTTTCAAGTGAGGGATTAGCATTATTCATCCTCAAAGGCTTTGAAGTTGACAATATCAGAGGAAGTGGCAGAGGAAGGGTACAATTACACCATTTAAAATATTGTACATGGATAGGAAATATTTAGAGGGATATAGGCCAAAAACAGGCAAACGGGACTAGTTCATTTTAGGAAACTGGTCAGCATGCACAAGTTGGGCTGCAGGACTTGTTTCAACATGAGTTGAAAAAAAGAAAAGAGTAGGAGTGAAGATAGAACCAGTATTAGAACCTCTGATGCAGAAAGTGAGCCTGGGACTTGGGGACTGTGTTTAAATTGGGGAGTGAGAGACTGAAGGATCTGGAGGTGACCAGCTTCGACAAAGTAAGTGAAGGGTCAATTTGAATGAGAGATTGATGTAGGGCAAGGATACTTGTGACTTTGGTTTGATTTGGGGGTGGGGGGGGAGAGGGTGTGGTCATGGTGGTGACTTTTTAATGAAAGATCATCTCATCTTTATATGTTAATGACACTTCCAGCATTTTTTGATTCAAATTTTTAAAACCTATACGCAGATCATTTGGCCCAACTGCTTTCACCTGGCGCTTATGCTCCACACGAACTTTCTCCCTCCCTATTTTTTCTCACCTCTCAGCAGATTGTTCTTTTTTTTCCCCTCATGGTTTTATCTGGCTTCTCATCAATTGCATCTAAACTATTTCCTCAACCATTCCCATTGGGAGCAAGTTCCACATTCTTGTGTTTCTCATGGTGAAGAAGTTTATCCTGAATTCTTCATTAGACTTATTATCGACCGACTAATTTTGGACTCCTCCACACAAGTGGAAACACTTTTTATCTATTTACCCCAAAGTCTTCATTTATAATGCATCATTGTAAAGATTTCTGTCATGTCACCCTTCAGCCTTCTCTTTTCTGCGGAGAAGAGTGCTGGTTTGTTGAGTCTTTCCTGATAGTTACAATCTCTCAATTCTCAGTCTCATCCTTATCAATGCTTTTTCATACCTCCTCCAGTTTCTTTTGAATATGAAGGATTAGAACTGTCCACAGTGCTCGGAGTGTGGTCCAAGCAAGATTCTAAACAAGTTCAACATAACTACTCTGCTTTTCAATTCTATTCCTCAAGAGAGGACCACAGTGCTATAGTTTATTTAGACTTGTCAATATACTTTTGTGATCAACAAGGCTTAAATTATTAAATTGTACTGTACATTGAGTACAGGAGTTGCGGCTGTACAGGACATTGGTTAGGCCACTATTGGAATATTGAGTGCAATTCTGGTCTCCTTCCTATCGGAAAGATGTTGTGAAACTTGAAAGGGTTCAGAAAAGATTTACAAGGATGTTGCCAGGGTTGGAGGATTTGAGCTATAGGGAGAGGCTGAACAGGCTGGGGCTGTTTTCCCTGGAGCGTCGGAGGCTGAGGGGTGACTTTATAGAGGTTTACAAAATTATGAGGGGCATGGATAGGATAAATAGGCAAAGTCTTTGTCCTGGGGTTGGGGAGTCCAGAACTAGAGGGCATAGGTTTAGGGTGAGAGGGGAAAGATATAAAAGAGACCGCAGGGGCAACTTTTTCACGCAGAGGGTGGCACATGTATGGAATGAGCTGCCAGAGGAAGTGGTGGAGGCTGGTACAATTGCAACATTTAAGAGGCATTTGGATGGGTATATGAATAGGAAGGGTTTGGAGGGATATGGGCTGGGTGCTGGCAGGTGGGACTAGATTGGGTTGGGATATCTGGTCAGCATGGACGGGTTGGACCGAAGGGTCTGTTTCCATGCTGAACATCTCTATGAGTCTATATGTTCCGTGACAACAGGCTTAATTTATATGTACAATAGAGATGTTGTTGAGAAAGTCTTTTGAGGGCCAATACTGTAATGTAGCATCAAGAGAAAAACAGAAATGGTCAAAGGGAAGGTAGGGCCATTTTGCATCTTTGGGTTCCAGTGAGTTGACTTTTAGCAGTAAATAGAAGCCAAGATAATGGTACTGGTTAGCTTGAAGAATGATCTGATCACAGGTCTCCAGTCAAAAAGGTACACTTTTCGTGAGATTCTTTTGGAGATGCCGGAGCACTCTTCCCCAGGGGAATTATAAATAAAGGGCACAAGAGAAGGTTACATTATTGTGCGGAAGATAGGAGTAGATAGAACACAGGGTCTAGTGAGAGGGAGGAACTGAAGGTAATCAATATGATTAGGGAAATTGTGTTGGGGAAATTGATTAGAATAAGGGCTGATAAATACACAGAAGCTGGTAATCTATATCCTGTTAAGAAAGCGGCCCGAGAAATAGTGAATGCATTGATGGTCATTTTCTAAAACTTAATTTGATTTATGATTCTAACATATACCTAGGTACAGTGAAAAGTTTTGTTTTGCGTGCAGTACAGACAGATCATATCATACAAAATACCTTTGGGTAATAGAATAGAGCAAAGAATACAGCATTACAGCTGCAGAGAAGGTGCACAAGAGCGAGATCAACATTAAATATGAAACTTGAGAGATCGATTCAGAAATCTAATAACAGCATGGAGGAAGCTTTTCTTGAGTCTGT
This sequence comes from Chiloscyllium plagiosum, assembly GCF_037043375.1. Taxonomy (NCBI): domain Eukaryota; kingdom Metazoa; phylum Chordata; class Chondrichthyes; order Orectolobiformes; family Hemiscylliidae; genus Chiloscyllium; species Chiloscyllium plagiosum. The sequence continues at coordinate 59,771,568 of NW_028270173.1, forward strand.
TGCTACATGTGTTTGAGCTTATGTATCTTCTGCCTGATAGAAGAGGTTGGACGAGGTTATAACCAGGGTGGGAGGGGTCTTTGATTATGTTGGCTACCTTCCCATCAACAAGTATAATGGAGTTAATGGATGTAAGGTTGATTTGCATGATGGACTGGGCTGTATTCACAACTCTCTGTAGTTTCTTATGGTCCTGAACACAGGAGTTGTCAGACCAAGCCGTGATGCATCCGCATAGAATGCTTTCTGTTTTGCATCTCTGAAAATTGGTGAGAGTCTTTATGGACATGCCAAATTTCCTTAGCCTCCTGAGGAAGTACAGGCATTGTTGTGCTTTCTTGATTGTAGCGTCAACGTGGGTGAACCAGGACAGATTGTTAGTGATTGTCATCCCGAGGAACTTGACACTTTCGACCGTCTCCACCTCAGCACCATTGATGCAGACAGGAGTGTGGTCTCCACCTTGCTTTCTGAAGTCTTTCATTTTGGTGATGTTGAGGGAGTGATTGTTATTTTTACACCATTCCACCGAGCACTGTATCTCTTTCCTGTATTCTGTCTCTTCATTGTTTGAGATCAGACCTACAATGGTGGTGTCATCAGTGAACTTGTAGATGGAGTTAGCACAGAATTTGGCGACAGTCATGGGTGTAAAGTGAGGGGCTGAGTTTGCAGCCTTGCGGGGCACCGGTGTTAAGGATTATCATGGAGGAGGTGTTGTTGCCTGTTCTCACTGATTGCAGTCTGTGGGTCAGGAAGTTGAGGATCCAATTGCAGAAGACGGAGCAGAGACCTAGGTCTTGAAGTTTGGATATTGTTGGTTGGAATTATGGAATCAAGGTCAATAGATGCTGGAACAGCTTCTATGATTGGCAGGTAGCTAATGTAACTCCAATATTTAAAGAAGGAGGTAAAGAGAAAACAGGGAATTATCAACTGGTTAGTCTGACATCAATATTGGGGAAATATCACACCATGAGTACTGTGTGTAGTTTTGGTCTCCTTATCTGAGGAAGGATATTTTGGCTATGGAGGGAGTGCAACAAAGGGTTTACCAGGCTGACTCCTGGGATGGCAGGACTGACATATGAAGAGAGACTGGATAGACTAAGACTATATTCACTGGAGTTTATAAGAATGAGGGGCGTTTCATAGATAGCTATAAAATTCTAATAGGACTAGACACGGTAAATGCAGAATATTCCCAATGTCTGGGAGCCCAGAAGCAGAGATCACAGTCTAAGGATACAGGGTCTGCATTTAGGACCACAATGAGAAATTTCTGCACCCAGAGAGTGATGAGCTTGTGAAAGTCTCTGCCAGACAAACTGGGTGAGGCAAAATATTGTATGTTTTCAAGGAGGACTTAAGTATAGTTCTGAGGGCCAAAGGAATCAAAGGATAAGGGTCAAAGTGGGAGCAGGGGAGATAAGTTGGATGACCATGATCAAATTGAATGGCCTGAAGGAGAGAATGGCTTCCTCTTGCCCCGATAAATCCAGTGTTGGGATCAGCTTTAGAAAATAGTATAACGGCTAAAGGGCCTTAACAGAATGTGAATAGGTTTCATGAGGATGCTACCTTTGAGAGAGAGAGAGAGAGAGAGAGAGAGCAAGAGGGAGAGAGAGGGCGCAAGGGGCATTCCACACAACAGCTTTAGGTGTGCAGTTTCCAAAGTTAAGGTGGACTGAGGAACTAGTGTTGAAGTTTTAAAAGTGCAACAGATTGTATGTTAGAGTTAAGTTGACAAAACTAAAATCTTGAAGAACAACATGACTCAAGAAATTAGGTTTGATTAGATTCCCTACAGTGTGGAAACAGGCCCCTTGGTCCAACCAGTCCACACCGACCCTCCGAAGAGTAACCCACCCAGACTCATTTCCCTCCGACTCATGCACCTAACACTATGGGCAATTTAGCATGGCCAATTCATCTGACCTGCACGTCTTTGGACCATGGGAGGAAACCGGAGCACCTGGAGGAAACCCACACAGACATGGGGAGAATGTGTAAACTCCACACAGAGGTTGGAATCAAACCTGGGACCCTGGTGCTGTGAAGCAGCAGTGCTAACCACTGAGCCACCAGGTCCGAGATCCACCAGAAAGATAGTTCAACATGTCGAACTTGTGTAACAGGTCATCTTTACTGTCCAATAAGCTTTGTCAGCTTACATTTTAAATCAATTATTTTCATTTTTGTCAATAAGTTACCAAATGAGCATTTCTTACCCTGGGGTTTACTATAGAGTTCAAATGCTACTTTTAACCTTAACCATGCACAACTTGTAAACCTGACCATTGCTCACCCCCAATATAGCCAATTAAATTAATTTGACAACATGAACACAAATTGTTATTTTCAAACCTCTATCATCACTTCATAATCTCTATCCCTCCATTAAAGTGCACACAACTCAACTCTTCTAATTTTACTGTGATTCACAGAATTTGTTCAAGACTCCTGCAAATCTATTCCTATTCCACTCCTACATTAGGAGTTATAAACTGTCATGAAAAGAACTCCTGACATTATTACAAGCAATTGAAATTCCGGCCTGTCTTTGTATTTCTGTAAATAATTCTCACACAGCATCTGTTACGTGGGAATGAACTGGAAATCTCTTGAGTTACACAGCATAAAAGATCTGGAGTTTTTGTCTATTTTATGAACAGCCATGTAACATACCCAACTGGGACTGCAGTAATGGTTTTAGAACCCAAGTATTAGTACAGACAAATCAGGATGAGAAATGCATTATTAGTAGATTAGTGATTAAATTCCCTACAGTGTGGCAACAGGCCCTTCGGCACAAAAAGCCCACACCGACCTGCCGAAGAGTAACCCACCCAGTCCCATTTCTCTCTGACTAATGCACCTAACACTACGGGCAATTGAGCACAGCCAGTTCACCTAACCTGCACATCTTTGGACCGTGGGAGGAAACCGGAACACCCGGAGGAAACCCACGCAGACACGGGGAGAATATACAAACTCCGCACAGACAGTCGCCCAAGGCTGGAAGTGAACCTGGGATCCTAGTGCTATGAGGCAGTAGTGCTAACCACTGAGCCCCATGGATCCACAAAGCTTCCCAAATATGCATGATGTGATTACAAGACAAAAACATGGGTGTAACTGAACTGCTGTTGCCTTGTTCAAGCATGAATGGTGGAGAGAGAAACTGTGATTGCATTTGTGATACACTTGGCACTGAACAACAGATCGAAACAAATTTAACAGCAAATTCTACTTCAGAATCAGTCTCTAATAAAACAATATTGAACAAATTAATTCATAAATAAATCTCCAGTAAGAAAGGCTTTTATGTGCTGAGATACATGTGACAGAAACATTTTAAACATCTTCATAATAATTTATAATGTCTTGTGCGAGCTACTGAAATAAATACCCTCAATTACTCAAATTATATTGCAGCTCAAAAAAAGCAAGAAGGCTTTGACAGTTTTATTCCCCAAAGTGATCTCTGTGTCACTGATTGGTTTTGTCATAAATATTGCCCATATTTCATTCCCAAAATCACTTTTCACTGCACTGATTGATTTACCTTTCAGTATCCAGACTGGTTACTCAGTCAGAACACTCTGATAGGATAATCAGGGATTCCGGGATGTGCTCGTGAAATTAAATTTGAACACATTTTTGTGTGTGAGGTGGAGTAATGGAGGGTCAAAATAAATCACTGACATGACCAAAGTGTATCAGTTCAGGGAAATCAACTCAGAGAAAACAATCACTCTGAATGGAAGGGGAAATGTTTGTGAGAGAATCTTGGCGAAAGGAGAATGGCACGGAGTTCAGAAACTCACATGGCATGTTGCCTCCACCTGACTTCTCACTTTGCTGATACGCTCCTCCCAAGACTTGGCACACGTCCCAGCCCCCCCCCGAACCAAATACCCAGCACCTTCAGGTGGTCGGTCCTGACGGTGAAGGGGATCGAGGATTGGTCGGCCCAGTTCCCGAAGAGCATGGTCTCACTCTTGCCTCGGTCTACCTTGGCCCCCGAGGCCCTTTCAAAATGGTCACATATGCACATGAGTCTGCGCACGGACAGCGGATCTGAGCAGAAAACGGCGACGTCATCCATGTACAGGGAAGCCTTAACCTGCAGGCCCCCGCTGCCAGGAATAGTCACCACTCTCAGGCTCGCATCCTTCCTGATGGACTCGGCAAATGGCTCTATGCAGCACGCAAACAAGGCAGGAGAGAGAGGGCAGCCCTGCCTGACTCCAGATCTGACTGGGAAGCTATCTGATTCCCACCCATTGATTGAGACTGCACTGACAATGTTGGTGGAGAGCAGTCTGATCCAATTGCAGATTCCCTCCCCAAAGCCCATTTTGGAGAGAACATCTCTCATATACCTGTGTGATATCCTGGTCCAGGCTGATCAGGCAGGTGTCCAACCCTCTGTCCTGCACTTAGGCGATCGTATCCCTGAGGAATGCGAGACTCTCAGCGATCTTCCTGCCCGGCACAGCACAGGTTTGGTCAGGGAACGGGCCGTAGAGCACGGAGTCCCCCGTCACAGCGCTGCTCCTGACGAACCTCGACAAACACCACTCCATTCTTCTCCAGACTTCCTCTGCATAGGCACATTCCAAAAGGAGGTGTGTGACAGTCTCGTCCCCCCTGCAGCCGCTTCGAGGGCAGCGTGCGGTGCGGCTGAGAGTCCGGCCGTGCATAAAGGATCTCACAGGCAGAGCCCTTCTCACCACCAGCCAAGCCATGTCTTGGTGCTTGTTGGAAAGTTCTGGCGATGAGGCATTCTGCCAAATGGCTTTGACAGTCTGCTCAGGGAACCGCTCGATAGGATCCGCCCTCTCCTTTTCCCGAAGGGTCTCAAGGACACTACGTGCTGACCACTTCCTGATGGACTTGTGGTCAAAGGTGTTTTTCTTCATAAACTTCTCCACGAAGGACAGGTGATACGGAACGGTCCAACTACACGGAGCGTTCCGCGACAGTGAGGCCAGGCCCATCCTTCGCAACACCGGGGACAGGTAGAACCTCAGTACGTAGTGACACTTGGTGTTTGCGTACCGGGGATCCACGCACAGCTTGATGCAGCCACACACAAAGGTGGCCATCAGGGTGAGGGTGGCATTGGGTGTATTTTTTCCCCCGTTGCCCAGATCTTTGTACAGCGAGTCCCTTCGGACCCGGTCCATCTTTGGCCTCCATATAAACTGGAAGGTGGCGCAGGTGACTGCAGCAGCACAGGTTCCAGAGCAGAAGATGTCAACATTTATCAGATCTGTCCCAAAAGTTTGTGAAACCCAACATCTCCATAAATATCTCGGACATTGCAGCAAAAACTCACATTTAAGTCAGAAAATGTTGGAGAGATTTTCTCTGGCAGTGTCTTCCTGTGTTTGACGGAGGGAGGGACAGGCCATCTCCTCAAACATGACTGAATTACAGCCCCAAGCCCAGAAAGCTCCCCCTTCACTGAGGTTGTTTAAAACTCCCCACAGGGACTCAACTCAATTCATCCAAACCGCTCACAATCCCGCTCCGAACTACATTACCCATGATGCATGTGGGCCACGCGCCCGCGCAGTGAGGGGTGACTGCATGGAATCAAAGGATAGCCCGCGGTGTCTGACGGGAGCTGTAGTCTGGCACGCGCAGCGGCGGTTGGCACCCAGCGTTCGGTCCTTCAAATTTGAGGCGAAAGTGAGGACTGCCGATGAGAGTCGATAGTGTGGCGCTGGAAAAGCACAGCTGGTCAGGCGGCAGCCGAGGAGCAGGGGAATCAACGTTTCGGGCTTTTTTCGTCCGAAATGTCGATGTTCCTGCTGCACTGATGCTGCCTGACGTTGCTGTGATTTTCCCAGCGCCACATTCTCGAGTTCAAATCTGAGCGCGTGCGAGCCTGAGTGGCTGTCACGTGGGCGGTGCTGGAATTGGGGGTGCGCACCTGTAAATGGAGGTCTGCAGCAGCAAGTTCTGGGATCGCAGTCACTGTCCTGCACCCCTCTTTTCTATTACTTTACTACTGGACTTTCCTCACCATGATTTCCTTCCAGCTCCATGTCATCATCTTCTCACAACCTCTTTGACATTATCTCCTTGCTCCTGTTTCAGCACAGAAAGAGGCCAATCATCCATTTCTGTAAAATCCAGGACACTGGCCCTCTGGAGAAGAAATTTCTTGTGCCACTCACCTTCCTTCTCCTTGTAACATAAGAACACACAAAATAGGAGCAGTAGGGCATCTGGCCCATCGAGCCTCTTCGCCAATCAATACGATCATGGCTGATCTTATCGTTGACTTAGTTCCATTTAGTTGCATGTTCACCATAACCTATAATTCCTTTACAGCTCAAAAATGTATTGATCTTTGCCTTAAAAATATCTAACAAGTTAGTCTCAACTGTGTCACTGAACAGGGAAGTCCACAAATTCATAACCCTTTGAATGAAGAAGTTCCTCCTTCACTCAGTGCTGAATCTGCTCTCCCTTATTTTGAGGCTATGACCCCTCATTCTAGTTTCACCCAGCAGTGGGAACAATCTCCCTGCTTCTATCCTATCTATTCCCTTCGTAATTTTACATGTTTTGATAAGATCCCCCCTCATTCTTTTAAATTCTAATCAGTACAGTCTCTCCTCAAACCTCTCAATTCTAGAATCAACCTAGTGAATCTCTTCTACACTCCGTTCAGTGCCAGTACATCCTTTCTCAAGTAAGGAGACCAAAACTGTACAAATTAAAAATCGCACACCAGATTATCGTCCAACAAGTTTATTTGGAAGCACTAGCATTCGGAGCGCTGCTCCTTCATCAGGTACTATCACCTGATGAAGGAGCGTTGCTCCGAAAGCTAGTGTGCTTCCAATTAATCCTGTTGGACTACAACCTGGTGTTGTGTGATTTTTAACCAAATAAACCTGTTGGACTATAACCTGGTGTTGTGTGACTTTTAACTTTGTACACCCCAGTCCAACACCGGCATCTCCAAATCAAAACTGTACAGTGCTCCAGTTGTAACCTCACCAGCACCCTATATAGCTGCAGCATAACCTCCCTGTTTTAAAATTCTATCCCGCTTAAGATGAAGGACAATATTCCATTTGCCTTCTTAATTACTTGCTGCATCTGCAAACAAACCTTTTAAGATTCATGCACAAGGATATCTAAGTACCTCACACAGCAGCATGCTGCAATTTTTCACCATTAAATAATAGTCCATTTTGCTATTATTCCCACCAAAATGAATGACATCACATTTACCAACATTGTACTCCATCTTGCCAGACACTTGCCCACTCACTTAACCTATCTATATCCTTCTGCAGACTTTCAGTGTCCTCTGCATACTTTGCTTTACCATTCATTTTAATATCATCTGCAAACTTTGACATACTACACTTGGTCCCCAGCTCTAAGTCATCTCTGTGAAATGTAAACAGTTGTGGTCCCAACTCTGATCATTGAGGCACACCACTAACCACTGATCGCCAACCAGAAAAACAATCATTTATCCCCATCCTTTGCTTTCTGTTAGTTAACTCAATATTCTGTCCATGCTAATACATTACCCAGAACACCATGTACCTTTTCTTATGTACCATGTATCTTATGCAGTAGCCTTTTGTGCAGCTCCTTGTCAAATGCTTTATGGAAATCCAGATACACCACATACATCAGTTCCTCTTTGTGCACAGTGCTTGAAATGTCATGATCTAACCCATGCTTCCTTTCAGGAAAATAATCTAATTCCCTTTTGGAATTTAAGAGGATAGCTATCATTTCTGCAGTGTGTAGCACAGGTTTGTTTGTAAGGCTGACTATATTGACATCTAATATCTATTGCCTAAGTCACAGACTGTTTGATTTACATAAATCATTATAAACTTGCAAATGCTTATTTAAAATCCAGCTAATCCCCATACATCAGTTTGGTGTAAACCTGCCCACTTCGTAAACCTCATTGTACATGAAAATATATGTCCAGGTCCTAAGTATTGCACTTATGATGCATTGAAAAGTTAACCCCAAACTGAAACACAGACTCAGAGAATCATACAGTCGAGAAGAGGGCCTTAAGGTCATCAAATCTGTACTGTCAAATATATTCTAAGTTTGCACCAGTCCCACTTTCCAGCAGTTGGCCCATGGCCTTGAATGTTATGACATTTCAAGTGCTCATCCAAGTACTTATGAGGTAACTCTCCTCAACTATCATCCCAGGCAATGCATTCCACTTCCTCTGCATTAAAAAAAAGCTTTTCTCAAATCCCTTCTAAATGTTCTGCCCTTCACCTTAAATATGTGCCCCTCTTGTAACTAACCATTCAACTGAGGGGAATGGCTGCTTTCTATTCACCCTGTCTAAACCCCTAGTAACCTAGTCAGGTCCCACCTCCATCATAAAATACCCCAGGCTTATCAGGACTGTCTTCATAACTATTATACTCCATCCTTGGTGACACGGAGGCTCAGTAGTTAGCACTGATGCCTCAGAGCACTCCCCAACCTTATCCCAGTTCCAACCTTCCAGCTCAGCACTGCCCTCATGACCTGTTCTACCTGTCCATCTTCCTTCCCACCTGTTACCTTTACCCCCACCTCCATCTACCTAATGCATTCTCAGCTACCTTTGTCCCAGCCCCACCTCCCTCCCATTTATTTCTCCACCCCCCAGGCTCCCAGCCTCATTCCTGATAAAGGGCTTTTGCCCAAAACATTGATTTTCCTGCTCTTCGGATGCTGCCTGGCCTGCTGTGCTTTTCCAGCACCACACTCTCAACTGATAAAGGTAAATGCCCTGTATACTTTCTTAACTACCTATTAACCTGTTTAACCACCTTCTGGAATCTGTAGGCAAGCACCCACTATCCCTCTGTTCTTCTGAGCTTCCTAACGTCCTGCCATTCATTGAGTACTCCCTTGTCTCCTTACGTCTTCCAAAGTGTATTACCTCACACTTATCAGGGTCAAATTCCATCTGTCACAGATCTGCCCCGAAGTATATATCAACAATATCCTCCTGTAACCTAAAATGTTTCTCCTCACCATGAACCACCCAGCCAATCTACGTGTCATCCAAAACCTTACTTATCATCCCCCCACCTTCTTATTTATGTTATTTATAAATAAACACAAACGATAACAGACCCATAGTGATCCCTGTCGTATGCCACTGAACAGTCACACAAATAGCCTTCCTCAACCACCCTCTGCCTCCTGCCATTAAGCCAATTTTGGATCCAGCTTGTCAAGTAATTCTGGATCCTATGAGCTTTTACCAACTTTATCAGTTTCCAACACGGGACCGTGTCGAAGGCCTTACTGAAATGTATACAAACGACATTAACTGCAATACCATCTATACGAGTAACCTGGCTTGATAAAACATCTTTTGTCTTATTTTGGTTTTAATGAGGTGGTCTGTAACTGAGACAGAAGCATAGAATGATGTAGATTTTAACCAGAAGAAATGAAGGTTTTGTATAATAAACCATACTGTATTTTTTCCTTCTCATTGGAAGACATTGAATAGGCTTGAGCAGCTCGAGAGGGGAACGGGTCTGTTGGGGATCACAAGTGGAGGTGATGGTGGGGTTGAGTAAATCAGTCACTGCAGAAATGTTGTGGTGAATGGAGGGTCAAAGGCCTGGATAATGTTTTTTGTTTTGAGTGTGTGGTTATCAGTGAATTGGGAAATAGTTCTTTTTCCCAAAAATGAATACAGAAGGCTGCAGACCTGGAATGTGAATGTGGGATGTAGATCAGGGTTAGTGATCAGAGCTGGCCTTCTTTGTGATGGAAGGATGAGGATGAGAGGACTAAGGCCGGGTGAGACAGCAAGACCAAGGAGGTGGCGAGGAATCATGGTTGGAGAAATAACTGAAACTGACAGGACAACCAAGGAAACTTCTAGAAAGATGATTATTCCTCACATATAATCGATACTTTGCAATATTAATTACTGACACACAAAAAAGCAAACTTCAATCTGTCTTTTCATTCCTCGAATTGATATAATTAGGAGATCACAGCAGGTCAGGCAGCATCTATGGAGAGACAGCGAGCAAATGTTTCAAGTCTAGATGACTCTTCATCAGATTGTGTTTGAAAAGAAAGGGCTGGCCCACAAAAAAGCATCAAATTTGGCAGTAATTACCAAGAGGGAAAAGGTCAAGTTACAATCACCACACCCCCCCAAATTTTGGACAGCCCCAGTGTCCCAATGGATAAATCACTGTCCTCCCAAAACCAGGGATTGTGGGTTCAAGTCCCAGCTGGGGTGGAGCAAAGTTTGGTCAAGATACAAACCTCAAAACCCTTTCTCTCGACATTGTTTGATCTGAATGTGACAATCTGGGCAGTTCCCACTCAGCCCCTTCTCACTCTGTCACTTACTTTCCAGTGACATAAAGCAATGTAATACTTCTCTCAAGCTGAGCACCATTGCCATCTCACCCCAGTTCCCAGACAAATCCTGTCCCTTTAGATGCTGTCTTCAGTTTAGCCAACACCCCACAATCACTACTTTGAAATGCCAATTGATGAAGTGTAAAATTCTATTGAGAGATTTATGTCAGAATGGATTTTTTTATTTCAAAAATATACTTTATTCATAAAATAATTTGATGGTCTGTACAGTTGGTCATGCCATACATATGTAAACATTTACATACACAGATCAGAATTTTAAAAGACCCAGTACAACCCATGGACAAAACCAACGTCATCTACAAAATTCCATGCAAGGACTGCCACAAACACTACATAGGACAAACAGGAAGAAAGTTAGCCACCAGGATACACGAACACCAGCTAGCCACAAAAAGACACGACCCTCTCTCCCTCGTAGCCCTACGCACAGATAAAAAACCCACCATTTCGACTGAGACAACACATCTATCCTGAAACAGGCTAAGCAAAGACATGCCAGAGAATTCCTAGAGGCCTGGCACTCCAACCACAATGCCATAAACAAACACATAGATCCAGATGCCATCTATCAACCCCTCAGAAAATGAACCGGAAATGACATCACCACAAAACCCCAGGAACCCCATCCAGGAGAAAGATATAAAAAGAAAGCAGGAGACCTCAGCTTCTAATCACTTAGAGGTCGCCACTGATGATGTTACCTAGCCAGGTGATGAAACGTCTGGATATCAAACCTACAGCTCAGCGAGCAAACCTACACCCTTAATCTCAACCTGAGCTACAAACCTTCACAAACCTTGCAAAAACCTGTCAGACTATAACCTGGTGTTCTGTTAGACGATAACCTGGGGCCCTTCGGCCCCAACAAGGCCATACCGACCCTGTGGGAGAAATTAGCCCGATAAGGCAGAGAGAGCACACAAATCAGATAGGGGGAAACTGACAAGCTGTTTCTTACAAGCCATATGGTTGGAAGAGAAACTGACTAGTCTGACACAGAACTGACAGTCTGTACAGGGAGATCAAGGGTTCTCTTCCTCTAGCTGAGGATGAAGCCAGGTTTTATAAGAATCTTGTACAAAAAGATTAATGAAAATGGGGAAAGATACAATGTATCTGGAAATGGAGTAATCTAGTAACAATGATGATAATTGAAAAACAGTTATCGGATGAATGTCCTGAATCACGATACAATGCAACATCCTGACAGTATCAATGGGATCAGGAGATTCCAGCTCTTTGCAGGTTGGTGAGAATGTCTCTTCTGAAACAGTAAGGGGCTTCCATTGTTCCTGTCCTGGGAACAATGCCCTTGGTGGTGTCTCTCCGTCTGACCTGTTCTTTGTGTGGCTTTGGTATTGCTGTGTTATGAGACTACCCTCGGGGTTGTGGGAGGTTCGCAATCTGCTTTGAGAGCGCAAGATTTCTTTTAATTTTAAAATTTGTCCTTTATTCATAGAAATGTCTTTACATATATGTGTTTTCTCACAAATACAGGGTACAGTAGCATATCAAAGAAGCTATTACACATTGGAGTTTTACTCTAATCAACAAACTAAAGGCATCTCTTAGATTAGATTATTTACTGTGTGGAAACAGGCTCTTTGGTCCAACAAATCCACACTGACCCTCTGAACAGCAACCCACCCAGACCCATTCCCCTACATTTACCCCTTCACCTAACACTGTGGGCAATCTAGCATGGTCAATTCACCTAACCTGCACATCTTTGGACTGTGGGAGGAAACTGGAGCACCCGGAGGAAGCCCATGCAGACATGGGGAGAATGTGCAAACTCCACACAGACAGTCACTTGAGGTGGGTACCGAACCGGGGTCTCTGGCGCTGTGAGGCAGCAGTGCTAACTACTGCACCACTGTGCCACCCACAAGATTGCATTTACAGAATATGATAAAGAGGTTTATACCACCCCGATTATAGCGGGTCAAACTGAAGTTCAGGCTGTTCTCCCTGTTCCCAAAGAAGAATTGAAGCATGGACTATTTCTAAATGGGGAGAACATTTGGAAATCTGAAGTGCAAAGAGACTTGAGAGTTCTAGTCCAGCATTCTCTCAAGGTAAAACTTGTAGGTTGAGTCAGTAGTTGGGAAGGCAAATGCAATGTTGGCATTTATTTTGAGACGAACAAATAACAAAGAAATTTACAGGAACAGGCCCTTCAGCCCTCTAAGCCTCTGCCGATTCAGCTTCTCTGTCTAAACCTGCCACCTATTTTCAAAAGCTCTGTGTCGTTTTGTTCCCTCCCCATTCATGTATCTACCTGGATATATCTTCAATGACGTTGTTGTTCTAGCCCCTACCACCTCCACTAACAATGTGTTCCAGGCACCCACAACCTTCTGCCTGATGAACTTTCCACACATATCTACCCTAAACTTTGCCCCTCTCACCTTGAACATGTGACCCCTAGTGATTGAATCCTCCAGTCTGGGGAAAAGCTTCTTGCTGTCCATCCTGTGTCTACTTCTCATGAATTTTTAGGCCTCAATCAGGGCCCTCCTCAACCTCTGTCGTTTCAATGAAAATAATCCTAATCTACTTAGCCTTTCTTCATGATTAGCCATGGTCCACATTCTTTCAGCAATGTTGGGACCAGAACTGCACGTAGTATTCCTAATGTGGCCGAACCAAAGTCTGAAACAACTGTAACATGACCTGCCAACTCTTGTACTCAATACCCCGTCTGATGAAGGAAAGGATACCGTATGCCTTTTTGACCACTCTACTGATCTACGTTGCCACCTTCAGGGTACAATGGATCTGAACACCAAGATCTCTCTGTACATCAATTTTCCCCAGGACTTTTCCATTTAATCTATAGTTCACTCTGGAATTTGATCTTCCAAGATCCATCACCTCACATTTGTCCGGAGTGGACACCATCTGCCATTTCTCTGCCCAACTCACCAAACTGTCTGTATTCTGCGGTATTCTCTGACAGACCCCTTCACTATCTGCTACTCCACCAATCTTAGTTTCATCTGTAAACTTGCTCATGAAGCAACCCACATGTTCCTGCAAATCATTTATGTACATCAGAAGCAACAGTGATCCCAGCACGGATCCCTGTGGAACACCATTGGTCACAGGTCTCCATTTTGAGAAGTTCCCCACCACTAATACTCTCTGTCTGCTGTTGCCCAACCTGTTCTCTATCCATCTAGCTAGAACAGCCTGGACCCTGTGCGACTTCACCTTCTCCATCAGCTTACCATAGGGAACCCTATCAAATGCCTTATCAAAGTCCATGTATATGACATCTACGTCTCTTCCCTCAATAATCAACGAGGACTGGAATATAAAAGCAGAGATGTACTTCTGAGGTTCTATAAAACTCTGGACATAGAGTCATAGAGATATACAGCATGGAAACAGACCCTTCAGTCCAACTCATCCATGCCGACCAGATATCCTAACCTAATCGAGGCCCATTTGCCAGCACTTGGCCCATATCCCTCCAAACCCTTCCTATTCATATACCCATCCAGATGCCTTTTCAATGCTGTAATTGTACCAGCCTCCACCACTTCCTTGGAAAAATGTGTTGCTGGAAAAGCGCAGCAGGTCAAGCAGCATCCAAGGAGCAGGAGAATCGACGTTTCGGGCATAAGCTCTTCTCCACCACTTCCTCTGGCAGCTCATTCCATACACGTACCACACTCTGTGTGAAAAAGTTGTCCCTTAGTTCCCTTTGAGATCTTTCACTTCTCACCCTGAACGTGTGCCCTCTGCTTCTGGACTCACCCACCTGAGGGAAAAGATCTTGTATGTTTATCCTATCCATTCCCCTCATGATTTTATAAACCTCTATAAGGTCACCCCTCAGCCTCCGACACTCCAGGGAAAACAGTCCCAGCCTATTCAGTCTCTCCCGAAAGCTCAAATCCTCCAAACCTGGCAACATCCTTGTAAATGTATTCTGAACCATTTCAAGTTTCACAACATCCTTCCGATAGTAAGGAGACCAGAATTGGACACAATACTCCAAACTCTGCCTCACCAATGTCCTGTACAGCCGCAACATAAAATCCCAACTCCGATACTGAACCCTCCAACCAATGAAGGGAAGCATATAAAATGCCTTCTGTAATTGATCTGTGACTCGACGTTCAAGGAAGCGTGAACCGACACTCCAAGGTCTTTATGTTCAGCAACACTCCCTACATTCAGAGCGTGGCAAATTCATGGAATTCACTGCCACAGAAGGCCTAGTCAGTTACAAATCACACCACAACAGGTTCATTTGGAAGCACTAGCTTTCAGAACGCTGCTCCTTCATCACGTGGTTGGGGAGAATAAGATTGTAAGACACAGAATTTAGAGCAAAGGTTTACAGTGTGATGTAACTGAAATTATATACTGAAAAAGACCTCGATTGTTTGTTAAGTCTCTCATGTTTTAGAATGACTATGTTGGTTTCTGTTCTTTCATACATAAATCACAAAATGTTCTTTTTTAAAGTTACATTCTCAAGTGAACTTGAGCAAGTTACATCCATTTGAGAGGGTCCGATAACTGTAGTGACGCCATTTTCACTTTGGCAGAGAGACCTCCGACAGTGATCTTTCCCCACTGTGTCTTGGCAGCAGTTGCCCCAAGTTTTAGAGTGTTCTTCAGTGCATAGTCCAAGATCTTGCGATGTGCCAGTCTGCAACGCCCGGTCAGGGTCAACTCCTTGCTCTGGAAGACCAACAAGTTTCGGGCAGACCAAAGAACGTCTGTCATTGAGTGGATGGTCCTCCAGGTGCAGTCAATGTTTGTCTCGGTGTGTGTCCCGGAGAGCACAGAGTCACGGAGCTGCTCGGGGTCAAACCTCGACCCAAACCATTACATCTCCCTCCAGATGTTATTTGCAAAGGCACATACCAGCAGGAGCTGGGTGACAGTCTCTTCACCAATGCAGCAACTTCAAAGGCAGTCTGCGGTGGTACATAGAAACCAGGCACACATGAAGGATCGAACGGGCAGTGCCCTTCTCACCACCAGCCAAGCGACATCATGGTGCTTGTAGCAAAGTTCTGGCCAAGAGGCATTTTGCCAAATTCCTTTGACAGTCTGCTCAGGGGACCACATGTCAGGTTTGTGAGAGCTGCTCAGGAGAGTCAAATTAATCTGTCCGTGGGGGGTGGGGGGGTGATCCAAAGCATTCAGAAGACAAAAGAGAAGCTTGAGGACGGTATAGATGTAATGAAACCAAGTTAAACAGAAATGGCAGTGTTGGTAATTCTCGTACTAATCAGGGCAGGCAAGAGCACGGCAGGAAACAAGGGAAGCCTTCAGTGAAATTGCATTGATTTCAGAGCAAGGGGCCTGACAGGTAAGGCAAATGAACTCACAGCGTAGATTGGAGACAATAGACTGGTGAGCCTAACGGCTGTGGTTGCTAAGTTGTGAGAGGGGATTCTGAGAGTTAGGATCTCGAGGCATTTGGAGAGGCGAGGACCCATTTGGAACAGTCAGTGTGGCTTTGTGCGTGGCAAATGGTGAAAGGTGCTGTCTGGTTTTCTGAAAAATTGTTGGTCTTCCAGAACAAGGAGTTGACCTTTCCCAAGTGTTGGAGGCACATTCCAAGGTCCAGGACTACATGCTGAGGGACGCACTAAAGCTTGAAGGCAGCTGGCAGCGAGACATAGTTGGGAAAGACCATTGTCAAAGGTCTACCTGCTCAAGGTAAACGGGGTTCCATTCAGTTATTGGACGTTCCTGGTGCATCAAATACAGTCATAGAGTCACAGAGATGTACTGTATGGAAACAGACCCTTCGGTCCAACATGTCCATGCCGATCAGATATCCGAAACCAATCTAGTCCCACCTGCCAGCATCCGGCCCGCATCCTCCAAACCCTTCCTATTCATATACCCATCCAGATGCCTTTGAAGTTGCCTGTACAAATAAGAGATTCCTTTGGTGTGTTTGTTGGAGAGCATCACTCTCCAATGTTTACTTGATTTCTTCATGTGCTATTTCACAGAACTAAACTGTGTCTGTGACTATATATGATTTGAAAATGCCGGTGTTGCACTGGGGTGTACAAATAGAGGGTGGGGAGGGGAACAGGCTGCCAGAGGGAGTGGTGGAGTGGAGTACAATTTTGTCATTTAAGAAACATTCGGACAAGTCAATGGATGGGACAGATATGGAGGAGTGTGGACCAAATACAGGCAAATGGGACTAATTTAATTGTGAACACAAATACATTAAGGACAAAAGGATAACTAGGGAGAGAGTAGGGGGCCCTCAAAGATCAGCAAGGCGGCCTTTGCGTGGAGCTGCAGAAAATAGGAGAGATACTAAACGAGTATTTTGCATCAGTATTTACATTGGAAAAGGACATGGAAGATTTAAAAAGTCGCAAAATAGATGGTGACACTTTGCAAAATGTCCGTATTACAGAGGAGGAAGTGTTGGATGTCTTGAAACGAATAAAGGTGGATAAAACCCCAGGACCTGATAAGGTGTACCCTAGAACTCTGCAGGAAGCTAGGGAAGTAATTGCTGGGCCTCTTGCTGAGATATTTGTATCATCGATAGTCACAGGGGAGGTGCTGGAAAACTGGAGGTTGGCTAACGTGGTGTCACTCTTTAAGAAGGGTAGTAAGGACAAGCCAAGGAACTATAGACCAGTGAGCCTGACGTCCATAGTGGGCAAGTTGTTGGAGGGAATTCTGAGGGACAGGATGTACATGTATTTGGAAAGGCAAGGACTGATTAGGGATAGTCAACATGGCTTTGTGTGTGGGAAATCATATCTCACAAACTTGATTGAGTTTTTTGAAGAAGTACCAAAGAGGATTGATGAGCGCAGAGCGATAGATGTGATCTATATGGACTTCAGTAAGGCGTTTGACAAGATTCCCCAAGGGAGACTGGTTAGCAAGGTCAGGTCTCACAGAATAAAGGGAGAACTAGGCATTTGGTACAGAACTGGTTCAAAGGTAGAAGACAGAGGGTGGTGGTGGGAGGTTGTTTTTCAGACTGGAGGCCTATGACCAGTGGAGTGCCACAAGGATTAGTGCTGGGTCCTCCACTTTTTGTCATTTACATAAGTGATTTGGATGTGAGCATGAGAGATATAGTTAGTAAGTTTGCTCATGACACCAAAATTTGAGGTGCAGTGGACAGCGAAGAAGGTTACCTCAGATTACAACGGGATCTTGATCAGATGGGCCAATGGGCAGAAGTGGCAGATGGAGCTTAACTCAGATAAATGCGAGGTGCTGCATTTTGAAAGCAAATCTTAGCAGGACGCATACACTTAATGGTAAGGTCCTAGAGAGTGTTGCTGAACAAAGAGACCTTGGTGTGCAGGTTCCTAGCTCCTTGAAAGAGGAGTCTCAGGTAGATAGGATAGTGAAGGCGGCACTTGGTATGCTTTCTTTTATTGTCAGAGTATTGAGTACAGGAGTTGGGAGGTCATGCTGCGGCTGTACAGGACGTTGGTTAGGACACTGTTGGAATATTTTATTGCTGGAACAGCACAGCAGGTCAGGCAGCATCCAGAGAACAGGAGATTCGACGTCGAATCTCCTGTTCCCTGGATGCTGCCTGACCTGCTGTGCTGTTCCAGCAATAAAGTTTCAAATTTGATCTCCAGCATCTGCAGACCTCACTTTCTCCTCACTGTTGGAATATTGCATGCAATTCTGGTCTCCTTCCTATTGGAAATATGTTGTGAAACCTGAAAGGGTTCAGAAAAAAATTACAAGGACGTTGCCAGTGTTGGAGGATTTGAGCTACAGGGAGAGGCTGAACAGGCTGGAGCTGTTTTCCCTGGAGCGTCGGATGCTGAGGGGTGACTTTATAGAGATTTAAAATCATGAGAGGAATGGATAGGATGAATAGACCAAGTCTTTTCCCTGGGGTCCGGTGGTCCAGAACTAGAGGGCATAGGTTTAGGGCGAGAGGGTCAAAGATATAAAAGCGACCTAAGGGGTAAAGTTTTGACTTAGAGGATGGTAGGTGTATGGAATGAGTGGTGGAGGCTGGTACAATTGCAAGATTTAAAAGGCATTTGAATGTGTATATGAATAGGAAGGATTGAGGGATATGGGCCGGGTGCTGGCAAGTAGGACTAGATTGGGTTGGGGTGTCAGGTTGGCATGGGCGAGTTGGACCCAAGGGTCTGTTTCCATGCTGTAGATCTGTATGAGTGTATAAGAGTGTGCAGCATGGGCAATTTGGGCCGAACAGCCTGCCTCCATACTGTAAAGTTGTATGATTAGATGACAGCATCCACCATGTCCTTTTACCTGGAGCAGGTGGTGAAGAATCAGTGGACAGAGCTGAATATAATCTGTGGAATAAATTGTTGAAAGAGGCATTTTGAGCAATACTGGATGGAATAGGCAGGCAGTAAATAGAGGGAAATGTAGCAAATGTGGGGGGATATTTATTTGTTTGAAGGGGTTGGTCCTGTTGTGAAAAGCATTGAACATAGCGGTTTATTGCAGGATGAAATAAAACGTGCGGCATTTATTATGTGTCGATTTGAGTAAAACTGAATTGAACATAGACGCGGTACTTCGGAAGCCAGCGGCACCTATTGGACAATCTGCGGTGCGGCTGACAGTCCGGGCGTGCACAAAGGATCTCACAGGAAGAGCCCTTCTCACCACCAGCCAAGCCATGTCTTGGTGCTTGTTGGAAAGTTCTGGCGCAGCTTCAGCAAAATCGATGTTTCGGGCAAAAGCCCTTCATTAGGAATAAAGGCAGAGAGCCTGAAGACACATTTATTATGTGTCGATTTGAGTGAAACTAAATTGAACATAGAAGACGCGATACTTCGGAAGCCGCACAAAGTACGTGAGCGGCACCTATTGGACAATCTGTTTTTTGCTTGTAAATCAGGAGAGAGCGCGAACGCAGTCCCCCACTGCCACAAATTTTGCAGTCGAGTATCCCGCATTTGGGGACATCGCAGGCGTCAGCACACCCGAAGTGCAATGGGATAGCCTCGTCCTGGGAGAACCACCTTGATGATCATGGTATCTCCCCTGCCAGGTAAGTATGCTCAATACTCTCACTCGCTCAAACCCAATAACAGCCCATACCTCTTACACTCATACTAACTGCGTTTTCGAAAATCGAAAACTCACCTGCCTGAGGTTTCCTGTCTGTACAGCAGCGCAATTTCTTACCTGGATCACAGAACATCCGGAAAGACTCATGTTTCACTGAATACGACACTCACTGGGCGACGTAAGAAGTTGCGCTAATTTGCATTTCGCCCTTAAACGGAAATGCTCCGCCCTTCCTTGCCCTGCCCCCTTCACACTGTCTCCTTTTTCACCAAAACAAAGCCCCAGAAATTTCTCATACACTTGAAGCAATCTGTTATCAAACACTGTTTACAATGTGAGGTGAACGCGAATAAAAGCAATTTTTAAGCTTTGCTGGTGAAACTTGAAAGATATTTTGAAATCGCTTTTTCCTAATCCCTACAAATTGAATAAATCTTCTTTTGTGAAACTGCAGCTTTGCAATCTTCCCCCCTCTGTGTTCCACCGGGCAAATCAATCACTTCAGGAGACCTCACGGTTAAGATTAAAGGTGCCAGGAACAAGGAAATATTTCTCAACGCTGTTTGGATGTGACATTAAACTGACAGCACCACCTTTTCTGGATGCACATTTCACGTTTTCAACACCCTCTGTTGTTTCGAAAAACAGTGGCCTGTGATTCAAATGTAAATATTATTTTCACATGTCTTTGATTTACTTGCTTAGTTATACTAATAATGACACGTGGTTATTATGCTTGAAGTACAAGATTAGATTCCCTACAGTGTGGAAACAGGCCCTTCAGCCCAACAAGTCCACACAGACACTTGGAAGAGTAATCCACCCAGAACCATTTCCCCTCTGATGCACCCAACATTACAGACAATTTTAGCACGGCCAATTCACTTAACCTGCACACCTTTGGACTGTGGGAGGAAACCAACACAGACATGGGGAGAATGTGCAAACGACACACAATCTGTGTATATCTGTCTGACTTGATCCAAGTGAATGCTGCAAGCTTCCTGCCTTCATACCGCAGTTCCCACTGTCCTATTAAAACCTATTTCATATCATCAATCAGGGTAACAGGTGTGCAGACCTGTTGGTCTGGCCTGATCCAACTTCAGTTATCCAGTTTTCCCAGCAGGCCTTTCAATTGGCCAATGTTGTTTTCAGAATCCCAAAAGAGCCTGTAATCTCTTTAAAAAGGGACAAGATAGCAGACGATAACATATCCCTCCCAGATCGTCTCAACACCTGCTATGCTCGCTTTGAGCAGAATTTCGATGGAGAGGTAACACCTATTCCGACAAGTCCTAATGAACCTATCCCAACAGTCACTGCATCAGAGCTCAGATCAGTTTTCCTTCGTGCGAATCCAAGGAGAGCGATGGGACCAGATGGAGTATCAGGCCGTGCACTCAGGGCATGCGCAGACCAACTGGCAGAGGTCTTCTCGGATATCTTCAACCTCACCCTGCAGCAGGCTACTGTCCCTGCCTGTTTCAAGAGGGCCAACATTATCCCTGTGCCTAAGAAGGCTGGTGCAGCATGTCTCAATGACTACCGCCCAGTGGCCCGAACTTTGGTGGTCAGGAAATGCTTTGAAAGGTTGGTCATTGCATTAATCAACACCAGCCTCCCCACTACTCTTTGACCAACTCTAATTTGCCTATTGGACCAACAGATCCACGTCAGATGCCATATCACTTGCCCTTCACTCCTCCCTAGAACATCTTGACACCAAGAACAGCTATGTAAGAATCCTACTCATTGACTACAGTTCTGCCTTTAACACTATATACCCTCGAGACTGATTACTAAACTTAGTGTTCTCAGACTGAGCCCCACTCTCTGCAACTGGATCCTCACTTTCCTGACCCACAGGCCACAATCAGTGAAGACTGGGGACAATATTTCATCCTCACTAACACTCAACACTGGAGCCCGCCCAGGGGTGTGTACTCAGTCCCCCACTGTACTCACTGTATACCCACAGCTGCATCGCCAAATACCAGACAAATGCCAGTTATAAATTTGCTGATCACATCACCACAGTCGATTGAATCTCAGATGGTGACAAATTGGTTACAGACGGGGAGGTGGAAGACCTTGAAAAATGCTGCACTGAGAACAACCTAGCTCTCAATGCCGGCAAAACCAAGGAACTCATTAATGACTTTCGGTGTAATATTACTCATGCCCCGCCACACATTAACAGCACAGAGGTGGTACGAGTGGAGAGTGTCAAGCTCCTGGGAGTGGTCATCCACAACAAGCTTTCTTGGACTCTTCATGTGAACGCACTGGTTACAAAGGCCCAGCAATGTCTCTTCTTCCTCAGGCAGCTGAGGGAATTTGGCATGATGGAAAATACCCTTGCCAACTTTTATAGGTGCACCATCGAGAGCATTCTGTCTGGATGTATCACTACCTGGTATGGCAACTGTACCACTCAAGATCGGAGACGGTTACAGAGAGTGGTGAACTCCGCTGGACAATCACAAAGGTCAACCTCCCATCTATAGAATCCATCTACCAGGCCCGCTGTCAAGAAAAGGCTGCCAGCATTCTCAAAGATCCATCCCACTCTGGCAATGTTTTGCTACAACCTCTGACCTGGGTGTGTGTAACACTAATGCTCCTGCTAAGGGCCTGAACATAATCTAGCAGGGCAGTGGCAGCAAATCCCGGTGCATACCAGGACTGCGTTAAAGTGTGCATCATGTCCCTCTTGCCCATGTGGCCAATGCCATGGGCTGCGAGGGGTCAGTGAGTGTAGGTGGGCTCTTGGACAAATGATGCGGCCGTCAGGGTATATGAGCAGCTGTAGGGAAGGAGACTGTGTGGTGCCAATGCGGGGCCCAACTCTCCTTTCCTTGCGGTGGAGAAGCCTGTTGGGCATCTCACACTGTCTCCATAGGGTCAGGCAGTACTGGGGCCTTCCCTATTCTGGGGTGGGCAGGGGGTGAGTGGTGGGGGGCAGTGCAGCCTCCCAGGCTGCTGGGTCAGCTGAGGCATTCTCGAGGGTGACACGGTCAGTGCCAGAGGTATGGGCAGCTCATTTCATAATGGCTAGGGCGGAGGGTAAGAGGACTGCTTCCAGGAGGCTAGAGGTCAGCGCAGCGTGTTGTAGTGGCCTCCCTGCTGACGTGTTGAAGCCTCTCTGTTTCCAAAATAGGCTAAAATCATGGACGACTCTGAAGGCCTATCTAGAGTCAGTATCAATGTTTGCTGTGTGACCTTTTGCAATGATGCAAGCCCCAGTGACCACAAACAGCTCCGCAGCCTGTGCTGATGTGCCATCTGGCAGTGCAGCTGACTCTAGGACTGTGAAAGGGGAACAGACGGCATACCCTGCCAGTGTACAGTGGTCTGAGGGCCTGAAGGATTAGCCATCTGTATAGAGTATGAGGTCAGGATTGTCTAGAGGTGCTTCACAGATGTCAGCGCGTGGAGTGACAACCTGCTGAACAAGATCTAAACAGTCCTGGTCATCCGCAATGGCGTTCTGAGTGAGTGGGAGCAGGGTGGTGGGGTTCAGAGCAGGGGTACATTGTAGGGACAGGTCAGCTTTAGACAGTAAAGCGACCTCATCGCTAGTTCTCCGGGTGGCAGTGAAATGTTGGGTTGCTTCAGAATTTAGCAGCAGGGAGACCGAATAGGGAACCAAAACAGTCTGTGGGTGATCCAGCACAATGGGGGTTAGCCTTCTCTACTGTTCCCACGGCTGCTGCCATAGCACTCAGATATGCCAGCATTCCCCATACAACAGGCAGTAAGTGTACAGAGTCAAAAGCAACAGGGCGCTGGGGATCCCCAGGCAGCTGTGTTAAAATGCTGGATGCAAACCCCTCGGATTTGTTGACGTACAGGTAGAAGGGCTGAGAGTAATCGGGGACCCCCAGGGCTGTTTTAGATCAGTGAATGCCTGTTCCAACTTTGGTGTCAAGGTCACTTTCACTGGCTGCTTTGGTGAGGATGCTTCCCACAGGGGTTCGTCAATGGCACGGTGGTCTGGGATCCAGTGCCTGCAAGAATTCCCCATCCCCAGGAAAGTCTGCAGCTGAGCTCTTGTGACTGGTGGGGAAAGCTGGATGATGGTCGTGACTCTCTCACTCTCGAGATCATGCCCTGAGGCCATGTGAGAGTTTGTACCCCAAGTACTAGACTGGTTATTTTCTCCATGGAGACCCTGTGTCCATCCTTTGTCAGACAGCAGAGCATCCTGTATCCATGATTCAGTGCAGGTGGAGGCCAGTAACAAGTCGTCTGCGTATTGCAGGAGGGTGCTGTTGCATGGCAGGTGTAAAGTAGAGAGGGTACAGTGTGCTGCAGCGGCTTGGACTATGTGGCTCTCAGTGTAACCCTGGGGAGGCCTGGTCCATGTGTACTGGCAGCCGCCGTATGTAAAAGGGAAAAGGTACTGGCTCTCAGGGGACAGTTTGATGGAGAAAAGAGTTGAGCAGAGGTCAGTTACAGAAAAGCAGGTGGAGGAAGCAGGGATGCTGGTGAGTATGGTGTTAGTGTCTGGGACCACTGGGGAGCAGGGAATCACAATTGCATTGACAGCCCCCAGATCCTGGAGAAAACATGGAGAAAACATCACTTTACTGGCCTCCTGGGTTTTGGGATGGGTAGGATGGGTGTATTACAGGGATTGCCTGTTGGCACGAGGACACCCTGTTGTAGGAGGGAGTCAATCACCAGCTTGATCCCTTCTACTGCTGCCAGGGACAGTGGGTATTGCTGTAGATGGTTCCATGTTTGAGTGTGACAATGTGTGTGTGGTGGGCCGGACCTCACCTGACCTGCATAGCTGGGGTGCTGTGGCCACAGTGCTGCTGGAAGCTCCGCTAGCAACAGGGGGTTTTTGTAGGAAGGGGAAGTGCCTGGGGCTTGGGTGGCAAAAGAGGCCTGGAGTGTTGCAGGAGGGCAGTGTATTCAAAACTCATCCTGTCCAAGTCGAGCAAACTGTACCGGGGGGGACGGGACCTGACTAAGGGATGCAAAGTGGAGGGGTTACACTTATAAAAGAGAAAGCCCAACCCTGGTCCAACTGAGGGCGACTCGAAGTGTGTGCGAGCACGAGCAGGCACAGCGGGAGCTGGCAGGGTCAGAGGTTCCAGGGCTGCGGGATATTGTTGCCTGCAGCATGGAGTACTGTGTGTATCCGGGATTTCCAGCGGGAGACCCTGAGGGGAGCAGTGGATGCTGGCATCCAACTCGCAAAACGTCTGCCCACCCAGGAGGGCCGCTGGGAATGAAGCAGCAATGATTGCAGTATCGGGGACAGTGACAGGTCCGACGCTGAAGTTGACAGGCTCAGATAGTAGCCCCACCATGGGTACTCCCTACTCCCTGATGAGATGCAGCAGGCTTCAAATTATGTGGTGCCCGAAACCAAATGTAATTATGCCAGTATCATTTTCTGAAAGCCACTTTGGTGGTTTGAGAGATTTAGAACCGTCTTCAGACGCAGTTTTACAATTTTCTTTTGTATTTTAATTAAGCCATATAAAGTTCACATTTATTCTTGTGCAGAGTCATTCTGTACCTCAGTCCAGGATGCTGAAATGTTACTTACACTGTATTGAATTTTAATGGATTATTTTTAAAATAAACACACTGCCGAAAACTCTGACAGAGAAGCAGAGTGTAGACTGATGCCAATTTAAGTATAGTGCGACAACTTTAATCCACTTTAGTCAATTCTTTGACTAGTTAGAGAGTGCCAGTAGGACAGTCATGGTGTGTCAGAAGGGTGGGAGCATTGATACCATATTAATAAAACTAAGGCATAACTTTCAGTTCATAAGCACCAATGGTTCCTTAAAAGAAAAACCATCATAGATCACCAAATGCAAAATAAATCAAGTCATCTCTGGATCTTGAGTTACAGAGATTGAAACAGATATTCATAGAGTCATAGAGTCATAAAGATGTACAGCATAGAAACAGACCCTTCGGTCCAACCCGTCCATGCCGACCAGATATCCCAACGCAATCTAGTCCCACCTGCCAGCACCCGGCCCATATCCCTCCAAACCCTTCCTATTCATATACCCATCCAGATACCTCTTAAATGTTACAATTGTACCAGCCTCCACCACATCCTCTGGCAGCTCATTCCATACCACCCTCTGCGTGAAAAAGTTGCCCCTTTGGTCTCTTTTATATCTTTCCCCTCTCACCCTAAACCCCTATGCCCTCTAGTTCTGGACTCCCCGACCCCAGGGAAAAGACTTTGCCCATTTATCCTATTCATGCCCCTCATAATTTTGTAAACCTCCATAAGGTCACCCCTCAGCCTCCGACGCTCCAGGGAAAACAGCCCCAGCCTGTTCAGCCTCTCCCTGCAGCTCAGATCCTCCAACCCTGGCAACATTCTTGTAAATCTTTTCTGAACCCTTTCAAGTTTCACAACATCTTTCCAATAGGAAGGAGACCAGAATTGCACGCAATATTCCAACAGTGGCCTAACCAATGTCCTGCAGAGCCACAACATGTCCTCCCAACTCCTGGACCCAATACTCTGACCAATAAAGGAAAGCATACCAAATGCCTTCTTCACTATCCTATCTACCTGTGACTCCACTTTCAAGGAGCTATGAGCCTGCACTCCAAGGTCTCTTTGTTCAGCAACACTCTCTAGGACCTTACCATTAAGTGTATAAGTCCTGCTAAGATTTGCTTTCCAAATTGCAGCACCTCGCATTTATCTGAATTAAACTCCATCTGCCACTTCTCAGCCCATTGGCCCATCTGGTCAAGATCCTGTTGTAATCTGAGGTAACCCTCTTTGCTGTCCACCACACTTCCAATTTTGGTGTCATCTGCAAACTTACTAACTGTACCTCTTATGCTCACATCCAAATCATTTATGTAAATGACAAAAAGTAGAGGGCCCAGCACCAATCCTTCTGGCACTCCACTGGTCACAGGCCTCCAGTCTGAAAAACACCCTCTGTCTTCTACCTTTGAGCCAGTTCTGTATCCAAATAGCTAGTTCTCCCTGTATTCCATGAGATCTGACCTTGCTAACCAGTCTCCCATGGGGAACCTTGTCAAATGCCTTACTGAAGTCTATATAGATCACATCTACTGCTCTGCCCTCATCAATCTTCTTTGCTACTTCTTCAAAAAACTCAATCAAGTTTGTGAGAAATGATTTCCCACGCACAAAGCCATGTTGACTATCCCGAATCAGCCCTTGCCTTTCCAAATACATGTACATCCTGTCCCTCAGGATTCCCTCCAACAACTTGCCCACCACCGAGGTCAGACTCACCGGTCTATAGTTCCCTGGCTTGTCTTTACCACCCTTCTTAAACAGTGGCACCACGTTTGCCAACCTCCAGTCTTCCGGCACCTCACCTGTGACTATCGATGATACAAATATCTGGGCAAGAGGCCCAGCAATCACTTCTCTAGCTTCCCACAGAGTTCTCGGGTACACCTGATCAGGTCCTGGGGATTTATCCACTTTTAACCGTTTCAAGACATCCAGCACTTCCTCCTCTATAATCTGGACATTTTGCAAGATGTCACCATCTATTTCCCTACAGTCTATATCTTCCATATCCTTTTCCACAGTAAATACTGATGCAAAATATTCATTTAGTATCTCTCCCATTTTCCAGGGGATAACTTCCCTGGATGTATTTCCAGAAATATCCTGCCTCAGCACAGCTGTAATGCTATCCCTTATCAAAAATGCCACTCCCCCTCCTCTCTTGCCTCCCTTTCTGTCCTGCCTGTTGCATTTGTATCCTGGAACATTAAGCTGCCAGTCCTGCCCATCCGTGAGCCATGTTTCTGTAATTGCTATGATATCCCAGTCCCATGTTCCTAACCATGCCCTGAGTTTTCTGTGGCTCCACACAAAGGCCGCCTTGCTGATCTTTGAGGGACCCTATTCTCTCCCTCGTTACCCTTTTGTCCTTAATGTATTTGTAAAAACCCTTTGGATTCTCCTTAATTCTATTTGCCAAAGCTATCTCATGTCCCCTTTTTTGCCCTCCTGATTTCCCTCTTAAGTATACTCCTACTTTCTTTGTACTCTTCTAAGGATTAATTTGATCTATTCTGTCTATACCTGACACATGCTTCCTTCTTTTTCTTAACCAAACCCTCAATTTCTTGAGTCATCCAGCATTTCCTATACCTACCAGCCTTCCCTTCACCCTGACTGGAATATACTTTCTCTGGATTCTTGTTATCTCATTCCTGAAGGTTTCCCATTTTCCAGCCATCCCTTTACCTGCGAACATCTGCCTCCAATCAGCTTTCAAAAGTTCTTGCCTAATACCGTCAAAATTGGCCTTTCTCCAATTTAAACTTCAACTTTTAGATCTGCTCTATCCTTTTCCATCACTAGTTTAAAACAAATAGAATTATGGTCGCTGGCCCCAAAGTGCTCCCCCACTGACACCTCAGTCACCTGCCCTGCCTTATTTCCCAAGAGTAGGTCAGGTTTTGCACCTTCTCTAGGTACATCCACATACTGAATCAGAAAATTGTCTTGTACACACTTAAGAAATTCCTCTCTATCTTAACCTTTAACACTATGGCAGTCCCAGTCGATGTTTGGAAAGTTAAAATCCCCAACCATAACTACCTTATTATTCTTATAGATAGCTGAGATCTCCTTACAAGTTTGTTTCTCAATTTCCCTCTGACTATTGGGGGGGTCTGTAATACAAACCCAATAAGGTGATCATCCCTTTCTTATTTCTCAGTTCCACCCAAATAACTTCCCTGGATGTATTTCCGGAAATATCCTGCCTCAGCACAGCTGTAATGCTATCCCTTATCAAAAATGCCACTCCCCCTCCTCTCTTGCCTCCCTTTCTATCCTGCCTGTTGCATTTGTATCCTGGAACATTAAGCTGCCAGTCCTGCCCATCCGTGAGCCATGTTTCCGTAATTGCTATGATATCCCAGTCCCATGTTCCTAACCATGCCCTGAGTTCATCTGCCTTCCCTGTTAGGCTCCTTGCATTGAAATAAATGCAGTTTAATTTATTAGTCCTACCTTGTCCCTGCCTGCCCTGACTGTTTGAATCACTTCTGTTCTCAACTGTACCTGTCTCAGATTGATCTCTTTCCTCATTATCTCCCTGGGTCCCAACCTCCCACCTCACTAGTTTAAATCCTCCCAAGCAGTTCTAGCAAATGTCCCTGCCAGTATATTAGTCCCCTTCCAATTTAGCTGCCATCCGTCCTTCTTGTACAGGTCACTTCTATCCCAAAAGAGGTTCCAATGATCCAAAAATGTGAATCCTCCTCCCATACACCAGCTCCTCAGCCATGCATTCATCTGCTCTATCCTCCTATTCCTGCCCTCACTAGCTCGTAGCACTGGGAGTAATCCAGATATTACTACCCTTGAGGACCCCCTTTTTAAATTTCTGCCCAACTCTCTGTAATCTTCCTTTAGAGTTTCGACCTTATCTCTTCCTATGTTGTTGGTTCCAATGTGGACAATGACCTCCTGCTGGCCCCTCTCCCCCGTGAGAACATTCTGCACCCTCTCTGAGATATCCTTGATCCTGGCACCAGGGAAACAACACACCATTCTGCTTTTCTCTGTGGCCACAGAAACGTCAGTCTGTACCTCTGACCACAGAATCCCCTAACACAATTTATCTCTTGGAAGCCGACGTATCCCTCGTTGCACTAGAGCCAGTCTCAATACCAGAAACTTGGCTGTTCATGCTACGTTACCCTGAGAATCCATCAGCCCCTACATTTTCCAAAACAGCATACCTGTTTGAAATGGGTATATCCACAAAAGACTCCTGCCCTAGGTGCTGACCTCTCTCACCCTTCCTGGAGTTAACCCATCTATGTGACTGTATCTGAGACTTTCCCCCCTTCCTATAACTGCCATCCATCACATACTGTTGCTGTTGCAAATCCCTCATCGCTTCTAACTGTCTCTCCAACCGATCCACTCGCTCTGATAAGATTCACATCCAACAGCATTTATGGCAGATATAATCCACAGTAACCCTTAAACTCTCTTTAAACTCCCACATCTGACAAGAAGTACATATCACTGCAAAGGCCATTTTTGCTCCTTCACAATCGACAGACCCAGAAAATAACTTATTCCTCTTATTCCTCTACAAACACTGCCTCAGGTTAAATTAATAGCTATGGCTTATATTTTAAGTTTAATCAAGAGACTTATCTCCAAAAACATATAACCAAGAAAGAATCCACTATACTCACTACTGCAGCCTTTCTCTTGGACAGACTTAAAACAACGACGAACTTATCTGATTCTGTGCTGTGAACTTCACCCAAACAAGTTCCTCCAGGATTAGTTGTGTATTCCACTGTTTGTTAATTTTCCCAGATGCACTCCGATATCCAGCGATACACAAATTCAAAAACAGCAAAGGCAGTAACTGTGCAGGTTCTCTCTCTCTCTCTCTCCTGCACTGACCTCACCATGTGCTTCCTTTGTCTCTCTTCTCCATTTTAAAACTGCTGTTGTTTTGACTTTTTTTTCCCCAAAGTTCCAAAACAATGCAACAGCATATAAAACAGGAATTGCTGCTCCTGGAATTCGAGGAAATCACCTCCAGCATCTAAAATACCTCAAAAAAGGAGCAGCTTTAACAGCCATAAATTTTTCACCAGCAAGCAAATGTGTATGCAAGGCTGAACACAAAGAGTCAAGGTTTCTCCAAGGTTCAGTGTATAGGTGCATCCGGGCACGAGGACCTTGTTGAGTACTAACATGAATTGTGTACCGGCTGCCAGACTGTCTCTTCTGTCTGTCTGTCTGTCTCTCTCTCTCTCTCTTTGTCTCTCTCTCTCTCCCTCTCTCTCTGTCTCTCTCTCTCTCTCTGTCCCTCTCTCTCTCTGTCTCCTGCCCTGTGCAGCTCATCCAAACCCCCAGGATCATGTTCCTCAGCAACAAGCTAAGTGTGGGGTACTGAGGGAAAGGAGCTGGGAGGGGCCCTGTTTTGTTTAAACAGTTTTTGGGACACTGTGATTTTAAGTTTGGGGGGTGGTGCTGAACACTTCCTTAAACATTTCTAAACTCAGGCCACGAGGGTCACTGTACCTACTTTCCCTATTCTGCTCCCGAACAATATTGGCTGGTGACTTGTGTAAACAGGATATTATCTTCGAGGAGAAAGTGAGGTCTGCAGATGCTGGAGATCAAAGTTGAAACTTTATTGCTGGAACAGCACAGCAGGTCAGGCAGCATCCAGGGAACAGGAGATTCGACGTTTCGGGCACAGATTCCTGATTCCTGATTCCTGAAGAAGGGCCTGTGCCCGAAACGTCGAATCTCCTGTTCCCTGGATGCTGCCTGACCTGCTGTGCTGTTCCAGCAATAAAGTTTCAACACTAAACAGGATATTCCCTACCTTACTCTCCGAGCATCAGTGGTTACACTGGCACTTGGTACTTCCTTGAGAGAGTCAGTGTCCTCGGATCACTGCCTCAGCAAGACAAGTTCGACTTGTTCCCGGGGCGGTCCTTCTCCTGAGGCTTGGGGTCCCACAACCTCATGGATCTCTGGTTGGAGCTGGGAATAGAGAACAGCCTGCAGCACTGACAAACACAGCCACAAGCAGGACAAACAGATGGGACAATACAGGACAAACACAAGACAGACAGACAAAACAGCAGGGCCCCTGCCAATTTCCCACCATCTGGGGATTGCTTAGTATTAAAGCGAAAATGTAACCGGTAATCTCTCCATCGATCTTGCCTCCTTTCTCTTTTTTTATTTCAAAAATATACTTTATTCATAAAATACTTTGATGATCTGTACAGTTGGACATGCCATACATATGTAAACATTCCATTTGTTTGCATACCGAAAACAGAGTAATCATTCCTATTTACAGGTCTGTACAATTACATTTTTAGCTGAGGCGTCAGCAGAGCCCAATGACTGCGCGGGCCCCCTGTTCTTCGTTAGGTAGGCAGACGTTACATGGTGGTCTTTCCCCACCGCGCCTTGGCAGCAGCTGCCCCAAGCTTCAGCGCGTCTCTCAACACATAGTCCTGGACCGTGGAATGTGCAAGTCTGCAACACTCAGTCAACTCCTTCAGCTGGAAGATCAGCAGGTTTCGGACCACCCAGAGAGCGTCCTTCACCGAGTTGATGATCCTCCAAACCCTTCCGATTCATATACCCATCCAGATGCCTTTGAAGTTGCCTGTACAAATAAGAGATTCCTTTGGTGTGTTTGTTGGAGAGCATCACACTCCAATGTTTATTTGATTTCTTCATGTGCTATTTCACAGAACTAAACTGTGTCTGTGACTATATATGATTTGAAAATGCCGGTGTTGCACTGGGGTGTACAAATAGAGGGTGGGGAGTGGAACAGGCTGCCAGAGGGAGTGGTGGAGTGGAGTACAATTTTGTCATTTAAGAAACATTCGGACAAGTCGATGGATGGGACAGATATGGAGGAGTGTGGACCAAATACAGGCAAATGGGACTAATTTAATTGTGAACACAAATACATTAAGGACAAAAGGATAACTAGGGAGAGAGTAGGGGGCCTTCAAAGATCAGCAAGGCGGCCTTTGCGTGGAGCTGCAGAAAATAGGAGAGATACTTAACGAGTATTTTGCATGGAAAGGACATGGAAGATTTAAAAAGTTGTGAAATAGATGGTGACACCTTGCAAAATGTCCATATTACAGAGGAGGAAGTGCTGGATGTCTTGAAACGAATAAAGGTGGATAAAACCCCAGGACCTGATAAGGTGTACCCTAGAACTCTGCAGGAAGCTAGGGAAGTGATTGCTGGGCCTCTTGCTGAGATATTTGTATCATCGATAGTCACAGGTGAGGGGCTGGAAGGCTGGAGGTTGGCTAACGTGGTTTCACTCTTTAAGAAGGGTAGTCAGGACAAGCCAGGGAACTATAGACCAGTGAGCCTGACGTCCATAGTGGGCAAGTTGTTGGAGGGAATTCTGAGGGACAGGATGTACATGTATTTGGAAAGGCAAGGACTGATTAGGGATAGTCAACATGGCTTTGTGTGTGGGAAATCATATCTCACAAACTTGATTGAGTTTTTTGAAGAAGTACCAAAGAGGATTGATGAGGGCAGAGCGGCAGATGTGATCAATATGGACTTCAGTAAGGCGTTTGACAAGGTTCCCCAAGGGAGACTGGTTAGCAAGGTCAGGTCTCACAGAATAAAGGGAGAACTAGGCATTTGGTACAGAACTGGTTCAAAGGTAGAAGACAGAGGGTGGTGGTGGGAGGTTGTTTTTCAGACTGGAGGCCTGTGACCAGTGGAGTGCCACAAGGATCAGTGCTGGGTCCTCTACTTTTTGTCATTTACATAAATGATTTGGATGTGAGCATGAGAGGTATAGTTTGCTTATGACACCAAAATTGGAGGTGCAGTGGACAGCAAAGAAGGTTACCTCAGATTACAACGGGATCTTGATCAGATGGGCCAATGGGCAGAAGTGGCAGATGGAGTTTAACTCCGATAAATGCGAGGTGCTGCATTTTGAAAGCAAATCTTAGCAGGACGCATACACTTAATGGTAAGGTCCTAGAGAGTGTTGCTGAACAAAGAGACCTTGGAGTGCAGGTTCATAGCTCCTTGTAAGAGGAGTCGCAGGTAGATAGGATAGTGAAGGTGGCATTTGGTATGCTTTCTTTTATTGTCACAGTATTGAGTACAGGAGTTGGGAGGTCATGCTGCGGCTGTACAGGACATTGGTTAGGCCACTGTTGGAATATTGTGTGCAATTCTGGTCTCCTTCCTATCGGAAAGATGTTGTGAAACCTGAAAGGGTTCAGAAAAGATTTACAAGGATTCAGAAAAGATTTACAAGGATGTTGCCAGTGTTGGAGGATTTGAGTTACAGGGAGAGGCTCAACAGGCTGGGGCTGTTTTCCCTGGAGCGTCGGAGGCTGAGCGGTGACTTTATAGAGGTTTATAAAATCATGAGGGGAATGGATAGGATAAATAGACAAAGTGTTTTCCCTGGGGTCCGGTGGTCCAGAACTAGAGGGCATAGGTTTAGGGTGAGAGGGTCAATGATATAAAAGCGACCTAAGGGGTAAAGTTTTGACTTAGAGGATGGTAGGTGTATGGAATGAGCTGCCAGGGGAAGTGGTGGAGGTTGGTTCAATTGCATGATTTAAAAGGCGTTTGGATGTGTATAGGAATAGGAAGGATTGAGGGATATGGGCCGGGTGCTGGCAAGTAGGACTAGATTGGGTTGGGGTATCAGGTTGACATGGGCGAGTTGGACCCAAGGGTCTGTTTCCATGCTGTAGATCTGTATGAGTGTATAAGAGTGTGCAGCATGGGCAATTTGGGCCGAACAGCCTGCCTCCATACTGTAAAGTTGTGTGATTAGATGACAGCATCCACCGTGTCCTTTTACCTGGAGCAGGTGGTGAAGCATCAGTGGACAGAGCTGAATATAATCTGTGGAATAAATTG
This sequence comes from Chiloscyllium plagiosum, assembly GCF_037043375.1. Classification (NCBI taxonomy): domain Eukaryota; kingdom Metazoa; phylum Chordata; class Chondrichthyes; order Orectolobiformes; family Hemiscylliidae; genus Chiloscyllium; species Chiloscyllium plagiosum. The sequence goes on from NW_028270173.1 coordinate 59,805,487, forward strand.
TTGAAAGAGGCATTTTGAGCAATACTGGATGGAATAGGCAGGCAGTAAATCGAGGGAAATGGAGCAAGTGCGGGGGGATATTTGTTTGTTTGAAGGGCTTGGTCCTCTTGTGAAAACCTTTGAACATAGCGGTTTATTGCAGGATGAAATAAAACGTGCGACATTTATTATGTGTCGATTTGAGTGAAACTGAATTGAACATAGACGCGGTACATAGGAAGCCGCATGAAGCACAAGTGAGCGGCATCTATTGGAAAATCTGTTTTTTGCTTGTAAATCAGGGGAGAGCGCAAACGCAGTCCCCCACTACCACAATTTCTGCAGTCGAGTATCCCGCATTTGGGGACATCGCAGGCGTCAGCACACCCGAAGTGCAATGGGATAGCCTCGTCCTGGGAGAACCACCCTTTTTTAATTTCAAAAACATACTTTATTCATAAAATAATTTGATGGTCTGTACAGTTGGTCATGCCATACATATGTAAACATGTACATAAGGAGATCAGAATTTATCATTTTTATACAGGTCTGTACATTTTTTGATCATATGCCCATATATTTAACCTGAGCCGTCAGCAGAGCCCAAATGACTGCGTGGGCCCCCTGTTCTTCGTTAGGCAGGCAGACTTTATACAGTGGTCTTTCCCCACCGCGCCTTGGCGGCTGCTGCCCCAAGCTTCAATGTGTCCCTCAACACGTAGTCCTGGGCCTTGGAATGTGCCAGTCTGCAGCACTCAGTCGGGGTCAACTCCTTCAGCTGGAAGATCAACAGGTTTCGGACCGCCCAGAGAGCGTCCTTCACCGAGTTGATGATCCTCCAGGCACAGTTGATGTTCGTCTCGGTGTGCGTCCCGGGGAACAGACCGTAGAGCACGGAGTCCCGCGTCGCGGCGCTGATCAAGACGAACCTCGACAAACACCACTGCATTCCTCTCCAGACTTCTTCTGCGTAGGCACATTCCAGAAGGTGGTGTGTGACAGTCTCGTCCCCCCTGCAGCCGCTTCGAGGGCAGCGTGCGGTGCGGCAGAGAGTCCGGGCGTGCATAAAGGATCTCACAGGCAGAGCCCTTCTCACCACCAGTCAAGCCATGTCTTGGTGCTTGTTGGAAAGTTCTGGCGATGAGGCATTCTGCCAAATGGCTTTGACAGTCTGCTCAGGGAACCGCTCGATAGGATCCCCCCTCTCCTTTTCCCGAAGTGTCTCAAGGACGCTACGTGCTGACCATTTCCTGATGGACTTGTGGTCAAAGGTGTTTTTCTTGATAAATTTCTCCACGAAGGACAGGTGATACGGAACGGTCCAACTACTCGGAGCGTTCCGCGGCAGCGAGGCCAGGCCCATCCTTCGCAACACCGGGGACAGGTAGAACCTCAGTACGTAGTGACACTTGGTGTTTGCGTACCGGGGATCCACGGACAGCTTGATGCAGCCACACACAAAGGTGGCCATCAGGGTGAGGGTGGCATTGGGTGTATTTTCCCCCCATTGCCCAGATCTTTGTACAGCGAGTCCCTTCGGACCCGGTCCATCGTTGACCTCCATATAAACTGGAAGATGGCCCGGGTGACTGCAGCAGCACAGGTTCTGGGAATAGGCCAGACCTGTGCCACGTATAACAGCAATGACAGTGCCTCACACCTGATGACCAGGTTTTTTCCCGCGATGGAGAGTGACCGTAGCGTCCATCTGCCCAGTTTCTGCCTCACTTTGCTGATACGCTTCTCCCAAAACTTGGCACACGCCCCAGCCCCCCCCGAACAAAATACCCAGCACCTTCAGGTGAAGGAGATCGAGGATTGGTCGGCCCAGTTCCCGAAGAGCATGGCCTCGCTCTTGCCTCTGTTTACCTTGGCCCCCCGAGGCCAGTTCGAACTGGTCACATATGCACATGAGTCTGCGCACGGACTGCCGAGAAGCAGAGAACCACCTTGGTGATCATGGTATCTCCCCTGCCAGGCAAATATGCTCAATACTTTCACTCGCTCAAACCCAACAATGGACAATAGACAATAGGTGCAGGAGTCGGCTATTCTGCCCTTCAAGCCTGCACCACCATTCGATATAATCATGGCTGATCATCCTTTCTCAGTATCCTGTTCCTGCTTTATCTCCATAACCCTTGATTCCACTATCCTTGAGAGCTCTATCCAACTCTTTCTTAAATGAATCCAGAGACTGGGTCTCCACTGCCCTCTGGGGCAGAGCATTCCACACAGCCACCACTCTCTGGGTGAAGAAGTTTCTCCTCATCTCTGTCCTAAATGGTCTACCCCGTATTTTTAAGCTGTGTCCTCTGGTTCGGCACTCACCCATCAGCGGAAACATATTTTCTGCCTCCAGAGTGTCCAAACCTTTAATAATCTTATATGTTTCAATCAGATCCCCTCTCAGTCTTCTGAACCCGGCCATCTAGCCTCCTCATATTCCCCAGCAAATCAGGGGACCATGATCAAAAGACAGCGAAATAGACTTGACATACAGATTGCCCATCATAGAACGAAATTTGGATTGCGTTTGAGGGGCTAAATGGTCTCCACCTGTTGCTGTAAATTGTTCCCAACAATGTAACATCATTGGTATGAGACAAACAATCCCATCCCTGTCCCTTCCCCATGCTTCCTGTTCCCTGGGCTATAATTGAGTGGTAACCTGTTGTTGTATTTGAGTTCATTAATTCCAATGATTTGACAAGTTCTGTTTAATCAAAGTAATTAGAATCAGGATCACAGAATAATGATGAATATCATGAATAATAATAAACCAACTCAGTTGCTGGTTTATAATGGCCCTAATTTGAAACTGGGCAGAAACATTTATATGAATTGCTGGTGTCATGCTTAAGAACTGATTGATCATCTCAGAGGAGCCTCTTGTGGAGCAGTGGTCGTGCTCCAAATTTGCACCAGGAGGCTGGAACAAGTCCCATTTGCTCCAGAGTTGTGGAACAGGTTGATTAGAAAATATCACAATAATTTATTTACGAAACAGAAACACAAAATCACTGTGTCTCGAGGATTTTCTCCAAATACAGAGCAAGAGGAACTGCAGTGCCTTCTCCAACTATTAGATATGCTGTGTTAGGAGGATTCCATATTTACCCAGTGACTAAGGCAGGAGAGTCTTGATCCTGATCTGGATATGAGTGACCCAGGTTGATGCAACTCTGTCTAACCCATGTTGTACCTTCTCTGGCAGTGTACGTGTGGAGAAGTTATTCTAACCCCACTTTAAAATTAGAGTGTTACTCCTTCAAGTTCATAGCAGATGCTTGTTAAATGTAATGAAGGATTTCTGCCTCAATCACCCTTTTAGACACTGGGATATCCAGGCGCACATGACCTTCTGGGTGAGAAACTACCCCTTAACTCTCTTCTGATTCTGACATTAATGACATTAAATAATTCCTCCCTGGTTATTGAGCTCTCTGCTCAAAAAAATAAGATTGAACCACCCCTTGGTTGCCTCTGTCACTTCTCTCTTTTCCATGAGCCACCTGGACAAACTCCCATTAATGCACTCCCCCATTCCCGCCCTTTATCCAAACTCACAACTTTCTCTAGTTTCTCTCCTATTTCCCCTCAGGCCCTCTCTGAGCTCATTTTGTCCATGAGAGCGACCTCCTATTTCCTTTAGCAGATTCTTATGAAATAGTTGATCACTTAACATCCCTTCTTGATCCCTCTGTTTATTGATACCATTCATGGTTCTCTTTCTCTGATATTGTCCCTTTAACAAGTAATTGATGCTGTTAACACGCATTTCCTTGAAGAAACTAACCTTTTAGGTATTTGCTCTTCCAACCTACTGCCCCATTTCCAACCTCTCTTACTCTTCAAAGTCATTAGAATTGTTACCTTCCAAATACTGGAAAGTGACCGAGAGTCATGAAAGAGGGAAGGGTCCAGGGACAGAGCCAGGGATCAAGCAAGAGGTGAGGCATCAGAAGAGAGGGTGAGGTACTTTTTTACAAGAAAGTGATTCATGTCTCGAATGAACTTCCAGAGGAAGTGGTGGATGCGGGTACAGTTACAACATTTATAAGACATTTAGATAGGTATATTAAAAAGAAACGTTTGGTGATACCGTATATGGGCCAATCACAGCCAGGTCGGACTAGTTTAGTTTGAGATTATGGTCGGCAAGGACTGGTTGGACCAAAGGGTCTATTTCTGTGCTGTGTGACTATCACTTGAAGAGTTTGAATGGCTTACAGAGAAGTTGGCAAGAGACATTATTCCACAGGTCAGTCCCCAGTGACAACTTTATACTCTTAACAGTCACTGAGCACAGATTCACTTTCCAGGCCATCACTTACATGTCCCTCTCTCTTGTGCATGCGCTGATCCCACCACTGTAGATCATCACTGCCTTGATGCTGTGGGCCTTACTTTTCTGATCTGAAATGAAACACTTCTGAGGATACACAACCCCACACTGATACTGTCAGTCCGAAAGTCTCTGAGGATGAAGGATGCTATTCCCACACTAGAAATCTCTGTCAAACATTTACCAGAGGAACTGAGACAGCAGCTACAATAAGTGAGGTTTTATTCAGATGGGACAGTGACAAGTTTAAATCCCCACCTGATCTGCTGCTCAAAGTCACCTCCATTTCTCAAATTTCCGGAAATTCATGTTGCTCCAGAAATATTCGGTTAAAAATCACACAACACCAGGTTATAGTCCAACAGGTTTAATTGGAAGCAACACCGGCATCTCCAAATTAGAAATATTTGGATTGACTGTGAGAGACATCAATCAGAGAGCCCACCCACTCTGCACATTGTCTCCTCTTCCTCTTCCAGAGCTGGTTCACTTCCTATAGGGACTGAAAACCAAGTGAGGAGATGGTGAGTGAAGGAGCAGCTTTTATACAAATTGTATCCCATAATATCCACACCAACCTTCAGGCAGTCTGACTATCCTGTGGGCAGTCAGGGGTGGAAATGTCCCTTATGCTGTGTGAGAAGATCCAGCTGAGAGAGCTGTTTACTCGGTGCTTTGTGCTGAACTGTTTGACTGGAGCTGTGTGTTGGATATTGAGTGTGTTTATTGGAAGCATTTCCCTCTGATTTCCAGGCTGAGATTTGTTGATGGCTCATTCCTGAATATGAGAAGGTGAGGTGTCATTATCTGGAGATGCAGGGGTCTGAGGATTCTTACTGATTTCCTGTTGTTGAGTTCTCTGTGTTGGGAGCTGGTTGTTGTCCTGTGGACAATATTACGTTCTTCCTATCTCAGTAATCTCTTTAGTAAATAAACTATTCGAAAAACATGCCCTTGGGCTAGCATGGAGCCTGGTCAGTGTTGGGCTGTAGCAGAGAGACACCAGGACCAAAAGTGTTACTGACTAAAGAGTGACGGAGCTGCTTTAACTAAGGGTTTACTACAAGAAGTAAATTTCTGGAATGAGAGGTAAATGAAAGAGAATAAAAAGGTGTGGATCAAGAGGCCAACCTGCACTGAGACCAGCGGCAGAGTCACATCATAACCCACATTGTGATGTGTGTATGTGGACAAAGAAGCTGATTGTGGCCCCCTTGGGTCCTCAACCAATCAAGGAGTCTCAGTCCCTATAATTGTCCAAAAGTTATAAGGTTCTTTCAAACTGTATAGATGAGAGTGGGTACTGCAGGAAGGATGGGCAAACTGACGACAGCATCTTGGTACAGGGAGCTTTTCAAGTGGCCAGAAGAACTAGAAATGCGTTTGTGGTAAGGAGGATAGATATTATTCTTGGCAGCCAAGAGCAATGAGAAGGCTGTGATGACTGTCTGGTACCAGAGTTTAGGATAGGGGGTGAAGAAGAGTTTGGAGAGGGAGGGGAGGGATCCAATTGTTGTCCCTGTTGGTACTAACAACATGATCGGACTCGAAAGGAAACTGCTGAAAGATTTTAAACAGGAGCTAAATTAGAAAGCAAACCCTCCAAGGTATTAGTCTCTGGGTGACTACCTGAGTCATGAACAAAGTGGTGCAGAATAAATAAGATCAAGGAGTTTAATACATGCCTCAAAAATTGTTGTTGCTGGACTAGGTTTCAATTCGTGGGGCACTGACACCAGTACTGAAGTGAAAGGGAGCTGTTCTGGTGGGTCAGGTTATTCTGCTGGGACCAGTGTCTTGGCAAAATGAATAACTAGGGCTATGTAAAGGGCTTTAAAGTAATCAGGGCTAGGGGGCTTCTACAGTAGGCATGGGTTTGGGAGAGGGGATATGTATGATTTTAAAGCAAGAGGATATGGCAGCAATACAGTGCAGCTATTTGAGTAACGATACCCAAAGTAGGATAGGAAAGTACAGAGTATAGAAACATAGAAAAACATCAATAATAGGGTCAAAGCTGGAAACAATTGTAAAAAGCCAAAATTATGGCTCTTTATTTGAACATTCATAGTTTTGGAGCAAAACAAATGAACTAATGGCACAAATACAGATTAATACCTGTATAAAATATGATTGTATAGCCATTGTGGAAACTTGGTTACTAGGAAATCGATACTGGGAACGAAATATTTAGTGATATGACTTTTTGAAAGAGTGGTGGAATTAGCATTGTTGGTACAGGATGGAATAAGTACAAAAGCAAGAAATGATAGAATCAACACTGACCTTCCGAAGAGCACCCCACCCAGATCCAGCACCTGACCCTATCCCTCCAACAACGCATTTCCAATAGCTAGTGCACCTAGTCTGCACATCCCTAGATACTACGGGATAATTTTGCATGGCCAATCTACCTAGCCTGCACATCTTTTGACTGTGGGGGGAAATGGAGCACTCGGAAGAAATCCACACAGACACAGGGAGAATATGCTAAACTCCACACAGACTGTCGCCTAAGGGTAGAATCGAACCTCGGTTCATGGTGGTCTGAGGCAGCAATGTTGTAGAATCCTTATGGGTAGAGGTGAAAACTAAAAAGGGTAGCAGTAGTCTCTTAGCCCTGTAACAATAACGATACAGTGTAACAGAGAATAAATCAGGAGATAATGAAGGCATGTAATAAAGGCAGTACATTAATCATGAGTGACTTTAACCTTCATGTAGATTGGGATAGTTATATTAGCAGAGTTAGCAACGAGGAAGAATCCATAGAGTCCATTTGGGACAGATTCCCAGAACAGCGACTGCTGGACAAGCACATGGCTGGCAGTAAATTCAGGGGCGCATAGGTTAGATTGATCTTAGATTAAAATAAATGCTCGGCACAACGTCATGGGCTAAAGGGCTGTACTGTGCTGTACTTTTCTATATTCTAACAATTTATTGGGAATTCAAACAGGGATCAGGCTATAGCAAACTTTGTTTTAACCGGTACCTTATGAATTGGAACTCTCAATAATATCAACCCTCCATTACATTTCCATTATTTTGCATGTGCTTTTACATTGATTGTTTGGACCTCTTGATCAACCTAAGTATGTGATCAACTGGCACATGCCTGGTCCTGGTTAATAAACAGTTTGCTGTATTTGAGTCTGGTGACGTGGAACGAGGCCGGTTGGTTTGCAATGCAAAGTTCAATTACCACACTAACTGAGGTCACCACGAAAGTCCCACTTTCTCGATATCTCCCCTCACCTGAGGCATGGTGACCCTCAGGATAAACCACCACCAGTCCTCCTTCTCTCTGTCTCTCTCTCTCTCTGTCTCTCTCTCTGTCTCTCTCCCTCTCCCTCTCTTTGTCTCTCTCTCTTTCTCTCTGTCTGTCTCTCTCTCTCTCTTTCTCTCTCACTCTCTCTCTCTCTGTCTGTCTAATGGACTATAATCTGCTGTAGTTTGATTTTTGACCTTGTCCCCTCCAGTCCAACTCTGGTATCTCCTCATCATCTCTCTAATCAGAGAGTAGCTGGATGGTTCTCAGGGACTTTGGTGAATGAGGCAGGTTTACTAAATCATGTCAGAGATAAAGATCTCCTTGGAAACAGGTAGAATTCAGCATTCAGTTTGAGAGTGATCAAAATGGGTTGGAAAAATCTGGGCTAAATTTAAATAAGGGTAAGTACAAGGCAATGAGGACAGAGCTAATTTGAGCGGATGGGAAATGAGATTAGCAGCAAAGATGGATGAGGAACAGTGGCAAACATTAAGCATATAGTTCATGGCTCGCAGCAAAGGAAGAAGAATTCTGGGGAGGGGTCGGCCAACCATGGTTAACCAGGGAACTTAACATGAAAAAAACATATACTGTGGCAAAGATTAGTTATAAGCCAGAGAATTGGGAATATTTTAAAATCCAACAAAAGACAACCAAAAGCATAACAAAGAGGGAGAACATAAACTTTGAGGGAAAATTTGCAAGTAATATCAAGACTGACAGCAAGAGCTTCTTTAAATATAAAAAAAGGAAGCGAGGTGCCAAAGTGGACATTGGCCCCTTAGAGAATAAGACTGGAGAAATAATAACGGGGCACCAGGAAATGCAGAGGCATTGAATAAATAATTTGCATCTGTCTTCACAGTAAAAAAAGACTGAAAACATTCCAATAGGGGCAAAAGGAGGCAAGGAAGTAAATGTAATAACTATCACTAGAGAAAGTACGAGGGAACCAAATATGGCTAAAGAACACAGAAACTGAATTATTTAAAGGGAGAAAGGCAGTGGAAAGCTACAGGGTGATTTGAGAATCCTTGTGCATAAATCGCTAAAAGCTAACATCCAAGTTCAGTGGATAATAAGGAAAGGAAATGGAATATTGGGCTCATTTCAAAGGGAAATGAAGTATCAAAGTAGGGAAGTTTTGCTGAAACTATACACAGCAATAATCAGACCACAGCTGGAGTAATGTGACTAGTTTTTACAGTCTCACTATCCCTGTACTCACAACACAGCAAAGTTAAAGATTCAAAGACACTCAAAATTGACCCCGATGGTTCCCAACCAGACTTTGGGAAATACCAGTAGCACACTTAGTGGATAGTCAAAACCAGCCACCAGCTTTAAACAAAAAAATGAACAATTTATTAAAGCTGAGCAAAGTTAAACAACAAAGAAATCTAATTAATGACTATGATTTAAACTCAACTTTCTTTGATTCTCGCCCCCACTCTCAGAAAGAAAAACAAACACAGAGAATAAATCAATAGAAAAAGAAGTGAGATGCAATTGGCCAGAGCTGAAAATGTGTTGCTGGAAAAGCGCAGCAGGTCAGGCAGCATCCAGGGAACAGGAGAATCGACGTTTCGGGCATAAGCCCGTTCCTGAAGAAGGGCTTATGCCCGAAATGTCGATTCTCCTGTTCCCTGGATGCTGCCTGACCTGCTGCGCTTTTCCAGCAACACATTTTCAGTTCTGATCTCCAGCATCTGCAGTCCTCACTTTCTCCTCAAAGATGCAATCGGCCAGTTCACTTAAGCTGTTTCCATTATTGTAAATATCACCAGCACATGGGATTGTTCATTATTTGTTTTTATTTGATTTTCAGACAACATTCATGCATTCAAATGGTTTCTAGTATGCCCCCAGAAAGATTTATTTACTTCTCATAACTGAGATCCTACTTTCCAAACTTGAAATAAGTTGATCATGGGAGGATAACCAGGGAGCAATCACATCACGGTCCTCTGATTCTCCTGAACCAGTCCTGAACAGTTCAGAAAGGAGAAAGTGAGGACTGCAGATGCTGGAGTATCAGAGCTGAAAAATGTGTTGCTGGAAAAGCGCAACAGGTTCTGAACAGTTCAGAACCAGTTCAAATTTTCGTTTGTCTTTATGTTGTTTCCTCAACATTTTCTTTGTTATACTGGTTGATACCATAACTCTCTGTGAGGCCATAATTAATATTCAAACATCCTCCATCAGTTTGAACATATTGCCTCTCCAGAATCAAAGTGTCCATCATAGTGTCCACATTTGGCCCAATGATTCCACACCAACCCTCCGACGAGCATTCCACCCAGATGCACCTCCTAACCTATTCCTGTAACCCTGCATTTCCCATGGCTAATCCACAGGAAATTTAGCATGACTACTTCACTTAACCTGCACATCTTTGGACTGGAAGAGGAAACTGGAGCATCTGGAGGAAACCCACTCAGACACGGGGAGAATATGCAAACTCCACACACACTGTCCATTGGAGTTTAGAAGGATGAGAGGTGAGCTTATTGAAACATTGTCAGGGAACTTGACAGGTTCGAGTTTGAGTTATAAAGAAGGGCTGGAAAGGTTGGGACTTTTTCACTGGAGTGTAGGAGGTTGACAGGCAACTTTATAGAAGTTGATGAAATAAGAGAGGTATAGATAGAGTTACTGGTAACTCTAGGTCTTTTCCCAAGGGTGGGGAATTTCAAGACTGGGGACACATTTTTAAGGTGAGAGGAGAGAGATTTTAAAAATACACGAGGGGCAAATTTTTTATACAGAGGGTGGTTCACATGTGGAATGAACTCCCTGAAGAAGTGGTGGATGTGGGCACAATTACAAGATAGTTGGACAAGTACATGAATGGGAAAGGTTTTGAGGGATGTAGGCCAGGAGCAGGCAGCTGGAATGAGTTTAGTTTGGGTTTGGTTAGACCAAATAGTTTGATTCTGTGCTGTATGGCTTTATGACTCTGAGTAGAGATTACTTTGATAGTCTAGGGCCAGAGGCATTAATCTCAGAGTAAGACTGAGATGAGGATAACTTTCATTTTTCAGAGGGTAATGATTCTGTACCAGAGAGGGCTGTTGAGACTGGATCACTAAGTATATTCAAGGCTGAGATGGACAGATTTTTAATCAGTGAGGGAATTAAGGGTTGTGGGCATAAAGGGAGGAGACTGGAGTTGAGGATTATTTGATCATCCATGATCTCGTTGAATGGTGGCACAGAGCTGATGGGCTGAATGACCTACTTCTGATCCTACATTTTATAGTCTTTTATATGGAGCCTTTTATGTCCAGGTTGTCACATAGTATTTTACAGCCTGCAAAGTAGTTTTGAAATGGAGTTATTGTTTCATGGTACAAAATGTGACAGTCATTATGCGCACAGCAAGCTCCCACAAACAACAGCGTGTTAATGACCAGAGAATGTGTTTTTATTTGAATTGATTAAAGAATTGTGGTAATCCCTGTAGGGTGTGGTATTACCTCAAAGTGATATTAATCCCAGACCTCTAACAAGACAATTAAAACCAACATTGTCTAAACAGTACCAATTATACAATGATACACTCATGACAGAAGAGATCTTTAAGTCCTTTAACTTCTAACATGTTTGAACATCCCAGTCCACAGTTCTAATTTATGAATGGTTTTCAGCTGGTTTCGAGGAACCAGTCTCACATCAAACTCTACCCACCCCCCAGTTTCCAATAGGTTCATGTCTCTCAATTTCACTGAATTGTAACTTGAAGTGACTGTCAAATGAACCATTGAGGCCCACTCCAGTGATTCCTACCTGGCCTTGTCAGGATGAATATTCTGGAGTCTTTAGATTGTCACAGGATCTGTCTCTTCAATCAGAAATTATGCCCCCTCCCACATTTTCCCTGGCAGACCACGGAAAGGACACCCCCTCCTCTCCAGTGACCACACTGATTGCAGTCCTGGCCCCGGTGTCTCTCTCACTTTCTCTTTCTCTGTAATTTTGAAGACTAAATGGTCTGTGCAGTCAGCACCAGCTGCTCTTGCCTTTTTTTTTGGGAGTGATAACTTTGCATCTTGCTTAGCAATTTCCAACCTGTCCTCATGGTAACCAAGCAGGGTTATGTAACCTCACAACAAACCCTCCTTTCCAGAGTGTCCAATTTTCCACGAAGTTGGAAAGATACCTTAAATATAATAGTCTTATAAGCATCTCATTCATCATGCAATCCTGATTTTTCGACTGTGGGAAGGATTGGAATGATCCAGGGACACAGATTTCTCCCAGTTTGTCAGGAGAGGGTGGATTTGAGCATCCACTCGATTTTTTTTTCCTGAAGACACGTTAACATTGTGTCTCGCTTTCATGTGGAGAAAGTGAGGACTGCAGATGCTGGAGATCAGAGCTGAAAATGTGTTGCTGGAACAGCGCAGCAGGTCAGGCAGCATCCAGGGAACAGGGGAATCGACCTTTCGGACATAAGCCCTTCCTCAGGAATGAGGAAAGTGTGTCCAGCAGGCTAAGATAAAAGGTAGGGAGGAGGGACTTGGGGGAGGGGCGTTGGAAATGCGATAGGTGGAAAGAGGTCAAGGTGAGGGTGATAGATCAGACTGGGGTGGGGGTGGGGAAGTCAGGAAGAAGATTGCAGGTTAGGAAGGCGGTGCTGAGTTCGATGGATTTGACTGAGACAAGGTGGGGGGAGGGGAAATGAGGAAACTGGTGAAATCCGAGTTCATCCCTTGTGGTTGGAGGGTTGGAGTCCCTCCTCCATACCTTTTATCTTAGCCTGCTGGGCACACTTTCCTCATTCCTGAGGAAGGGCTTATGCCCGAAATCTTGATTTTCCTGTTCCCTGGATGCTGCCTGACCTGCTGCGCTGTTCCAGCAACACATTTTCAGCTCTCGCTTTCATGTGCTGAGCTCCAGCGTGGCTGTGAATGGAGGTGATCATGGAGCTTCCACTTTCCACTAATCTCCGGATACAGTGCATTATCCTCTGCCATTTCTGCCACCTACAATCAGACCCCATCACCAGAGATATATTTCTCTCCCTACCCCGTCTGCATTGTGCAGAGACCATTCCCTCCATGACTCCCTCATTAGGTCCTAATGAGGGAGTCATGCCTCTCCCCCCCGCCCCCACCAACCCAGCCTTCACACCCAGCACCTTCCCTTGCTGCTGCAAGAGGTGTAAACCTGCATCCAGACCTCCCTCCTCACCTCCTCTAAGGCCCCAAAGGATCTTTTCACATCTGGCAGAGAGGTTCCTGCACACCCACCCACTCATCTACTGTGTCTGTGCTCAACGTGTTCTCCCCTACATCAGGGAGACAGGATGCCAATTCACGGAGCATTTCAGCGAACATCTTTGGGACACGTGCTCCAAAGAATCCCAATGCCCTGTGGCCGACCACTTCAACTCGCCTCCTACTCCACCAAGCATATGCAAGTACTGGGCCTCCTCCACCTCCAAATCCAAGCCACTCGACGACTGGAGGAAGAACACTGCATCTTCAGCCTTGGGATCCTTCAACCATGTGGCATCAATATCGACTTCACTAGTTTCCAAATCTCTCCTCCCCACCACCTCATCCCAAGTCCAACCCTCCAACTCCGCACCGCCCTCTTGACATATCCTACCTGACCATCTTCCTCCCCACCTATCCACTCCACCCTCCCACTGACCTATCACACATCCCCCCCAGCTGCATCTACCTATCACCTTCCCCCCAGTCCCAACCCCACCCTCCTATTTATATCTCAGTCCCTTTCCCATCACACATTCCTGATGAAACGGCTTATGCCCGAAACGTTGACTCTCCTACTCCTCGGATCCTGCCTGACCATGTTATACTTTTCCAGTGTCACACTTTTTGACTCTCCAGCATCTGCAGTCCTCACTTTCTCCCTGTGGTCATGGAGCTGCCTTCTCCTGTTACTGGTTGTCCACAATTCTCAAGATGTATGAGGGAATTGTAGGAAGTCATGTTTCCTTTTCTTGTTTTATAGAAGGATTGCACCATACTACACCAGAGAATACAGAGAGGATAGACACTGCAGATTGATCCTGCCTATCATCAACTGCACAACGGTGGGGAGAAATCCAGTCCCTTCATCGTATTGCTCAACACAGAGAAGGTTGGGCAGTGAAACCATCATCTGGAAATTAGTCGGTTCAGGGGAGCTTTGACGTATCATCAGATCTGAAACTGGTCAGTGGTGTGGAGCCTTCCGTCAGAACCAGCCTTTGTCAAGATTCGCTGTGGGTGATTGATGAGGGTGAGGCTGGGAAGAAATCTGAGTGGTCTGCAAGTGTGGTGAGAGCTTCAATCATTGAGCCTCTTGAAATACTGACTCACTCCTACAGGGGAGAGGCTATTCAAGTATGAGGTGGTGTGAGGAGGGCTCCATACGTTCATAGAATCTGGTGACACGTAAAGTGCATTTGTTACAAACGCTGTTAACACAAGGCTAGTCCATGGAAGTTAAACCATTCAAGTGTGAAGTTTGTGATAAATATTTTGTAACATCTACAACCCTCTTGAGACACCAGATGATTCACACGGGGGAGAAACCCTTCAGGTGTGAGGTTTGTGAAAAGGCTTTTGCCTACTCCTTCCACCTGCTAACACACCAGATGATTCACACCGGGGAGAAACCCTTCCAGTGTGAAATTTGTGAAAAGGCTTTTACCGATTCTTCTCACCTCCTGAGACATCAGAGAATTCACACAGGGCAGAAACCATTCACATGCAAAGTGTGTGACAAATCGTTCTCCCAGTCATCGACCCTTCATGTACACCAGCGCATTCACACAGGGGAGAAACCATTCACGTGTGAAGTATGTGACAAATCATTCTCAGATTTAGCGCACCTTCGCAGACATCAACGTATTCACACAGGGGAGAAACCATTTACCTGTGGTACGTGTGACAAATCATTCTCGCAGTCTTCAACCCTTCATGTACACCAACGTGTTCACACTGGGGAGAAACCTTTTATATGTGAGATTTGTGATAAATCATTCTCAGTTTCATCAACTCTGCGTAATCACCAACGTATTCACACGGGGGAGAAACCATTCACCTGCAAGGTATGTGACAAATCATTTTCGATGTCATCACACCTCCGTATACACCAACGCTTCCACACAGGGGAGAAACCATTCACTTGTGAGGTGTGTGACAAATCATTCTCAACATTATCACACCTCCGTGTTCACCAACGCATTCATACAGGGGAGAAACCATTCAGGTGTGAGGTGTGTGAGAAACTGTTCTCAAGCTCATCCACTCTCCTGCTCCATCAAAGGATTCATACAGGAGAGAGACCGTTTATATGTGATGTTTGTGACAAATCATTTTCACGATCATCGAATCTCCTGCTTCACTGGAAGATCCACACAGGGGAGTAATAGTTCAAGTGTGAGGTTTTTGACAAAGCTTTTTATAATGTTTCTCCTGGGACAGAATGGAATTCATGTAGTGTTTGTGACAAAGCTCTTACCCATTCCTCTGATCTACTACAGCGCCAGCTGATTCCCACAGGAGAGAAGACATTCAGGGATGAGGTATGTGACATAGTCAGCATATATCCGGTTTATTAGCATTCAAACAGGAGAGAAACTCTGTGTAATAAACAATTCAGACAGTTGTTGGATCTCCTAGAACATGAGTGAACCCACACAAAGTCTAACTAGTCAGGTTCCTGCCAATCTGTACTCAGAATGTGAACCTGTACACAGTCTCACTGTGCAGGATGTTCAGTGGGACTGGGACACAGAACAAGAAACAGCTTTCACTCCCATCAAACAACTAGTGATGACATCACCAGTGCTGAGGGATTATGATGTAACAATGGAGTGACCCTGCAGTGTGATGTCAGTGAAACAGGACTTGGGGTAATCCCCAGGCAGTGAGGACAAGCCGTTGTGTTTGTATCCAGAGCATTAACACAAACTGAACAACTCTGTATACAAATTGAGAAAGAGAGTGTGAATATTGACTTTGCTTTTACCAATGCCTGTTTGTGACAGAGAAAGTGATGGTGGACTCTGACCACAAGCTAATTCACAGGATGTCTCTCAAACCACTTTGATCTTTTCTTAAATGTTTGCAAAGGACATCACTTCCAACCAAGGGAAATAGATATACAACACTAACGTGCTGTTGAGAACTGCACTGTGAAGGAATTTGATGCTGGTGCAGATTGCAAAATATTCCAGATTCAAGAAGCAACAATATGACATGCTCTGGAAATCATTAACCCAGACATTGGCTGTGACAGAAAAGTGTCTTCCACTACTCAATGAGATGTAATTCTTCAAATGTTACAAGAAGTTGTGATGAAAGAATGGACTCCCCTGTGACTATAAGAGAATATTGGACAAACAGAGATGAAGTGATACCCAAGATTGCATCTTGGTTATCCCTAAAGGTTATCCCTAAAGAGATGAGAAAAGAGATACGGAAACACATCCAACACAAAGCATCATGGAATTGAGTCTAGTCTGAAAAAGTTAATAGAAGTGCTGTACTGGCCAAACATTAACAATGAGGTGAAACACCACATCAGCCAGTGCAGTGCTTGTAATGAACATCAAGCTAAACAAGATAAAGAGATGATCATGACTCGTCACATCCCAGACAGCCCATGGATGAAACTTGGAGTATACCTCTTCACTCTCACTGAAACTGATTATCTTGTCACAGTCGTCTATTTTTGAGATGTGGGGGGAGTTAGAGCAGCTGATGTCACTATCTCCCAGTGAGATTGTAGAATGTCTGAAACCACATCAGTCGTCATGAAGTTCATGACATTGTGATCAGTGGCAATGATCTCAGTTCACAAGTGAAGAATTCAGACATTTCCTGAATGATTGATTAATCCACACCACACATCATCTCCAAATTATCCCCAGTCAAATAGAAAGGCTGAGGCAGCAGTGAAAAAAACATTTCATGAAATCCAGCAGACCAACAATTAGGGAGTGTCTGTACAGTTCAATTTGTTTTGATCACTGAACTCCTCTGGCCACCCTATAGAACTGTAAATAATAGTGACAATGTAACAAGCTGTATGGAGCCACCGCACTTGACTGTGCTCCACATTTCTTTGAAATGATCATCCCAGTCGAGAGTGTGGTGCTGGAAAAGCACAGCAGGTCAAGCAGCATCCAAGGAGCAGGAGAATCAATGTTTCGGGCATGAAGGGTTTATGCCTGAAACATCGATTCACCTACACCTTGGATGCTGCCTGACCTACTGTGCTTTTCCAGCACCGCACTCTTGACTCTGATCTTCAGCATCTGCAGTCCTCACTTTCTCCTAAATGAGATCATCCCAGAGAACTTTCTGATGAGATTGATGTGGAGGAGCTGGTGTTGGACTGGAGTGGACAGAGTTAAAAGGTTATAGTCCAATAGGTTTATTTGGAAGCATTGGCTTTCACAGAGCACTGCTCGTTCATCAGGGATTGTGGAGCATATGGCCATAAGACACAGAATTTATAGCAAAAGATTATAGTGTCGTGCAACTGAAATGATACATTGAACAAATCTAGATTGTTATTAAGTTTTTCATTTTTTAGAATGGGTTGCAGTTTTTGGTTCATTACTATGTAAATTCCAGAACTTCTTTTATGTTACATTCTTGAGATAATTTAAGGTTTTATAACAAAGGGTGACATCTCAACTCAGCTCCGAAAACTGCAACCCATTCTAAAAGATGAAAGATTTAACAACAATGTAGGTTTGTTCAATATATCATTTCACTTGCATGACATTGTAATCTTCGTATAATCCCTACAGTGTGGAAACAGGCCCTTCGGCCCAACAAGTCCACACCGGCCCCCACCAAAGAGTAACTCAGCCAGACCCATTACCCCACCCCATTGTCCCATGCTTACCCCCGACTAATGCAGTAGCCCAGACATCCTCGAACACTATGAGCAATATAGCATGACCAATTCACCTAACCTGCACATCTTTGGATTGCGAGAGAAAACCGGAGCACCCAGAGGAAACTCATGCAAACATGGGGAGAATGTGCAAACTCCACACAGGCAGTTACCTGAGGTTGCAATCAAACCCAGGTCTCTGGTGGTGTGAGGCAGCACTGCTCACCACTGAGGCACCATGCCACCCCTTTTGCTATAAATTCTGTGCCTTATGGTCTTATGCTCCACAACCACCTGATGAAGGAACAGTGCTCCGAAAGCTAGTGCTTCCAAATAAACCCGTTGGACTATAAACGGGTGTTGTGTGATTTTTTTTTTAACTTATGAGATTGAAACCAACCTGATCTAATAAACAGGGTCTTCCCATCAAAACCAGCTCCCAATCTTAATGGACTGATCATGAACCAGGATGTGAGATTGTTACAATGTGTGAGGTGATTTGGTGGGGAGGGGTTTTACAGTAATCATTGTCCTGGTGTATTTTTTTGATGGTTTTGAGAGTATGTGCATGCATTGAAGTGAGCCTGCTCTTGGGAGTGCATGTGGGGATATGAATTATAGACAGACCCTCTTCAGGTTACAGGGGTTTGACTAGTACCATGCGGAATGTTTGTACTGTC
The DNA here is from genome assembly GCF_037043375.1 of Chiloscyllium plagiosum. Lineage (NCBI taxonomy): Eukaryota > Metazoa > Chordata > Chondrichthyes > Orectolobiformes > Hemiscylliidae > Chiloscyllium > Chiloscyllium plagiosum. The sequence continues at coordinate 59,823,641 of NW_028270173.1, forward strand.
CTGTCTGGGAGGACTACTATTCTAAATATGGTGAGGAAGTAGAGGGTAAGTCTCTGCAGACGTGAGTTCCCTCAGCCCATCAGACCTTGATGTAATAATGGTGTGATAATTATACTCTTCCAAGATTTATTTCATGTTCTGGGAAATGGCATGAGTCATTTTCAACTGTTTTGTTATTTTGTTCGATTCAGAGTTTGATGTACACTGAATAAGGTAAAGGTAAAATGGCTATAGTCCCAGGATTATTGTGTTGTTGTTTCCTGTACTTCCTTCAAACTATTTTACTACATTTGTTGCTCCTAATGTGCTGATCTTTACATTAGTGAGATCAAAGACAGACCAAATGACCACTTTGTTGAACAACTTCACTCCATGTGTAAGAATGACCCTAGCTTCCCGGCTACCTACCATTTCAATAAACCATCTTGCTCTCAAGCAATCATTTTTGTCCTGTGCCTGCTGCAATGTTCCATTGAAGCACAACACTTCATTTTCCACTTCAGCCTCGAGGTCCATAACTTCAGAATCTTACCACATTATATCTGATCTCGATTTGTCTTCCCCCAACCACACGTACACAACAGTCTTGTCTTTTTTTTATCTTAGCAGAGAGGATCCATTCTCTTCCCTTTCACATAGCAACAGGAGTGGATCATTCAGCCCCTTAAGCCTGTTCTGCCATTCAACATGGTCATGGCTGATCATCCAATTCAGTAGCCTGTTCCTGCTTTCTTCCCATATCTTTTGATTCCTTTTGCTCTAAGAAGTATATTTCACTCCTTTTTAAGAAAAAAATCAATGTTTTGGCCTTAATGACATTATGGCAGAGAATTCTACAGGTTCACCACTCTCAGGATGAAGAATTTTTCATCATCTCACTCCTCAATATCCTCGCCCACATCCTTAAATTGCGACCCCTAGTTCTGAGCTCCTAGTCATTGGAATATCCTTCTGCATTTACTCTTGTTATGGTCTTGCTGGAATTTTACAGGTATCTTTGAGATCCCCCCACCATTCTTCTGAATACCTGTGAAAATAGTCTTAACCAATACAGTCTCTCTTCATATATCATGAGGGAATCAACTAGGAGAAAGTGAGGACTGCAGGTGCTGGAGATCAGAGTCAAGAGTGTGGTGCTGGAAAAGTACAGCAGACCAGGCAGAATCTGAGGAACAAGAGATTTGATGTTTTGGGCATCGGGAATTCCTGATGAAGGGCCTATGCCCGAAACATCGATTCAGCTGGTGCTGAGGTGCTGCCTGACCTGCTGTGCTTTTCCAGCACCACACTCTCGACTCTCTTCATACATCCGTCTTGCCATTCTAGGAATCAGTCTGGTAAATCTTCGTTGCACTTCCTCCCTTGCCAGAACATCATTTCAAAGCTGTAAGCAGTGCTCCATGCGTGATCTTACAAAATCAATCTACAATTGCAGCAAGACATTCTGCTTCTGTACTCAAATCTTCTCACTGTGAAGACCAACATAGTTTGCCTTTTTCACCACCTGCTGCACCTGTATGCATATTTTCTGTGATAGTGTACAAGGGCAGCCAGGTCTCATTGCGCCTTTCCTTTTTGCTATCTATTGTCAGATAATAATGCCTTCCTGTTTTTGCTTTCAAATTGGATGACCGCATTATATTTCATCTGTCATGCATTTTACCTACTCATTCAACTTGTCACAATGAAGCATCTCTGTATTCTTCTCACAGTTCACCCAACCACCAAGCTTTGTGTCATTTGCAAATTTGGCGATATTACATTATCGGATCCTGGAGACTTATCAGCCTTATATCCCGTGAATTTCCCTAACATCATTTACGTATTAATGCTGATTTATTTCAGTTCCTCCTTCTATGCAATATAATAATCAATGTCATTGTGAGCTGGGAGACTGTCTCGATTAGTGGGTTTATAATTTCAAGTTCATAGGAAGCGGAACCTTCCATAAAAAAAATCCTATTTACAGGGGCGCACAGCCGTTTCCAGCGCCGTCTTCGTGAAGCCGCTCGAGCTCGCGCGCTTTCAAATTTAAACTGCCGAACGCTCGGGTGCCAACTGTCGCTGTGTGGATAGGAACTACAATGCCCGTCAGGCACCGCGGGCAGTTTTTCCCTGATTATATATTGCAGACCCTCTCTGTTCAGACGCGGGTCCCATATGCACTATGGGTAATGTAGTTCGGAGCGGGGTTGTGAGCGGTTTGGATGAATTGAGCTGAGTCCCTGTGGAGATTTTAAACAACCTCAGCGAAGAGGGAGCTTTCTGGGCTTGGGGCTGCAATTCAGTCATGTTTGAGGAGGTGACCTGTCCCTCCCTCCATCAAACACAGGAAGACGCTGCCAGAGAAAATATCTTCAACATTCTCTCATCAAATGTGAGTTTTTTTTCTCTGAAATGTCCGAGATATTTCTGGAGATGTTGGGTTTCACAAGATTTAGACAGACCTGATAAATGTTGACATCTGTTGTTCTGTTATAGATATTACTGTCCCAAAATGAAACATTCTAACATTAATTACAGGAACATTTTGTCAATAAGGATTTGAAATTTTTAGTTCTGTACGTGGGACGACTTGTGAGGTAAGTTATTGATCTTGGTGTCCAAGGAACAGTAACAACGCAGAGACCAAATTGGCTGAGTCATTAAAAAAAGAGATTAACGGCCAATAAACATGTTTTAAGCCGAAGGAAGGTTTGTAGAGTGTTCCCCAGGGATTGATATTAGGTTTTGCTTTTCCTGCTATGTGAGAAATAAAACTCACAGTATAATAAATTTCAGTCCGAGTCAAAATCTGAAGCAGCGAATTTTATTGGAACCTTCTTGCAAGAAGGGGTAGTCAGTGGGCACACACATTCAGGGATTGCTTTACAATTTATACAGTTTTAATTTTTAGTACTCCCCGTTTACCTCACAGGCCTTCATACCTATCAAGCTCCCTTATTGTGTTCTGCCACTACCCAGCTGCGCTCCGCCCTTATTACTTACCCCCTTCTCCAAGTTGGTGACCCTCCCCTCTGTAAGTGCTGACATAATGGAGATTTTATTAAACTTGGATCTTGATGTTCTTTTCACTTTATCTGTTTGCTTGTAACATCTTCCATTGTTCATAGGTACATTCCATTCCTGAATATACATCTTAACAATGTGTCTTTTCTTGTCTAGTTTATGCGTTTCAGCTCTCAGCTATTTTGCTGAGACTGTAAATTTTTAAACTATCATGATGAAAGAAATTATTTGCTAGAATAATTATGCACAAAAGTTAGTACCCAATTATCTACAATTATACACTAAAGTTAGTAACTATTTACCTATATCGCACAATTATACACAAAAGTTAGTACTCAATTATACGACACGACCAGCTATCCTTAATAGCCACACACGCAGATGACAGGCAACATGAGTTCGACTGGGAAAACACTACTATTTTAGGACCAGCCAAACAGAGAACAGCCAGGGAATTCCGAGAGGCATGGCACTCATCCACAGATTCTATCAACAAACACACCGACCTGGACCCAATATACTGGCCACTGCAGTGGACAGCTAGAACTGACAACCGGAAGCGGCAGAGACAAACCACTATAAATGCCGGAGGAAACAACACAGAAGCGCTTCACAGGAGGCTCCCAAGCACTGAGGATGTCACCTAGACAGGGAATGAAACGTCTGCAACACAAATTCCCAGCTCGGCGAACAGAACCACAACAACGAGCACCCGAGCTACAAATCTTCTCACAAACTTTGAACTCAATTATACTTGCAGAAGTACCACTGTTTTACCTATATCCCACAATTTCTCCCCTTTCTTTTTATTATCTTTTGTTATCTTCTACATTTTTTTACTATGTTGCTCCCAAACTGACCAACATTTTTCCCGAAATTTCATCCATTCTGGAATTCTTCCCGGGGTCACTTATTCCCTCATTGTTCAACAGGTAGAGCCCTTCCCCCGGATTGTTCTTTAAAGGCATTTGTGTGGCTAAAGTTGTTTCAATCAATCTTAGAATTAACCCCCCGTGTGCAGGGTACGATACAGCATCCTAGTGCGATTAGTCCTCCCACCACTACGATCAAAGAGGTAAGGACTGAAATCACTACACCCTTCCATTTTCCAAACCATGATTCTCGCCACCCAGTGAATGATGTGCTGATTCTTGAATTTTCAGCTAGTTCTTCGGCTAGTGTTGTTAGACCTTGCAGAGCTCGAGTAATAGACCCATTTGGGGCTGTGTTATTTGGAATAAAGGTACAACAGCTCCCTCCTAACATTACACACACTCCCTCTTTTTCTGCCAGGATCATATCTCGGGCCATTCTATTCTCCCATGCCATTCGGCTGGTTGCATCAAGTTGTTCGGCTATACCTTTAATTGCATCTCTAGTGTGATTGATAAACCTTTGCTGATTATAGAAAATATAATTTATCCAATCCACATTTTTGTTAACTGTTAGCCACCAAAAGAGAGTTGATTCAAAGCCTGCCGTGATATGGTTACGAGCCTTGAACTCATCATGTACCCCTCTTGGGACTCCTATAGAGTCTAGATATACCTGATCATCAAACGAAGTACCCAATAGTGATCTCTTACTTCGTCCCCTTCCTTTACTATCTCTTTCTTTTCAAATGCCAGGGTGAACGGAATTGCCAGTTGTACAATTACACACATGCCCCTCCAATCTAGAGGTAGGGTGGGTCTCTATATTTTCTCTCCGCAGTACCACCACAGATCCGCTTGGGGAATCCTTAATGCTGAGTAGTACCCTCCCTTTTCCGTCACGTACTCAATCTCAGTACATGATTTCAGCTCCCCCAAATATCTGGACCGATCTGTTCCTCACCTATTTACACACAATCTGTGATTTCTGACCATGACCGAAAACATGGGGGGCATCTTCAAGCCTTCCTTCTTTAGAGGAGGGAACTTTAATAGAAGGGCATACAATCTTTATTACTCCATGCAGTCTCATCCTGATACAGGGCTATCATGCATGTCATGCTCCTCCTGTTTCGCTTCCCCCTGAACGGAAAGGGGACTACTTGGGCCATTGGTCTCCCAGAGGCACATGCATAACAATTGCTTTTATTCAAACTTTTCACAGTGTACTTTACCCATTCAACCCAGGCATTTGTACCCCCATATCCCGTTTCTACTTCAATGGTCTGCTTTAAGTCCTTTACCTCTACTATCTTTATCACCTTAGGGTTAGAGTAAGGGATTTTACTATTCCTTTCTCCTACTCGGGTTCTGCCTTTCACCTGTATTTTAAAACAACATCCCAGGAAATTCTTCCCGTCTGCTTTCATCTCTATCCCAAGGATTTGGTTTAATTGGACCTGATCGTTTTCTCCCCCTAAAACTGCTTCATACTATGAAGTTTTCTTTATTATTAAATATATTGGGTTACACTTTTTATCGGGACAGTCAAGAGCTGACCGGAAGGGGTCTCGGTGTACTGTAACGAGTGGATTAATCAAGAGGTCACCCCTGAGGCCTTCCTGCCTCTGCCATTCTTTACATTCTTTATTCCGAAGATATCTCTTACACTTTTCTCTCTGGGACATTTTCTTCCCGCTAGTCTTATCCCATGCCACACCCCTCCCCCTCTGGAATTCTTTCATAAAATCTAAGATGTATCTCTGAGTTACTGTACTGCCTTTGATTTATTACATCTCCACAATCCACCAGGCTGCAGGCATCTGTTTCTATGACTTGTGGATTTGTACTTTCAGGAACCGTTATCACTGAGTAAGATGACATCACCGTAATCTGACAGAGTCCTAAGACTAGAAAAGCTAATATAATGTACCTAAACGTTTTTCCCATTCTGTAGTGGTATGGAGGTACTGAGAGACTTAACATACAGTACTGCAGAAACTATCCCACGCTTACGCTGCTACCATATAATCAGGAGAGACTTCACATACAGTATTACAGAAACTATCCTGCGCTAACGCCACTACCGTATAGTCAGTTATTTAAAGTCTTTTCAACTTAAGTTTAAGTACTTCTTTTGTCAATTCAGCTGTTCAGACTTCTGTCTCAACTGGAGATTCCACTGGCCCTTTGATCCGAGTGTAGTGAGTCCAGCCTTTCTCTGCCGTTCTTATTGCTGTTTCAGTGGTTAGGAGTGCTTGGTCCAGCCCCTCCCAGTCTGGTTGCAATTTGGCCTCAGTCCAATATTTGACTCGGACCCAATCCCCCGGTTGGAGCGGATGGACGGTGAATTCAGGGGATGGAGTCTGTTTTCTGGGAAAAGACAAAGACAAGTCCAGCATATACTTCTTCAAGAACAGATCTTTAGTCTCCAGGGTCGGCAATTCCCCTTTTGTTCCCAGATCGGGCAGGCCAAACAATATCTTATAAGGGGACAGCCCCATATCTTTCCTTGGGGCCGTTCGCACTCGCAAAAGGGCTATAGGTAAACACTTAGTCCAAGGGAGTCTGGTTTCTATTACTAATTTTGATAACTGCTTCTTGAGTTCATTCTCTCAACCTTTCCTGATGAAGTGCCAAGGAGTGTGGAACTCCCAGGAGATTCCTAATCCCTCCATTACCCCCTGGAGTACCCTGGAGGTAATATGAGTTCCCTGATCTGAATCTATGCATTCCACTATACCGTATCTAGGGATTAATTGTTCGGGTATTATCTTGGACACCCCACTTGCAGTGGCAGTGGCTAAAGGGTATGCTTCCACCCATCCATTTAGGTGATCAACCATTATCAGCATATACCTCAGTCTGCCCACTCGGGGTAATTAGGTATAATCTACTCGAATACTCTGAAATGGTCTTAGCCCAGGTTCTCTCCCTCCTAGGACTTGTTTCCTTAACACCTCCTTGTTTTTTTTTAACATGTTATACATCCCTCGCATATCTGTTTGGCTATCGTATATATCCCTTTGCATCCATATTTTCTTAAGACTAAATCACAAATTGCTTGCACTCCCCAGTGACTCCCCTGGTGTAAGACAGCCATAATTTCTCACATCATCATTTTATTCAAAATTTCCCTCCCATCGGGTAACATCCAGCACCCATCCGCTGTCTTTGCAGCTCCTAAGTCTTTTAGTTCCTTTTCCTCCTTTGCAGTAAACAACGGGGTACCCTGAAGATCTGGAATTGCAGATATTAGGGAGTGTATCACTGCTCCTTGTGGATTTAGGGCCGCTTCTTTAGCGACCTCATCGGCCAATTTATTTCCCCTTGTTTCCGGGTCATTCCCCTTCTGATGTCAGTTTATATGAACTATCGATATTTCTCTCGGGAGTAACAAAGATTCCAGCACTTGTTTTATCGATTCCTCGTGTGCTAGTCCATTTCCTCTGCTACTTATCAGTCCTCTCTCTTGCCAAATTTTTCCAAAGGTATGTACCACTCCAAATGCATATTTGGAGTCTGTATATATCATTCCTTCTTTGACTTCTAAGTTTCTGAGAGCTCTTTCTAGGGCATAGAGTTCACAAGTTTGGGCTGACCAGCCATTGGGCGGTCTTACAGCCTCAATAACGCTTCCCTCTATCCCATCTACTACAGCATATCCATTGTGCCTTTTACCTCTCCCCGCCACAGAAATGCAGCTGGATTCAAACAATTGTCTGTGACTAATACAAGATCATCCTTCTCTATTAATACTCTCTCATATTTCAAGATCCTAGAGTCTTTGAGCCATCGTCCTGCTTTCTGTGCAATTTGTTCTGTACCTGATGTGGGATGCTGACTATTTAAGGCTTCCCCAAAAGTAAGTTTTCGACTCTCTTCTACCAAGAAGGCTGTTGCTACCACTGCCTGCACGCACTCTGGCCAGTAATGTAGCTTTCAGTTCTTTAATTTAAAATGAATTGATGCAGTCATGTTTTAAATTAACCATGAATCAATATGACAGGTCACTGAGAATGCGTGAAGGAATCCTGCCAATTAATATTGATTCAGGCTAACACAATTGATTTATTATAAATATTAATTATTAATTATATATATTATATAATTCAGGGTGAAAACGCAACAAGTGACAAAAACATTTTAAAAACTGTAATTGCGCAGTTCTGTTTGTTTACCAATCACTTGTGACTTCTCATTCTGTTTCTGTAATTGTTTTGCTCGAGCACATTCATTTTTAAGAACCTCAACAGATTTCATAGCACCATTTGCAGCTAATTCAACCCTCAATTTAGTGGCAGTATCTTATCATGAGCGTAAAACTGATTCTTTGTGCCTCTCATCACAAAACTGTCGCCATAATCCAATTGACTCTTTTGCTCCCACTCCCTTCGGCTTAAAATTTAAGAATGACCTTGCTACCCCTGTATCGACTAGGAAAACTACGTCCTCTTTGTAAGGTCCCACCTTTAAATTTATCAAGGGTTCCTGGTGGGTCCCTGGAGGCAGGATCCCCTGACACCCCTATTCTTCATCAAGGTTCATAAACAGTACTGCTTTGCTTCCTTTTTCAGATCTGGACACTCTCTCTTAAAGTGACCTGTCTTTCCACAGTAATAATGTCCCGCCTGTGGGGATTTCCACTTTGATCCTTGTTCCTGTCTACCAGACCCCTTAACATCTCCTTCCTTATTTCCCTTATTTTCAACATGCTGCCCGCTACCATTCCGATTTCCTTCTCCGCTTAGGTTTGTCCTTTTCTTCATTATCTCATCAACCATGGCTATCATTATTTTTGCCTTTCGTTTCTGGTTTTCATGTTACGTTTCCAGATCAATTGCTGAGCCGATTTAACCAATTGAACAGCTTTAGGGTCACCTAATGGCCATTCCTCATCACCCAATGTTTTGTTCAGACCTTGATTCTTTTTAAGAAATATTGCAATATTTCTTGATCCCTGTAACCTCAAATACCAGGACCCTCTTTCTCCTTGTAATCTCAAATACAATTTATCAATTTATGCTTGTCTAAAGCCTGTTCCTAACTATACATTTTGGAATCTTATTTGTAAATATATATTTATATATTATAAATTCATATATTCAGTGTTTAATATTTAAAATGTAAAATGCATACAGTTCCCAACTTTGAAATCCACTATAATTACCCGTTTTAGTCCCTTGATTTAAATCCAAAATTAGTTTTCTTAAGTAGTCCTGACCAGTCATTGCTCAATTACAATGCTATAGGTCGTGTTTGGCCATGATTTAGTTACGAAGTGTACCCTCAGTAGCTCTTTAGCTACTTCTGACACGAAGCATAATCTGATTCCCCCTGACTGTAAGGTTGTTTTCCATTGACATATAAATTCAAATATTTACAAACCCAGTCTTCGTCCGACCCGTACTTTGGCCAAAAGACGGCAGGATGAAGAATGGATTCCTCAGTGCATACAAAGCAACAATATTTAATCTTCTTTTTCCTATCTTTTCCCCTTGTACAAGTATTATTTTTCCAATTCTACAACATCCTGCCCAACGGACTTTCTGGAGGTATGTTGTCAGGGACCCCACCTCTGTTTCCATTTTCTTTTTCCGGAGGCTTTTTCCTTACACATATTGAGTTCCTTCGTTAGTCCCTTATTAACTACTAGAACTCAATCCCAGCCACCAAGGCAGTACTTAAAAGTTAATTTTCTTACCTTGGTCTGTGCACAGAGTTGCCTGGCTCCCTGTGCCTACTTAAACCTTTCGCCTGGTTCAGATAGACTCTTATCAGATCTCGATCAGACAACCAGAGGGGGGAACCCACTGCCGAGGAACACGGGACTGTTCTAAAAAGAACGGGACGTGTCTTCCCAGCCGTTGACGGTGCTTTACCCTGCCGGTGATGAAGGACATCCCGGACGAAGCCCCCAAATTGTGAGAAATAAAACTCACAGTATAATAAATTTCAGTCCGAGTCAAAATCTGAAGCAGCGAATTTTATTGAAACATTCTTGCAAGAAGGGGTGACCAGTGGGCACACACATTCAGGGATTGCTTTACAATTTATACAGTTTTAATTTTTGGTACTCCCCGTTTACCTCACAGGCCTTCATACCTATCAATCTCCCTTATTGTGTTCTGCCACTACCCAGCTGCGTTCCGCCCTTATTACTTCCCCACTTCTCCAAGTTGGTGACATAAGGGCGATTTTGCTAAACTTGGATCTTGATGTTCTTTTCACTTTATCTGTTTGCTTGTACATCTTCCATTGTTCATAGGTACATTCCATTCCTGAATATACATTTTAACAATGTGTCTTTTCTCGTCTAGTTGATGCGTTTCAGCTCTCTTAGCTATTTTGCTGAGTCTGTAAATTATCTAAACTATCATGATGAAAGAAATTATTTGCTAGAATAATTATGAACTAAAGTTAGTACCCAATTATCCACAGTTATACACTAAAGTTAGTAATTATTTACCTATATCCCACATGCTATATTAATGAGCTGGATCTTGGTGTGCAGTTCAGTTTGGAGATGACGCAAAACTTGGAAGAATTGTAATGTGCGAGAAGTGTTGTGGCTACTTCTATTAATTAATTACTAGAGATCGAGTACAGGTTTACAATTATTTTATTGAAGCAATGCTGGGAGAGCTCCAACTCAATTAAACTGATGTACAACTCTGAAGGCGCAGGGGAAAATCTTATAGCACTCATTTGGTCACATCAGCTCATTATTCAACTTCCAATATTGCTTCATACAAACATAAAAAGAATCACAACTATCCATTCTAGATAATTGATTAATGTTGTTAACATCTCCTTCACCCAGTCAGGACACATTTCATTTTATTTTTGTTAAAAATCACACAACACCACGTTATAGTCCAACAGGTTTATTTGGAAGCACTAGCTTTCGGAGCGCTGCTCCTTCATCAGGTGGTTATAGCTTATTTTCGATATTGTAGTTTCAGTGGCTGCTTCCCCTTTACTCATTTTGTTATGTTGCCTTCTATTGTTGCTTACATTCCTGCTGACAGACTCATTTCTAAGATGTTTAACATCTGTTGTTTTCTCTAATCTGAAAATCTTTGTATAACCCTAACAGGTTAAAAATATAAATTCACTCTATCAGATAGACAGTGTAGAATTCCAAAACGATGTAGACAGGTTAATGGGTGGGCAAATCTGGAGTTCCAAAGCAGAGGAGTGTGAAGTTGTGCACTTTGATTGGGAAGAACATAGAATTGTAACCCCTGTTTTATGTTGTATTTCAAAGGGCATGCAAGAACACAAGGATCTGGATGTTTATGTGGATAGATCATTGAATGTGGTTGGATTGCTGCAGAACATGAAGTACGTATGTAATATCCCTATAAAAGCAAGGAGTTAATGTTGAACTTGTAGAAGATACTATATAGATCTCAACTGAAATATTGTATATAGTTGTGGTTGCCACATTGTAGGATGAATGTGAACTCATTGGAGAGAGCGCAGAAGTGATTTACATGAATGGCTCCTGGAATGAGAAACACTGCCTGGCAGTCTGGTGGGAGGTAAATTCTACAGAAGTATTCAAGAGGGCATTGGATAATTATGTGCATAAAAATAACATGCAAGGGTATGGAGTAAAATGTGAGAGATTAACACAAGTTTATGATGCTCATTTGAAGAACTGGTGCAGCCACATTCTGCTGAATGGCTCTTTCTTGACCAATACTCTGTGAGATCTGCTCTAATGATCATTGTAATGTGCAAGGTATTGACACAGCTCTTACTCATACATAGTCAACATCTATTTTTGTCCCACCAGATAAATTACATCTCCATGTTAGTGGCTCATTAAAAACCAGTAATCTGTTGATGAGGTTTTATGGTCAATTTCGAGAGTGTGGTGCTGGAAAAGCACAGCAGGTCAGGCGGCATCCGAGGAGCAGGGGAATTGACTTTTCAGACATAAGCCCTTCATCAGGAAACATCTATTCTCCTGCTCCTTGGATGTTGCCTGACCTGTTGTGCTTTTCCAGCATCACATTCTGGACTCTGATTTTCAGCATCTGCAGTCCTCACTTTCTCCTCCTTTATGGTCAATGTGTCCTTTCTCAGTAATTTTAGCAGCAAGGTGAAGGGTTCAAGCTGCGGATTTGGACCTGAATCCCTGGTTGGTTTGATCTCCAGGTACAGAGCATAGTAGGAAGGAGTGTACCCAATTCTGGATTTTACATCTCAGAGTTGTGGACAATGCATACACTCTTACACAGTTCATAGAGAAAGATTAGGAGAAAGTGAGGACTGCAGATACTGGAGATCAGTCAAAGTGTGGTGCTGGAAAAGCACAGCAGGTCAGGCAACATCCGAGAAGAAGGAGAATTGATGTTTCCTGATGAAGGGCTTATGCCTGAAATGTCAACTCTCCTGCTCCTTGGTTGCTGTCTGACCTGATGTGCTTTTCCAGTGCTACACTTTCTGACTCTGACTCTTCAGCATCTGCAGTCCTCATTTTCTCCAAATCATTTTGAAGGGGAAGGGAAAATTTTTGACAGAATCATGGGGAAAGGAGACAGTGCGTACTTTTGTGGATCACATGGTTAAAGTTTTGGGTATTTGTTGAGGATGGGAGTGGTCTGGCAGGGACTTATAGAGTCATAGAGATGTACAGCACGGAAACAGACCCTTCGGTCCAACCCGTCCATGCCGACCAGATATCCCAAACCAATCTAGTCCCACCTGCCAGCACCCGGCCCATATTCCTCCAAACCCTTCCTATTCATATACCCATCTAAATGCCTCTTAAATGTTGTACCAGCCTCCACCACATCCTCTGGCAGCTCATTCCATACACGTACCACCCTCTGCATGAAAAAGTTGCCCTTTAGGTCTCTTTTATATCTTTCCCCTCTCACCCTAAACCTATACCCTCTAGTTCTGGACTCCCTGACCCCAGGGAAAAGACTGTCTATTTATCCTATCCATGCCCCTCATAAGTTTGCAATAAGGTCACCCCTCAGCCTCTGACACTTCAGGGAAAACAGCCCCAGCCTGTTCAGCCTCTTCCTGTAACTCAGATCCTCCAATCCTGGCAACATCCTTGTAAATCCTTGGGTCCAACTCGCCCATGCCAACCTGATACCCCAACCCAATCTAGTCCTACTTGCTAGCACCTGGCCCATATCCCTCAATCCTTCCTATTCATATACACATCCAAATGCCTTTTAAATCTTGCAATTATACCAGCCTCCACCACTTCCCCTGGCAGCTCATTCCATACACCTACCATCCTCTAAGTCAAAACTTTACCCCTTAGGTCGCTTTTATATCTTTGACCCTCTCACCCTAAACCTATGCCCTCTAGTTCTGGGCCACCGGACCCCAGGGAAAAGACTTTGTCTATTCATCCTATCCATTCCCCTCATGATTTTATAAACCTCTATAAAGTCACCCCTCAGCCTCCGATGCTCCAGAGAAAACAGCTCCAGCCTGTTCAGCCTCTCCCTGTAGCTCAAATCCTCCAAAACTGGCAACATCCTTGTAAATCTTTTCTGAACCCTTTCAGGTTTCATAACATCTTTCCGATAGGAAGGAGACCAGAATGGCACACAATATTCCAACAGTTGCCTAACCAATGTCCTGTACAGCCGCAACATGACCTCCCAACTCCTGTACTCAATACTCTGACCAATAAAGGAAAGCATACCAAACTTCTGGCAATGGCAAGGCGTGACCTCTCAGAGTTATCTATAGGAGGCATCTGGGTAATCCATAGGAGAGACTTCGGGTGGTTTTAAGTCAAAGAGGGTGATCTACAGGAGTCACAGTATATCAACTGTCAGAGTCAGCACAATGTATGGGGTCACTGGGTGCAATGTATAGGGGTCACTAAGTGCAGTGGATTAGAGGACACAACTGTTCAGCTAAGTTCTTCAATGCACAGCCTCGTAAATTGAGATGCCAGATCAGAAGAGATTGGCAAACTTTTTTCTGTCATTAGAATTGAGAATAAGCTTGTTAAAACTAATTCACAAAAACTCATCATGAGTTAAACCTTAAGCATAAAAGTGTATATCAATCCTGACCAAAATCAGAGGCCAAAAATAATTATTCACATTAAAAATAACAGAATGTGAATAATACACAACAATAGTTCTCCATGAGTCAAAAAGTGTGGCGCTGGAAATGCACAGCAGATCAGACAGCAACCGAGGAGCAGGAGAGTTGACATTTCGGGCATAAGCCCTTCATCAGGAAATGTCAATTCTCCTGCTCCTCAGATGCTCCTGACCTGCTGTGCTTCTTTAGCGCTAAACTTTTTGACCCTTCAGAATGATTGTTTTCTCTGAGCTGATTTCCTGAACTGATACACTTTGTTCAAGTCAGTAATTTGTTTTGATCCTTCATTACTCCACTGATTGCATGAAAATGTGTTCAAATGATTATCCAATCAGAGTACTGAAAGATGAACCAATCAAGGAATTGAAAAGATGTCCAATATCAAATTAAGTTTGGGAATGAAATGTGGTCAATGTTTATACAAAACCAGTAATTCTGGCAAGAATTTCAGTTATTTGTAATAATGTATTCATAGAATCACAGAGATGTGCAGCACAGTAACAGACCCGCATGTCCAACTCATCCATGCCAACCAGATGTCCTAAATTGATCTATTCCTATTTGCCAGCATTTGGACCATATTCCTCAAAAGCCTTCCTATTCAAATACCCATCCAGATGTCTTTTAAATATCGTAATTGTACCAGTCTTTGGCAGCTACATTCCATTCATACACCACCCTCTGTGTGAAGAAGTTGCCCCTTAGGTCCCTTGCCCCAGCCTATTCAGCCTCTCCTAGGAGAAAGTGAGGACTGCAGATGCTGGAGATCAGAGCTGAAAATGTGTTGCTGGAAAAGCGCAACAGGTCAGGCAGCATCCCTAAAGTTCAAACCCTCTAACCTCGGCAACATCCCTGTAAATCTTTTCTGAACCCGTTCAAGTTTCACAACATCCTTCCTATAGCAGGGAGACCAGAATTGAACACTGTATTCCAAAAATGGTCTATCCAATGTTCTGTACAGCTAAAATATGACCTCCCACTCCTATACTCAATGCACTGACCAATAAAGGCGATCATACCAAACATCTTCCCTATCCACCTGCAAATCCACTTTCAAGGAACTATGAACCTGCACTCCAGGGTGTCTTTGTTCAACACACTCCCTCAGACCTTACCAATAAATGTATAAGTCTTGCCTGATTTGCCTTTCCAAAAAGCAGCACCTCACATTTATCTAAATTAAACTCCATCTGCCACTCCTCGGCCCATCTGATCAAGATCCTGTTGTATTATGAGGTAATCTTCTTTGCTGTCCATTACACCTCCAATATTTGGTGTAACCTGCAAACTTTATACTAACCTATGTTCACATCCAATCATTTGTATAAATGACAAAAAGCAGTGGACATTTATGACAGTTTACAATGCCTCATGCAGAAGTGGAACAGCAATGGATTTGCAGGGATCTTGATAGATACTCTATGCATTTAACAATCAATATGGCTATGATGGATATTTATAGACACAACTAACATAATCTGGTTGAAACTGTATCAATTCATTAATTTATTAAGGCTTGTAGGCAGTAATCTGGAGCTTCAGCGATGTTGGATCATTGTAATTGCAGGTTTCATGCCAGTATTCACTACCACCCACATGTTTATCATCTTAACTTGGCTCCCAACAACATGGTTAAATGAAAAACCTGTGATTACTTTCTACAGTTGTTTTCTGTGATTGTTTTCTGATGACCATGGAGTGAAAGTATAAAGGTTTGAGGCTCCCGGTTTGAATACATCTCCCTAAATGGTATTGAAGATTCTGGCCTCGATTTACTCCTTAAGCCAGTTAATATTAGAGATCTAAGTTGTACTGTTCCTTGGTACAATTCTCAAATCATTTGTGTCCCTCATGAAGCTTTCTGCTTGCTATTCCTTCAGGGCTAATTTTCTGATTTGTCCAGGGGTGAATGGCAATGACTTGACTGAAAAGGGGAGAGGTTGTAAGAGAAACTCCATGAAGCTGACATCCTAACATCTGCAGAATTTTTTATTTTGATGTGATTTCCTCAGATGTTTTTGCCGTGAGGTCAATGTTCAAGTCACAGTCACTCCTTAAGTATTGGTATTGCCTTGAGCAGGGAGTTACTCCCTGATTCCAATTGCCACTCCCTGCTTCACAGTCTCATTCCCCAGTCAGAATCAATATATTGTCTGGAGAGTGACTGCCATGTAGATTATGACTTTTATGTCCTTATGGAGTTGATAGTTAATGAAGATTTGTCTACCTGTATACCCTGTGCTGACAGATTCACCTTTTCTGAGCTCATCCTGGCAGCATTTGAGGAGGAGAAGGTCACATCCCCACGTTGGTGCTACAATTGGTGCTCTTTGTTTAAATTGCTTAATGAGGACCAAAAAGGATAGTTCCAAGTGTGCAATGATAGAACTACAGTTTCATCAGAAACAAGCTCTGACTATCACTAACTACCCTCATCCGTTGTGAGCGTCCCCCTCCACAGCACTTTCCTCGTAATAACAGCAGCAATGGCCCTATCCCCTACTCCCGAATTCAATGGGTCAACAGCGTAACTAACTGTCATTTTATTGTCTCAAAATTGGTCACCCTGGAGTGTTATGGACCAGGCTAGACACCCTCAAAATATTTTAAGCAGGTAGCCTAGACCTGAACTTTTTCTTATTGTAAAGGTAAATGTGAAGTGGCTGTTCCAAGCGTGATGCAACTGGTCAAACTACTTGGCTTCAAACAAAATAATTTAGTTAAACACTACAGTTGAAGCATGAACAAAAGAAACTGGAATTTAGAATAACTTAACAATTGGAAAACTTAACTGACTTGATACAGAAATTAACTAATTAACTATTCCAATATAGTAACATCCCTTAAACATACCCTTTGGGAAAAGGGTAAATTCAATCACAGATTCTTGCAGGCAGGGGGGATCTTCTTCCAGAGAAATTCAGAAGAAATTCAAATGAATTTGTTGCTGAAGTTTGCAACTCCTTTAGACTCTTACATCTTGTGACTGCCCCAGCGAATACAAGCTAGAAAAAACCTGAACTGGGAGAATTGACCACTCCCCTTCCATTGTTAAACTACACGCCTCAGTATCTCTGCCTTTACGGCCTCTCTTCAAAAGAACAAGGACAAAATAACCTTTTTAAAGTGACAGCATTGTCACAGGAGTCAGTCTCCAAGTCACAGTTACTTCCTAACTAAAGAGTCTCCTCTCGGCATCATATTACTCGCTGAGCAATGTGCTGTTCCCAGAGCACAATCATTCCACAAATCAGTGTCACTCCCTGAGGAACATTGCTTTTCAAGCATTGGCTCAATCTCCTTTTCTAGTCATCTCTCTGCTCCTATGTCCCTCCCTCCTATGTTTCCTTCTTCGCAAAAGAAATCTTCTCAAAACTCGCTTCCCTGTTCTCAGCTAATCCCATTATGGCACAGCAACACTGCCTTGTCTGCTGAGGATTTTCCTCTCTTCTGACTTGCTGTTAAACCCATCCCACACTGATGTTGTCAGTTTGAAATCCTCTGAAGATGAAGAACAATATTCTCACACTAGAAATCTCTGTCAAACATTTACCAAGGGAACTGTCATAGAGGTGGCAGCAAGTGAGGATTTATTCAGGTGGGCCAATGTCAAGTTTAAATATCCACCTCATCTGCTGCTCAATGTCACCTCCATTTCTCTGGTCAGTTCCGAACGCTTCTGGAAACTGGCGTTACACCAGAAATATTTGGATTGACAATGAGAGGTGTCAATCAGAGAGCCCACCCATTCTGCCCATTCTCTCCTCTTCCTCTTCCAGAGCTGGTTCACTTCCTATAGGGACTGAAAACCAAGTGAGGAGATGGCGAGTGAACAGCAGCGTTTATACAAATTGTATCCCATAATATCCACACCAATCTTCAGGCAGTTTGACTATCCTGTGCGCAGTCAGGGGTGGAAATGTCCCTTATTTGTGTGAGAGGATCCAGCTGAGAGAGCTGTTTACTCGGTGATTTGTGCTGAACTGTTTGAATGGAGCTGTTTGTTTAATATTGATTATGTTTATTGGAAGCATTTCCCTCTGATTTCCAGCTGGGTTTTGTGGATTGCTCATTCTTGAATATAAGAAGGTGAGATGTAATTATCGGGGATGTGCAGAGTGAGGATTCTTACTGATTTATCTTACTGAGTTCTCTGTTTATGTTTGGAGTTGATTTATTATCCTGGGTACTGCTAATTGGCGAATGAATTGTGGATGGTGTAGAAGAGAATGGGGAGAGTGGGTGTGCTCTCTGATTGACATCTCTCACACCCAATCGAAATATTCCTGGAGCAGTATGAGATTCCCGAAGCTTGGGAAACTGACCAGTGAAATGTCGGTGACGTTGAGCATGATGTGCTAGGATGCGCGCCGCTCCATCAATCCATAGAAAACTCAACACTGTCCAGGTCAAAGAAATCTGCTTAATTGTGTTATGGACAAGACTAAACCCCCTCAAAATATATTCAGAAGATAGTCTAGACCCTATTTGCTTCTTATGTTCAAGGTAAGTGTAAGATTTTGTGTTCTGGATGCAATTTGATTGGTCAAATTACCAGGCTTCAAATGAACACACTATTCATATACTATAAGTAAAATACAGGCAAAAAGAAATTAAATAAAAGAATTGGCTTTACTGGAACTATCAAATTGCTTAACAAAACAATATATATTAACTACTACTAATTAACTGCTCCAATATTGTAACATCCCATAAACACACCCTTGGCAAAGGCAAATTCAGTGAAATAGGTTGTCTCACATGCAATTCCAGCAGCAGGAAGAAATCTCCAGCTTTTAAATATAACAGAGAGAGTAATAAGAGTTTCCACATTCCGCATCAAGACCCAGCAACTACTGAAAGCAAAAACTAAAACAAATCTTGGTTCTGTGGGAGCTTGACTCCATCCATTGAGACTGCTTCAATTGTTCCAACTTAAAATAAAACAAGGCATCACAAGCTATTTACTTTATCGGATTCAAATAGACAGCTTATTACCTGTCTTCAAAAAAAAAAAGCCTGGTTAAAATACACCTCTTAAAGCCATAGTATTGTCACAACTGGCATTCTATCCACTACCTTGAACATTCAGTTCTTACACCACTGCCACACTGCTTTGAAAATACCTTATAAACCTATGAATTCTATGATTTAGAAGGACAAGGAATAGCAATGATTGGTTGGGATATGGAGTTTAGGCCAAAGTCAGAACAATCAAGAACATATTGACTACTACGGCAGATTAGTCATAGAGGTGGACAGCATGGAAACACGCCCTTTGTCCCAACTTGCCCATGCCTCCCAGTTTTCACAATTCAAACTAGTTCCATTTGCCTGTGTTTGATCCATATCCCTCCATACCTATCCCATTCTTGTACTTGTCTAAATGTTTCTTAAATGATAAAATTATACTCGCTTCTACTACTACCTCTAGCAGCCCATTCCAGACACTCATCACCCTCTATGTGAAAAAATTGCCCTGTGTACCCTTTTATATCTCTCCCTACTCACCTTAAACCTAAGCCCTCTAGTTTTAGACTCCTATGATGGGGAAAAACTTGTGGCTATCTACCTTATCGATGCTCCTCATGATTTTATATACTTCTATAACATCACCCCTCAGTTTCCCATGCTCCAGGAAAAAAAGTACTAGCATATACAAACTCTCCTTATAACTCAAACCTTCCAGTCCAGGTAGCATCCTAGTAAATCTTGTCTGCATTCTTTCTAGTTTAATAATATCCTTTCTATAGTGGGGCAACAAGAACTACACGCTGTACTCCAAATGTGGCTTCACCAATGTCTTTTATAGCTGCATCAAGACATCCCAACTCCTGGACTCAGTGCTCTGACTGATGAAAGCAAGCATGCTGAAAGCTGCCTTCATTACCCTGTCCACCTGTGACTCCATTTTTAAGGAGCTATGAACCTGAACCCACAGATCTGTTCTATAATGCTGCCAAGGGTCCGACCATTGACTGTGTAAGTCTTGCCTTACCAAAATGCAACATCTAAATCAAGCGGGGCGGTTTGGTTGATTGGTGCGGGTGTCTCGGAGATGTTCCCTAAAGCGCTCCGCTAAACCGCCCCGTGGCCCAACATTTCAACTCCCCCTCCCACTCTGCCGAGGATATGGAGGTGCTGGGCCTCCTCCACCGACGCTCCCTCACCACCAGACGCATGGAAGAAGAACGCCTCATCTTCCGCCTCGGAACACTTCAACCCCAGGGCATCAATGTGGACTTCAACAGCTTCCTCATTTCCCCTTCCCCCACCTCATCCTAGTTTCTAACCTCCAGCAACACTGTCCCCTTGACTTGTCCGGACTTGTCCGACCTGCCCAACTCCTTTTCCACCTATCCACTCCACCCTCTCCTCCCTGACCGATCACCTTCATCTCCTCCCCCACTGACCTATTGTACTCTATGCTACTCTATCCCCACCCCCACCCTCCTCTAGCTTATCTCTCCATGCTTCAGGCTCTCTGCCTTTATTCCTGATGAAGGGCTTTTGCCCGAAACATCGATTTTGCCTGTCCTCGGATGCTGCCTGAATTGCTGTGCTCTTCCAGCACCACTGATCCAGAATCTGGTTTCCAGCATCTGCAGTCATTGTTTTTACCACATAGATAACCTTGTTAATCTTTAATAAGCCGTGTTCTCTCCATAGTTACTCTTTTGCCCTTCATGTACTTGTAGAATCTCTTTGGATCCTCCTTTATCATATATTCCAAAGCCATCTCATGTCCTCTTTTAGCCCTCCTGATTGCTCTCAAGTGTACTCCAACACTCTCTGTACTTCTCAAGGATCCCTTGATCCCAGCTGCCTTTACATTTCATATGCCTTCTTCTTTTTCAAGACTAGGACTCAATAACTCTAATCATCCAGAGTTCCCTATTCCTGCAAGCCTGACCCTTTGATCTAACAGGAACATTCTGGCCCTGAAGCCTCATTAACTCACTTTTGTAAGCCTCCCACTTACCAGACATCCCTTTGCCTACAAACAGCTTCCCTGAATCAATTCTTGAAATTTCCTGTCTAAGCCTGTCAAACTAGCCTTGCTCCAATTTCACTCTAACTTGTGAACCAGACATATCCTTTTTCATAGCTATTTTAAAAATACTGTAATGGAATTACGGTCACTGGTGTCAAAGTGCTCCCCCACTAACACTTCGGTCGCTTGCCCTGCCTTATTTCCCAAGAGGAGGTCAAGTTTTGTCCCTTCTCTAGTAGAGCCATCTACTTACTGCATGAAAAATTCTTCCTGACCTACTTAACAAATTTCTCTCCATCCAAGCCCTTAACATTATGACAATCTCAGTTGATGTTCGGAAAGTTACAATCACCTATTATTAAAACCCTATTATTCTTGCAGCTATCTGTGATCCGTTTACATATTTGCTCCTCAATCTCCTGCTGACTACTAGAGGGCCTCTTGTACAATACTATCAAAATAATCTCCCCCTTTTTATTTCTCAGTTCTACCCACTTAGACTCAGTGAACGAACTCTCTAGAATGTCTGTTTTCAGTGCCGTGATGTCCTCCCGAATCAAAATTACAACTCCCCCTCCTTGCTTGACTCCTCTTCAGTCCTTCCTATAGCATCTGTACCCTGAGACATTGAGCTGCTGATCCTGTCTCTCTCCCAGCCATGTTTCTGTAATAGCTATAGTATCACAATCCTGTGTACCCATTCATGCCCTGAGTTAATTTGCCTTACCTGTCAGGCCTCTTGCATTGAAATTAATGCAGTTTAACTCAGACTTCCCTTGCTCCCTGCAGTGCTCTTGCCTATCCTGTTTGGTACTGGGATTACCAAGACCGCCTTTACGATTTAACTTGCTCTCATTAACCTCTGCACTGTCCTCATCCTTCTCTTTTGTCTCACTACTGCTTTGGATCACACGCCCTTGCCAGACTAGTTTAAACCCTCTAGCAAATCTCCTTGCCAGGTTATTGGCTCTCCCTCCAGGTCAGGTGCAACCCCTCCCTCTTCTTTTGGTAACCTCTACCCCAGAAGAAATCCCAATGATCAAAGAATCTGAATCCTGCCCCCTGCACCAGCTGTCAAGCCACGCATTCATCTGCCAAATCCTATTCTCACTAACCAGAAGTAGTCCAGAAATTACTACACTTGTAAGATTAGGGGGCTGAATAGCTTAGCTCCTAGTTCTTGTTTGTAAATGCAAAGGAACACCACCACTTGCCAATTCCTCTTCAAGGCCCACAGCCTGTCTTGAAACTGTATTGCCATTGTTACGCTACCACCAGTTCAAAATCCTTTAACTCCATTCCTAACAGTGCTTTAGATGTCCCTACACCACATGGACAGCAGTGGTTGATGAAGTGGCTTAGCACCTCCTCTTCAGAGCAATTAGAGATGGGAACAAATGACAATTTACACAGAAAATTGTATCCAATGAAGAAATATAAAAAAAAATTACTGAGGAATAATTCCCTCGAGTAAAGGAGTAGAAGGAGCTGGAGGAAACATATTTTATTTTCCTGTTTTACAGGACGATTGCACTGTACAACACCAGAGATACAGAGGATAGACACCGCAGATAGATACTGACCATCACCCAAGGAACAGCTGCAAAACTGTCTGAAGGCATTCGGTCCTGGTGTATCATTGTTCAACACAGAAGGTTGGGCCATCATCTGGAAATCAGTTGGGTCAAGGGACCATTGTCAGATCTGAAACTGGTTAGTGGTGTGGAACCTTCCATCAAAACCAACCTTTCTGAAGGTTTGGCTGTGGGTGATCAGTCAGGGTGAGGCTGGGATGTGGCGTGAGTGGTTCCAAGTGTGTTGAGAGCTTCAGTCATTCATCAAGCCTCATGACCCACTGACACATTTCTGCAGGGGAGAGGCTGTTCAAGAGTGAGCTCTATTCGTGAGATTTCACGCAATCATCAATGCTCATGAATCAGCAACACATTCACACTGGGGAGAAGGTATTCAATTGTGTGGTTTGTGACAAGGGCTTTTCACAGTTATCAGGCCTGGTAAATCATCAGCGCATTCACACGGGGAAAAAATCATTTTTGTGTGAGGTATGCAACAAATCATTTCTGCAGTCATCAAAGCTCCTTGTGCACCAACTCATTCACACAGGGGAAAAGCCTTTCACGTGTGAAGTGTGTATCAAATCATTCTCCCAGTCATCAACCCTGCGTAAACACCAACGCATTCACACAGGCGAGAAACCATTCAGGTGTGAGGTGTGCAAGAAATCATTCTCACAGTCAGAGAACCTCTGCAGACATCAGCGCATCCACACAGGGGAGAAGCTATTCAAGTGTAAGGTCTGTGACAAGTCATTCTCTGACTCATCTAGACTCCTGCGCCATCAAAGGATTCACACGGGGGAGAAGCCATTCACATGTGAGGTGTGTAATAAATCATTTTCCGTGTCGTCACATCTCCGTGTGCATCAACGCATCCACACAGGGGAGAAACCTTTCAGATGCAAGGTGTGTGACAAAGTATTCTCGCAGTCAGAAAACCTGCGCACACATGAACGTGTTCACACGGGGGAGAAGCCATTCACGTGCGATGTGTGTGAAAAAACGTTTGCGCAATCAGGACAACTCCGTATACACCAACGCATTCACACAGGGGAGAAACCATACATGTGCAAGGTTTGTGACAAATCATTCTCTGACACGTCAGGTCTCCTGCTCCATCAGAGGATTCACACAGGGGAGAAACCATTCACATGCAAAGTGTGTGACAAATCATTTTCGGTGTCATCAACACTCCACAAGCACCAACGCATTCACACAGGGGAGAAGCCATTCACATGCGAAGTATGTTTCAAATCATTCTCAGATTCATCATACCTCTGCAGACATCAACGTATTCATACAGGAGAGAAACCATTCATATGTGATGTGTGCAATAAATCATTCTCAAGGTCATGCAACCTGCTGCTCCATAAGAGGATTCATACAGGGGAGAAACCATTCACTTGTGAAGTTTGCCATAAATCGTTCTCGTCATCCTCGACCCTCCGCACACACCATCACGTTCATACTGGGGAGAAACCATTCACATGTGAAGTGTGTGACAAATCGTTCTCTCAGTCAGGGATCCTTCGCACACACCAACGCATCCACATAGAAGGCAAGCCATTCAAGTGTGAAGTGTGTGACAAATCATTCTCGCAGTCAGAAAGCCTCCACAGACACCAGTGCATCCACACAGGGGAGAAACCATTTATGTGCAATGTATGCAACAAATCATTCTCAAGGTCCTGGAATCTCTTGTTCCACCAGAGGATTCATACAGGGGAGTAAAAGGTTTCGGATATCTTTGATGACCTAGGACATTACAAGATTCACAAAGAAAAGAAACTCTTCAGTGCAATATTTATGACAAGACTTTCACATGGAATTTCTCCTGGTCCATCAACACATGATTGCAGGATAGAACCCTACTGGCCTGTATTCTGTAATGAAGACTCCACAAAGTTCTCTTGTCTCTCAGAACATCAACAGTCCCAAGTATTTGCCAGTCTCTCATTGAATGTGAATTCCCTCCCTAACAGCATTGTCGATCTACCTACAGAACAAAGACTACAGTAGTTCAAGATGACAGCTCACCATCACTTTTCAAGGTCATCTCGGGATAAACAATAAATGCTGGCCCTGCCAGCTATGCCCATGCCCCATGAGTGAATTTTAAAAGTTGCGCACAAACTCACTATGCAGGGTGTTCAGTAGGACTGGGACACAAAAAAAAAGCAGTTTTCACTCCCATCAAACAATTAGTGATCACAACACTGTGTTGTCAACAATGGAGTCACCCTGCTTTGTGATGCCAGGACTGAGAGAAACTCCTTGCAACGAGGACAACCAGTTGTATTATCCAGAGGGTTAACACAAACTGAACAACGCTGTACATGGATGGTATTTAAGTATCTGATTGTTGTGTTCTGGGTATTGTGGCTGGTAAAGAATGTTACTTCATTTACAGAGATGTAACTGGGAAGTGAAGTACAAGCAAGGGAAGCAGATATACATCAATGACATGCTATCGAGTGCTGCACTATCTAAGAAGGAGGTTGATGCTGATACACAGTGTGATATAGTCTAGATTCAATAAGAAGCAACAGCATGACATGCTTCAGGAGGCATTGGCCCAATGCAAACATTAGTGCAGATCTTCTAGTCTCGAGATCATCAGCTACTGCTCTTAAAGCACAAAATGTGCAATGAAACCCCTTGCAAGTTCAAACATACTAACCCTATGGGAATTTCCCGAGAAGTTGCAAAGTCCAATGGGGAAAAAAGCCTCTAAAAAGTCTCCAAATCTGAATTAGTATCAGAGAGTTTGTTGAGTTCCAATATGCTCTTATAAATTCTGTTTTATTTCCCTGTATTTTTAATTGTGGACTGAAATGAGAAAAGAACTATTTTAAAATCAAGAATTGCTGGAGGATTGTTGACTGGTTTTAAAGCAAGTAACCTGACTGTCATTGCAGGCATCGTTCATATAGCTGCTGATTCCAGCAGTACCTGAAATGTATGTTGCAGTCAAGTTGGAACCAGAGAGTTGTGTACAAGGCAGCTTTGGCAATTAGTAACTGACTGAAGCAATGGTCAGTTCTCATTGACAATGGCCTTCTGCCTGCCAACAACGGTGATTGGTTTGGGGCAGCTTGGAGCTGCATATGTTCTCTGGAACAAAAACACCTAGCAATCTGAAGAAAACGCAGTTTAATTTTCCTTCAGCAGTTGCAGTAAATGATATTTTCTAATTAATCAGTTCGCAACTTTATAAAAGGGTGAACTGGTCCCCGTGGCAAACCAGTGAAAACATCTGAAGAAGGAAGACCAACATTCACAAGGATCATCTCTGGAATGCTTTGAACAGGAACCACTCTCACTTATTTCCCTCTGTATCTGTGTGTAAAGGAGAGTTTGAAAGGGTATTAGACTTTTAACGAGTAGAGTGATATGCCAGAAGCTCCTTATTGTTGACCTGTAGCTAGAGTCTGTTTACTTATCCTATATTGTCATTGTTAAGTACAGAAATCTAGTCAGTATTTTCTGTTATTTTGGGTATAAAGCACATATAAATCGGAGATTTCTATGTGTGTTTTAATGTCTCTAATCTTTGTGATATCCCCAAGAGTAGTGGGGCTTGATTTCCAGTGTGCTACCCCAGCAAGATGTAACATTTAACTGAATAGTTGCCCAGGAGATTTTAAATCCCAAGCTAATATCTGACCCATTGACTATAGCCAACTGATCCCCATCACCTCTGATTCGTGGCTGGACAACTTCACTGCCTGACCCGACAGGCCACCTTCCCAGACACAACCTGACCATCCCCAATACCCGATCACCTCTGATCAGACAGAACTCCCCTCCTGACCTGACGAACACCCAACTTAATTGTCCATTCTCCCACCCTAACCAGCTGCCATTCAACCCATTAACTACACTAGCCCCTACTTACCTCATCCATCTACCCATCTTGACCATTCACACATTGATCCTCTCATACCATAATATTCACACTGGACCTTTATCTTGGGCAGCTAGCTCCGTAAATAAAAGATATGTTGTTTGCATTGATTCTCTTCACTGCTGTCTGTATAGATTCCTGCACTGATTCTCTTCGGTGCTTTCTGTGAATTAATGCATTGGCTCGCTTCACTGAGTCATTGAGTTTTTATAGAATGGAAAGAGAGACGCTCGGCCCATCATGCTTGTGTTTATTCACATCCCATTTTTTAGCACTTGACCTGCAGCCTTGTATGCTATGGCGATTCAAATGCTTATTTGAATACTTCTTAAATGTGTTGAGGGTTCCCACCTTTCACCTAGTAAGTTCCAGGTATCCACCATAGGATGAAAAATATTTCCTCAAACCCTGCTAAACCTCCTGCTCATAGAGCCTTCCTGTCCACATTTTAAGAATTCTGCTGCCTCTGTGCCTTTCAAGTTTTGTGTATCTCAGATAATATTGGAGTAATTGAAATACTGTAGTCTGATTACCATATTGTTTTTACACTTCTGTGAGATTTGCTTACCTATCAGGCTTCCCATCTCCCTCTGACTACTTGGGGTTGCTGTGAGTGTCCCATTTTTGTTTTAAAGTTCCAACTACATGGCCTCATTTGAGGTGCCTTCTAAGATATCATCCCTCTCTATTGCAGTAATTGATCCTTTGATCAATATTGCAACACTGCTTCTTTTACATCCTGCCTCCTGGCCTGAAGCTCCTATACCATGGAATATTGTTGCCAGTCTGCCACACCCTCAACCACGGATCCATTCTAGCAACAATATCGTATCCCTTGTGGTATTCAACACCATCAATTCATGCACTTTTTTCGAGACTGACTTAGTCCTTCTTCAATGTTGTTCTGTGTATCACACCCTACTGTGCATCCACTATCCCATCCTGCTGCCAAATTTAGTTTAAATCCCCACCAAAACTGCACTAGCAAATCACCCAGGAAGGATGATGTCTCAGTTGTGGTTCAGATACAAACCATCACACTTGTTCAGGCCCTAACTTCCCAGGAAATAGACCCAGTGATCCAGAAGGCTAAAGTCCTGTTTCTATTCCAGCACATTCACCTGGTCTATCCGCCTATTCCAATATCCACCAGAATGTGATAATGGGAGAAATTCAGAGATTACAGCCTTTGAGGTCCTGCTTTTTAAATTTGCTATATAGCTCCCTAAATTCTTGTTGCATGATCTCTTCCCTCTTTCTACCAATATCGTTGGTACCAATTTGAACCACCTCTGACTGTTCCCCCTTGCTTTTCAGAATGATTTGTAGGTTCAGTGGCATCCTTGACTGTGACCCCAGGAAGGTAAGTCACCATTCTGGAGTTAGGTCTGTGGCTGCAGAATTACCTGTGAGTCTTAGTCATGGCTGAGTTTCCCACCACTATTGTTCTTGCACTCTTTCTGCTCTCCACCTTGCACCACAAAGCACTGGCTGCACTCCTCTGAGGACCCATCACTCTTAGTGCTTTCCAATACAGAAAATCTGATCTTGAGCGAGATGCATTCTGGGGCTTTCCTGAATCTCTGACTCCCTCCCTACTACCGACTGGTGGTCACCATCAATGAGAAATGCTTCTTAAGTTGCCAGATGACCATGTCCCCAAAAACATACTGTCCACATAACTCTCAGCCTGCTGGATCACTACTGTGCCTCCAGTTGATGCTCAAGCTCTGAAACCTCATTCTGAAGCTGATCAAACCAGTGCTACTTCCGGCAGATGTGGTTATCCAGTCTGCCAGGAGCATCTATGTTTTCCCATATCTTGCAGGTAACACAACCAATTAGACTGAGCTCCCCTGGTGTACCATTAATTAAAACATTTTTAGTCAGATAAGTAAAAAAAAATTAAATTTGAAAATTTCATTTGAATAAAAGCTACAACTTTTGCCTTTTCTCACTCTCTCTTTGAAGTAGAGAAACAATGTAAAGACTATCTACCAATCACTTCCCTGCTTTGTGCTAATATCACTTTTGTCAGTCTATATGAATTTTGTTGGGATCGATGTCTCTCTGTCAGTGTTTCCCGCAGGTCTGGTTGTCTCCATTCCCAGAAGGTGAGTTAAAACCCCAAGCCTTGCCCTCTCTTCATCTGCTGCTCGGGAAAAGATGACCCTCGTGGTCCAGCAGTCTCCACTGAGAGAAGATGCGTGCATTTATGTGACATGTGCAGGTCCACCAATATTCCACTGAAACTAAATATTTCTTTACAATAAAATTATTTCTTTACAATATCTGACAGTACAACTGTGAAAAGGGTCAATTGCTTTTATGAACTTGAGGCTCTGGATGAGATCAACTAGCATTATGAAATGGTGGATGTTTTTGGAACAATTTCTGTTCCAAAGATGAGGATCTAGAGGAGGTCAATTGTTGTTACAATGTCCTCGATCTGGAGGAGATAAGTGGTGATACAAATTTGAGGATCTGGAGAGATCACTTGGTGTTAGAATGGCAAGGTTCTTACACAGGTGAAATGTTGTTATAAAATTAAGGTTTGGAAGGACTTCTGATATTGTGATGAAGGTGAAAAAATCCATTGGTATTACACAAACATTGATATTCAAAAAATCTGTTAGTATTTTGAATATGAAGATCTGGAGTAGATGAGTTGGTGTTAGGAAGACAAGGTTCTGGACCATATTCAGAGGCTGATGTCCTGAGGTCTCATTTGGGTACTGGACAGCAGCAATTGCCAATTAATATTTTGTACCAGGTAGCCCATCGGCTGAGTTGGAAGTGGTGTGTCTGCTTCTTGAGGAATGATGACAGGGCCACTGCATGATTGTAGAGATGGTCCTGGTTGGAGATGAAGGATACACAGTTGAAATGTAAGAATTCACCGTGTTCGGATAATCATAAACACATTGACGTGAAATGCATCTCAAAGTCCAGGTGACTCCAGCTTGGCTCTTCTAGAAGCCTTTCATTTAAGGAGCTCGCCTTTGTAGATCCAGTGAATGAGAAGATCATCTGCAGTGTTGTTCTGCAACATTGGATGATTTTCTCACTCTTAGTGCCCAAATGCAACAGCAAGCATATGATGTAAGCTTACATTTGTTTCTGGAAGTCACCCCACTCCCTAAATTTGGCCAATATTCCCAACATTTGGAATGCTTCCACTGAGACTTGCTACTGTCTGCCCCAATGAGTGGCTTAATCCTGATGAGGATTTTGAAAAAGGGCTTGATTGTTTCTGCTGGTACCAGAGTTTTTTTTTTAGCAGCTAAGACAACACAGCAAATGTGATTACACTGGTGTTCTCTTTATTCCCCAACAGGCTGACCAATGCATTTGTCAGACTTCAATAGTGTTGTCTCACTCCAAAAATGATGTTTTCTAAAGCTCTGACACACTGTAACTGAATAACAGGTGAGGAGTCATACTAACACAAGTTTTGGATCAAGCTGTTAATCACAGCATCTCTGAGACCCAGCTCTGAAACACATGAGACTTTCAGGAGTTCCTAAAGAAGATGATCATAGGAACTGCCTGACAGTCTCTCAGCTGAAAGATTTGGCAAGCTAGTCAATGAATAGTGTCAACAGAACAACTCCCTGATCAAATATAACCCCTCCTGGCTGTTGCCATTCTCCTACTGTCACCACAGATGTCACTTCAACCGGTCTGATCAAACAGGGCTTCGAGTGACCTCACACACTTTTCATTCAGTGACTGACTTGTATCAACATCAATTCGCTGTGAAACCTCTCTGCTGTGATTCAATATCCGAATCATTGGGTAGAAGGAAATTCACCCAATTGGTGAGGGATATATGTAGGCTACTGAATATCTATGGGAAGAATGTTGTCACCACGTCTGCCATTCTGGGCTGAGTGAGAATTTCATATAGGCCATGGCTGGCAGGGAGAAATTGGCCGAATGCAAATCCCCACTGATGGGGCAAGTTTTTCTCTTGAGTGAGTACACAAGACATTTGATAGTAATCACCACGCAGGCTGTACCCTTAGCTGTAGCTCTTCACCCATCCTGGAAGAACTTGTTCCGGGGAGGGGAACAGAGCAGTGGCTGGGACACAGCTGCTGTCTGGTTCTGTGAGGTTAAAATGGTTATCCCTCTTAGAACCCACTGTTTCACTTCCTAGTGAGCGATTAACTCCAAATGAAGTCCCAGCACATGAAGGATGTCCGAGGCCCAGCCCTGAAGTTGTCATCTCTGTTGTAGGTACAGGTTTTCTAAGCTGAAACTTTATTGCTGGAACAGCACAGCAGGTCAGGCAGCATCTAGGGAACAGAAGATTCGACGTTTCGGGCACATGCCCTTCTTCAGGTTTTCTAAGAGCAAGAAGCAGCCTAGGCACAGATATTTGTCAGACAACTGCCACAGACCTTGAGCAATAGTTGCCCAGCTGACCATGGAGCAGGCTCTGGCAAATCAGCTGTGATCTGACAACCCTTCTGGAACTGGACTTGTTCATCAGGTTCCGTTATTTCTTTACAATCTCTCCATGCTCTTGATGCTGTTCCAAGCTGGTTCTTTCACCTACTAACTGGATGGAAAGGATGGTATAGACTGCACTGAGAGCCATCTGTTGAACTGCAAGAGAATGATCAGCACAGCTGGGAATTAGTCCTCTAAGCAGTGTCCCCACAAGATTGCACAGCACTTTCCTGCTGACATCGAACTTCCTTGAATAAACCACTAGCAACTCAGATTTTGTATATTGATACCTCTCACTCACTGTCTTTCATTCACAAGATGCCATCTTCAATCTTCTGGATGGTTTGAGACATCTTCTGTCTCAGCAATGATCTTCTTTACTGCAAGAGAAAAGAAATGAAAAACATGCTTCATGTTCAGTCTGCTTTCAAATATGTTTTAACTCTGCTGAATGATTCAACTCTGCTATCTCTCCCTGGAGTTGGGAAGGTATGGGTTGAGGTACTGAGTACACTTGGCTTGCTGTCCTCTCTTGTTGTCTGTCCTGTGTAAGTGCACAGATTGCTTCACTTTATTGTGTTTTCTGTGACCCTGCATTGACTATGTTGTAATGGTTCTCATTGTGATGGCATGGATTGATGAACATGGATTGTGTGCTGGTAAACAGACAAGAGTACAGGAGATCTTAGCCTTGACTGGTCTGTGAATGATTTTTCTGTTGGAGGATGTTTTAACGTCATAGAATCATACAGCATGGAAACAGACCGTTTGGCCTAACCAGTCCATACCTACCATAATCCCAAACTAAAGTATTCCGACCTGTCTCTGCTTAGCCCAGACCCTTCCAAACATTTCTTATTCATGTGCTTATCTAAATATTGATTTTGTTGTGAAAAGAGCTAAATCTGAATCAAAATAAATGTCTTAAACTACTGAAATGATATAACTTCAAGAAATCTGGAAGTGAATCTAGAAATAAGCTTGAGTCTCGGGAGCAGCTGCAAGATCCACGCTACTTTCAGTCCACCATTTAAAAAAATTATTTTCTCATCAACATTCCATAAAATGGGTGTCATTCCTGCTAAACGCAGTTGGTGCATTCCTTTATTTGGAGGACCACTTTCTCTCCCAAATTCCCTTCATTGAGGAACTCCTCTGTTAATTCAGGCAGGTATTCGCTGACATCATCTGAAGAATCTTTAACTGGCTGAATGTCCACTAGCTCATGATGGCTCCATGGAAACAGGTGTCTTCTTTTTTGCAATATCCTAGATTTTTGAGCCATTTCTTCTTGATCACATTCTGAATCTGTGGAGTTAGATTTGGCTACAGTTGTGTCATATGCACCTCATCTTCATTTTTGTGCAAGAAAAAAAATCTTACTTCTCAATCTACTGAATTATCTGTGTTGAAGTATGCTTTAATTTGACCTATTGAATAAGTAGAACATTTTCATTGGCTGTCTGTGCGTGATTTCCTGGTGAATTAGATATTTTTACATCCTCAAGCATGTTACTCCAGGTTTACTGCTTATTTAGTATTGCCTTTGTCAATGGGTCTGACAATTCTTCTCTGAAGATTGCAAGATTAAAAGCTTCCACTTGAACTTGGGTCACCTCATTACCCGACATTAAAGTCAAATCTGCTAAACTAATTTGTTCATCTATTGCTTGCTGTCTGAATAACTTCAGTTAAAGATTCACCCATCAGCTCAAGTGAGTTGTACTGCACATTTGTTTTCTCCTCAACTGCATTCTTTTGAAAACTTTGTTGGTCTTTGTCATTTGACTTTTCTTCAGAGATTATAGAAATGGAAATTTTATGCAATCCTGTATACTCGTAGATTTTACAATGGTTTGTGAGATCTTGAATCTCTTAAGAGATCTCTGAATGCCACACTACTAGTGAGCCTTGGCTGTACACCTGACAATGTTGCAATGTTTCTAATGTTTTTCCAAAAAAACTGGAATAATTTGTCTTTGATCAAACACTAAAACCTTGTCTGTAATTTTGAAATGCCACTGCTCTAAGTGTGTGTTCCTGTCCAAGTTGCTGACTCTTAGTGAGGATCTAATTTCATTTCGATCAATGGTACCATCTTCTTTCTCTCTTTTCCTATAATATTTGCTTGAATCTCTGAGCTTTGCTGGACACTGGTTCTTCTTGGCCATTTGAAATATTATATTTGTGCCATTGCAGATATCTCAATAGATTTCTCCTTTTTGACTTCAGGAAGCTAAATTAAATATACCTGTTGCCCATTGACTGGTTGGTCAACAAGTTAGGTGCTGCTCCCTTGGAAACTGGTTCAGTGCTTTCTACTACCTCAAGAACATTGAGGTGAGGACTTGCTTGCTGTGGATGTCTCTACAGCACCATGGAGAGCAGTAGTTGATGAAGGTGGCTTAGCACCTCCTCTTCAGGACAATTAGAGATGGGAATAAATAATGATTTACACAGAAATATATCCCACGAAGAAATGAATAAAACATTACTGAGGAATCAGCCCCTAGATGAAAGGAGTTGGAGGAAAATATGTTTCATTTTCCCGTTTTGCAGAGAAATTGACTGTACTCACCAGAGAATACAGAGAGAGGATAGACACCACAAGAGAGATCCTGATGATCTCCCAAGGATCAACTAACCAACTGTGGGTAGTTGCTCAAAACAGAGAAGGTTGAGCAGCAAAACTGGGGATATCTCAGTCAAGAATCCTTCACACACACCAACGCATCCACAGAGGGGACAGAATGTTCAAGTGTGAAGTGTATGACAAATCTTTCTCACAGTCAGAAAGCCTCCACAGACACCAATGTATCTACACAAGGGA
Organism: Chiloscyllium plagiosum; assembly: GCF_037043375.1. NCBI lineage: Eukaryota > Metazoa > Chordata > Chondrichthyes > Orectolobiformes > Hemiscylliidae > Chiloscyllium > Chiloscyllium plagiosum. Next base: position 59,857,386 of record NW_028270173.1, read on the forward strand.
GAAACCATTCATGTTGAACATATGTAAGAAATCATTCTCAAGATCCTGGAACTTCTTACTCCACCAGAGGATTCACACAGGGCAGTTAAAGGTTTGTGAGTAAGTATTTGATACTCCCCTGTGTGAATTTCCTCTTCAATGGTATTGTTGATCTACCTACAGAGCAAAGACTGCAGTAGTTAAAGATGCTCAATTCTGAGGTGTCTCAATGCTCTTTAAATCATCTTGATGCTCACAGTGCCTTCTCAGGCATACAACCTCAGGGGTACTGCGGTTACCAGTCTTTCAATATATCATAATTGAAAGCCCTTCTCCCAAATTGCTCCTGCAGTTGCTATTCAAGCTTTAATGCATCCCTCAGCAAATAGTCCTGTACCTTGGAATGTGTCAGTCTGCAGCATTCAGCTGAGGACAGCCCTTTAAACTCAGAGACCAGCAGGTTTTGGGAGGACTAAAGAGTGTCTTTCAGTGATTTGGATGTCTTGGTTTGTATCTGTGGGAACAGCTCAGAGAGTACAGAATCCTGCATCACATAGCTGTTTGGGATGAATCTTAGATAAAACCATTACATCTCTCGCTGAGCCGTCTTTGCAAATACACACTTCAGGATACGATTGACAACAAATTATTCCTCACCACAGCCACCTCAAAGGCAGTATGTGGAGGAGGTAGGACTTCAAGCATTGAGCATAAATATGAGAAGAAAAGCTTCCATAATGTTTGATAGCTTTTCAATATTAATAAACCAGGACTTGTTATGGATGAAATTCGAGGTAACATGATCCTTGGCTGGTATACAGGAGTTGAAATAGTATTTGTCCTTGCAGACCTGTTACCAAGGTAAGAGTCTAAATTAGTAAGAAAATTCTGAATATTTATTCAACGAGTTGAATGGAGAATGATGATGTGTGTGGTTTTGTAGAGAATTGAACTATAGTTACATTGTGGAACTCCATTTCTGACAGCAGGTAACGTTTAGAAGGAATTGATGTAACACATTACTTGTTCACAACCCTGCCCCACTATACTTTGCTTTCTAGATTTTTGATGGAAGTTCTGTGGTTTCACCAAATCATAACATAAGTGTAGATACAGAAAACTGTGCTAAGTCAGAAAGTCAATTTGGGTCAGAGAGCTAATTACATCAGTTGCAAGAGAGCATGTAATTGCAGTTGAGTAGCAGGGAGTACCCTGTAGTGTTGATGAATAAAATTGTAATGCTGTTGTGTTTATGACAGGCAGAGCAAACACATTAAGGCATTTAGTTTAGTTTTGACTTCAGAACAGTAGGTTCGAAAGGTTTAGTTGTGAATAACCCAGAGTTCAGAAGTTGAACAGTTTTTCCAAGCAGGAGAATCAGATCAGTTCAGAGCATCTTGTCATTTCATAAGTGGTTTCTAGTCCATGAAACTTCCAAGCAGATAGAAATCTTAAGTTCATTGAAAATGGGAAAAAAGGCCATCCGAACTGTGAAAGGAATTATTAAAAAGTGTCAATCCTTGGAAAAGAAAATGGAAATTGTCAGTCAAGATTTAGAGTGATATTGAATCTCTGCAATGAATGTTGTTGAAAAATGAGTTGCAACTGGGCACGATGGCTCAATGGTTAGCACTGCTGCCTCACAGCACCAGGGTCCCAGGTTCGATTCCAGTTTTGGGTGACTGTGTGGAGTTTGCACATTCTCCCCGTGTCTGCGTGGGTTTCTTCCGGGAGCTCCCGTTTCCTCCTACAAGTCCAGAGATGTGCAGGTCAGGTGAATTGGCCATGCTAAATTGTCCATAGTGTTAGGTGCATTAGCCAGAGGGAAATGGGACTGGGTGAGTTACTCTTTGGAGGGTCAGTGTGGACTTATGGGCCGAAGGGCCTGTTTCCACACTGTAGGGAATCTAATCTAACTATGTTTTGATATTCATATTAAGATTATTCCAATTGTTTTCTATTTCATACATCTTGTACTTTTTTCTATAATAAATCAATGTTGTGCCATTTAAAACATATCCACAATTAAATATATGTTCATATATTGAGTACCACTGACTGATCCAGTGTCTAAGCTGGATTCTTAGTTGGAATTAAAACAACATGTTATAATGTGGAGGCCAAGCCATTCTCTTAATTAAAACTAGAACACCCAGAAAAGTTTGCCTCGCCTTGTAATCTGTTAAAAATGTGATTGAAAGAAAACCTCTGATTTCCACTGTTTAAAGAAAAAAGCAATTTATTTTCCTAACTCTGACAGTGAACACTAAACCAAAACATTAACAAACCCAAGCCCCTTTTTCTGAACTTAGCAACTATCTAACTCCAACTCTATTAAAGTGCTGCTCCAATAACACAATTACTGAACATTAAATTAGTGTCTCAAAGTCCACATAGTCTTCCGTCTGGTCTTTTAAATCTGCTGTTTCCTTGCCTCTTTCTGAATCTGTTGTTTCCTTCCATCCTTGCAATTCTGCTGTCTTCTTCCTGGATTGTCTTCAATGATTTATCTTTTTTTTTACTGAGTGTCTTTCTTGAAGATTTCTTGGTACCTTTAATGGATTATGCCTTCTGAGAGATTTCTTTGAGAGCGTTCAGATGTTTATTTCTTCAGATGGCAGTTAGCTTTGAATAATTTTCAAAATGCCCTTCCTTTTTTAAAAGCCCCAAGACTCGTACCCTCTCATTGCTCCAGTGTTGTCAATACAAGCCAATTCGATTGGTTTTTGATATCCTGGACATAATTTAAATTAATTAGTTAAATTCAAATCGGGTTGCCTTATCGTCAAAACACAACTCCCAAACTGATTGTTAAATATTTTAAATTCTCAGCACTCTCTTTACCTGTTAGCTAGTCACAGATGCGTGTGCTGTCACAATCTCTCATCTCAGAAAAGGTATCTCTCTCTTAAAGTGACCAAACAATCTTTCAACTTTGTAACAAAAATGCCCCTGGCTCTTTATTTCATCGTTTGAATGACCTGATGTTCTCCATCATTGCAGCAGTCAACTGTAACCTCAATAATTCTCACCTTTTTCCCTCATTACTGTATCTCACACCTTATTTTACTCATGAAGAACTACATGCTATCAGCCTTCAATTAGTCTTTTACTAATTTGAATTTGCATCTTTTTGTCCTACCTGTTGAACTTAAGTTTTTATTCTCAGAATTTACTATTTCCATATTGTATGCTGTCTTGAAAACTTCTAAGATTACCTTCAATGTCTTGTTGAGGCTAAATATCCCAAGTGTAATTCTGATTTTTTCCACTGTTAAAACTGTGGCAACATCCCTATTCAGTTCCTCTGCCATTTCTTTGTTCCCTGTGACTATTTCTCCAGTTTCATTTTCCATAAGTCCAATATACACTCTTACCTCTTCTTACCTTTTAGATATGTAAGAAAAACTCTTGCAATCTATTTTATATTAAGAGCCAGTTGGCTGTCATATTTTATTATCTCCCCGTTTATTGCTTGGTTTTTAGTTGTCCTCTGCTAGTTTGTTAAAGGCTTCCCAATCCTCTAGCTTCTCACTAATGTTCATCTGATTGTATGCTTTCTCTATTGCTTTCATGCTGTCCCTCACTTCCCTTGTTAGCCATGATTGTGTCTTCCTACCCTTAATATGACTAATGTAGCGCCCTTGTTTCAAAAGGGAGGGAGGCAGGAGACAAATTCTGGACTGATTTTCCTCACCTTGGTCTTTGATAGTATTTTAGAGTCAATTATGAAGGATGAGATTGTGAATTACTTGGGTATATGGTAAAAGAGGACTAAGTCAGTACAATTTTTTCAAGAGGACTGTAAGCCGTAGTGAGACGAGGGAAGGTTGAGGCTGGAACAGGTGTTAAAGAGAGCAAATTAAATGGGCAAGGCAGGCAAGAGCACAGCAAAGAATGAGGGAAGACAGATGAATTAAAATGCATTTATTTCAATGCAAGAGGCCTGACCGGTAAGGCAAATGAAGTCAGGGCATGGATACAAACATGGGACTCGGATATTATCGATAATACCGAAATTTAGCTGAGGGAAGGACAGGACTGGTAGGCCAGTGTTCTGGGCAATAGATTCTATAGGAGGGACAGATGGGGAGGGAGGAGGGAAGAGGCAGTGATGTTTTTGATAACTGAAAACATCAGGACAGTAATTAGAGGATATTTCTGTGGGATCATCCAGAGAAATATGAAGGGGTGGGATTGTACTCTCGGCCTCCCAATAGTTCACGGGAAATTGAGGAGAAAATACGTAGGGGGATAGCTGTAACAGTAACAGGATTATAATAGTTGGGATTTTAATAGGCCTGCCATAGTGTTGAATGGGAAAGAATTTAAGTTCATTCAAGAAAATGTTCTCAATCAATATGTAAATGACTCTCTTGGAGAAGGGGCAAAACTCAACTTCCTCTGGGGAAATAAGGCAGGTCAAGTGACTGAGGTGTAAGTAGGAGAGCACATTTGGACCAGTGACCACAATTCTATTAGTTTTGGACAAGGATTGGCTTGATCTAAGTTAAAGTTCTAAATTGGAGGAAGGCCAATTTGTTTGGTATTAAACAAGAAATTTCAAAAGTTGATTGGGGGTAGCTGTTTGTAGGAGATCTGGTAAGTGGGAGGCTTTCAAAAACTAAGATAATGGGAGTTCAGGGACAGCATGTTCCTGTTACTGTGAAGGGCAAGTCTGTCAGGAGTAGGGAATACCGGATGACTAGAGATATTGAGGCTCTGGTCAGGATAAGGAAGGAGGCATATGTCAGGTGTAGGCAGCAGGGATCAAGTGAATCCCTTGAGTATAGCGGTGTAGGAAAATTAAGAACATTTAAGAGGGCAAGCAGGAGGGCAAAATGGAGACATGAGAGGACTTTGGCAGAAAGGGAATTCAGCATCTTAATCAACTGGACCAATTAGCCGAGGAGTGGCAGATGGGGTTTAATTTAGATTAATGTGGGGTGTTGCATTTTGGTAAGATGAATAAGAGCAAACTTACACGGTTAATGGTAGGATCCTGGGGAGTGTTGTGCAATATAGCAACCACTGGGTTCAGATACATAATTCCTTGAAAGTTGTCACAGGTAGACAGGATGGTGAAGAAGGCGTTTGTCGCGCTTGCTTTCATTGCTCAGAACATTTAAGTACAGGATTAGATTTGATTACTTACAGTGTGGAAACAGGCCCTTCGGCCCAACAAGTCCACACCGACCCGCCGAAGCGCAACCCACCCAGATCCATTCCCCTACATTTACCCCTTCACCTAACACTACGGGAAATTTAGCATGGCCAATTCACCTAACCTGCACATTTTCTTTGGACTGTGGGACGAAACTGGAGCACCCGGAGGAAACCCACGCAGACATGGAGAGAATGTGCAAACTTCACACAGTCAGTCACCTGAGACGGGAATTGAACCCTGGTCTCTGGCGCTGTGAGGCAGCAGTGCTAACCACTGTACCACCGTTGTACAGGATTTTGTTGGTGAGTCTACCTTTGGAGTACTGAGTATATTTCTAATCATAGTGCTGTAAGAAGGATATTAAATTGGAAAAGGTTCAGAAAATATTTGCAGGGATATTACTGGGACTGGATGGGTGGGACTTTGTTCGCTGAAGCATAGGCGGTTGATGGGTGACATAAAGTTTATAAAATCTTGAGGGGTGTAGATAAGGTGAATAGCAAAGATCTTTTCCCTGGGTTACAGGAGTTCATGACTAGAGAGCATCATTTCAAGGTGAGAGGGGAAACGTTTAAAAGGAACCTGAAGGGCAACCTTTTCCACACAGAGGGTGGCTCGCATGAGTGTCCCCAAAACCCCCCAATCACATCAGATCAGACTGGAATAGCCCCCACCTGACAACCCCTCCTAACCTGACTAACATCAAATCTACCTGTCCATTCTCCAACCCTACTCAGCTGCCACTTGACCCATTCACTACACTAAACTCACCTACTTGACCAATCCATTAACCTAACCAAGCACCCAACCATTCACACATCGACTCACTCATATCTTAATGTTCAAATTGGAAATTTACCTCCGGGCAACTGGCTCTGCAAATAAATGTCTTTTGCATTGATTCCCTTCACTGCTCTCTGTGTGGATTCCTGCACTGATTCCCTTCACTGCTAAGTGTGTGGATTCCTGCACTGATTCCCTTCACTGCTGTCTGTGTGGATTCCTGCACTGATTCCCTTCACTGCTGTCTGTGTGGATTCCTGCACTGATTCTCTTCACTGCTGTTTGTGTGGATTCCTGCACTGATTCCCTTCACTGCTAAGTGTGTGGATTCCTGCACTGATTCCCTTCACTGCTGTCTGTGTGGATTCCTGCACTGATTCCCTTCACTGCTGTCTGTGTGGATTCCTGCACTGATTCTCTTCACTGCTAAGTGTGTGGATTCCTGCACTGATTCTCTTCACTGCTCTCTGTGTGGATTCCTGCACTGATTCCCTTCACTGCTGTCTGTGTGGATTCCTGCACTGATTCTCTTCACTGCTGTCTGTGTGGATTCCTGCACTGATTCCCTTCACTGCTAAGTGTGTGGATTCCTGCACTGATTCCCTTCACTGCTGTCTGTGTGGATTCCTGCACTGATTCCCCTCACTGCTGTCTGTGTGGATTCCTGCACTGATTCTCTTCACTGCTGTCTGTGTGGATTCCTGCACTGATTCCCCTCACTGCTCTCTGTGTGGATTCCTGTACTGCTTCTCCTCATTGCTCTTTGTTTGGATTCCTGCACTGATTCACTTCAGTGCTGTTTGAATATAACAACATAAGAAATAGGAGTAGGCCATCTAGCTAGTTGATCCTGCTCCGCCATTCAATATGATCACGACTGATCCTTTTGTGGATTCAGCTCCACTTACACACTTGCTCACCATAACCATTGATTCCTTTACTGATCAAAAATCACCTATCTTTGCCTTAAAAACATTCAAAGATGTAGCCTCAACTGCTTCACTGAGTAGTGAATTCCACAAATTCACAACCCTTTGGGTGAAGAAGATCCCCCCTCACCTTGAAATGATGCTCTCTAGTCGTGAACTCCCTACCCTAGGGAAAAGACCATTGCTATTCACCTTAACTATATCCCTCAAGATTTTATAAACTTTTATAATGTCACCCCTCAACCTCCTATGCTCCAGTGAACAAAGTCCCAGCCTATCCAGTCCCAGTAATATCCTTGCAAATCATTTTTGGATCTCTTCCAATTTAATCCTACAACTGTGACACAAATCAATCCTAAATCTGCTCCCTCTTTTTGAGGCTATGCTCCTTAGATCTAGTTTCACCCACCAGTTGAAACAACTTCCTTGCTTCTAACTCATCTATTCCTTTCATCATTTTATATGTTTCAGTAAGATCTCCTCCCCGCTCATTAAATTCCAGTGAGTATAGTTCTAGTCAGCCTAATCTCTCCTCAGAAGCCAACCCTCTCAACTCCAGAATCAACCTAGTGAACCTCCTCTGCATCTCCTAAAACAAGGAGACAAAAACTACACAGTACTCCGGGTGTGGCCTCACCAACACCCTAAACAACTGCAGCAAAACTTCTCTACTTTTAAAGTCAATCCCTCTAGCAATGAAGAACAATATTCTATTTGCCTTCTTAATTACCTACTTCACCCACAAACCAACTTTTTGTGATTCATGCACAAGGACACCTAGGTCCCTCTGCACAGCAGCATGCTGCAATTTTTCACCATTTAAATAATAATCCATTTTGCTATTAATCCTACTAAAATGGATGACGTCATGTTTACTAACATTGTACTGCAGATGCTTGCTCACTCAGTTAACTAATCTATACCCCTCAGCAGACATTTAGTGTCTTTACCACTCAACTTGATGTCATCTGCAAACTTTGACACACTGTACTTGGCCCGCACCTCTAAAATATCTATGGTAAATTATAAATAATTGTGGTCCCAACACTGATCCCTGAGGCATACCACTAACCACCAATTGGCAACCAGAAAACCATTTATCCCCACTCTTTGCTTTCTGTTAGTTAAGAATCTTCTATCTCTGCTAATAAATTACCTGCAACACCATGCACCTTTATCTTTTGTATCAGCCTTTTGTGCGGCATCTTGTCAAATGCCATCTGGAAGTCCAGATACAGTAGTCCCCCTGAATCCATGGGGGATATGTTCCAAGACCTACCACGGATGCCCGAAACCACAGATAGTAGCGATCTCATTCAGTTAAATGGGAAATTTATCTCCCCAGCAGCGCCCAGGTTCCTGGTTCTGGCCTGTTTTCAGGCCACAGCAAACCTCAGATAACTGAAACCACGGAAGCTGATGCTGCGGATACGACACTTGCCCTGTACACTACAGCCACCAGTTCTCTGTTGTCCACCGTGCTTGTAATATCCTCAAAGAGTTCCACTAAATTACTGAAACATGACTTGCCTCTCATGAACGAATGCTGTGTCTGTCAATGGGAGAATTTATATCCTGACTTATTGCTATTTTTCCCTTGATTATAGATTCAAGCATTTCCCCCAATCTAGAAGTTAAGCTAATGGGCGTATAGTTAGCTACCTTTCAACTGCCTCCTTTTTTCAGCAGTGATGTCACATTTGCTGTTTTCCAATCTGCTGGAACTGCCCCAGAGTCCAGTGAATTTTAATAAATTACCACAAGCTCATTTGCTATTTTCCCCGCCATCTGGGATGCATTCCATCAGGGCCAGGTGACCTATCTACTTTTCGCCTCAGTAGCTTGCCTAACCTACCTCTTTAGTGAGAATGATCATTTAGGTTCTCACGTGCCGTCGCCTCCTTGTCACCAATTATTGGGGCACATTATTTGTGTCATCACTGTGAAGACCGACACACAATACCTGTTCAACACCTTGGCCATTTCCTCATTTCCCATTATTAAATCCCTCTTTCATCTTCGAAAGGACCAATGTTTGGCTTAGTCACAGTATTTTCTCTGTGTGGATTCCTGTACTAATCTACTTCAGTGCTGTCTGTATGAATTACTGCATTGATTCACTTCACTAAGTCATTAAGTTATTACAGCATGGAAAGAAGTCTTTCTGCCTGTCACACTTGTGCCTGTTCAAATCCCACCTTTCAGCACTTGACCTGCAGTCTTGAATACTATGGCAATTCAAGTACTTGTCTGAAGACTTAGAAAACTGTTTTGAGCATTTCCACTTATTTTGCAGTGAGTCCCAGATATTTTCTCATCCCTGCTAAACCTCCTGCTCATAAAGGCCTCCTGTCCACACTTTAAGAAATCTGCCATCTCTGCGCCTTTCACAATTTATGTATACCAAATAGCACTGGAAGAATTGAAACCTTATACTGTTTTCACAGTATATATCAGTCTTTCCATCTCTCTCTGACTATTTGGCGTCTACAGTGCACCACCAGCAATATAAGTGCCCCATTTTTGTTCTTAACCTCTACTCACATGATCTCATTTGCGGTACCTTCAAAGATATCATCCTTCCCAATACCAGTAATTGATCTCTTGATCAATATTGCAAGAATGTCTCATTTATACCCTGCCTTCTGACCTGAAGTTTCTATACAATGGAATATTGATGCCAGTCTGCTACTCCTTTAATCCTGTCGCCATTCTGGCAATGATATCACATCCTACATACTAATCAACTCATCTGCTTTGCTCACAAGACTCCTTTCTTTATAATAATTACCATGCAGCCTTGCACCTGAACCTGGCTATACAGTATTCACATTGTTTCTGGACTGCCGTAGTCCTTCTTTAATGCTTGTCTGTGCATCACACCTTACTGTGCCTCCACGATCCCATCTTGCTGCCAAATTACTTTAAACCCCCACCAAAACCAAACAAGCAAATCTCCCTGGAAGGATGATGTCCCCATTGTGGTTCAGGTACAAACCATCAATTCTGTCTAGGCCCTGTCCTTCCCAAGAAATGGACCCAGTGATCCAGAAATCTAAAGCCCTGCCTGTACTCGTAACACATTCATCTGTTCTATCTGCCTGTACCTATATTCACTAGCACCTGATATTGGGAGTAATTCAGAGATTACAGCCTTTGACGTCCTGCTTTTTAATTTGCTACATAGCTCCCTGAATTCTTGTTACAGGACCTCTTCCCATTGATGTTGTTAGTACCATGTGAACAGCCTCTGACATTTCATCCTCCACCTTCAGAATGTTCTGTAGCGGTTCAGTGACATCCTTGACCCTGGGTCAGGAAGGTAAGTCACCATTCTCGCGTGACATCTGTGGCTATAGAAATCTCTGTGAGTCCCTCTCATGACTGGTTTCCAATCACGACTGTTCCCCTTCTCTTTCTGCCCTCTATCTTGTGCCACTGAGCTCTGGCTGCACTCCCCGGAGGAACCGTCACTGAACACAGATAATCTGTTATTGAGTGAGATGCACTCTGGGGCTTTCCTGAATCTCTGGCTATCTCCTTTTTACTGACTGGTGGTCACTGTCAGTCAAAAATACTTGCTTAAGCTGCCAGGTGACCACATGCAAAAATGTACCATCACATAAATCACAGCTTGGCAGATCACTGCTGTGTCTCCAGTTGATGCTTAAGCTCTGAAACCCCGTTCTCAAGCTGATCAAACCAGTGCTACCTCCTGCAGATATGGTCATCCAGACTGCCATGAGCATCTATGATTTTGCATATCCTGCACGCCACGCAACCAATCAGACTGAGCTCCCCGAAATACCATTCGTTAAAACATCCTTAGTCAGACAAGTAAAAAAAAATCATATTTGAAAATTTTATTTAACTAAAAGCTACAACTTTTATCTTTCCTTACTATCTATTTGAAGTGGAGAAAACAACATAATGACTCTCTACCAATCAGTTCCCTGCTTTGTGCTAATGTCACTTTTGTCAGCCTTTATGAATTTCGGTAGAGTCGATGACTCTATGCAGGTGTTTTCCTCAGCTCCAGCTGTCTCCACTCCCAGAAGATGAGTGAAGATCCTGAGCTTGCCTGCTCCATCTGCAGCCTGGGAAGAGATGACTCCTGATGGTCTAACAGTCTCCACACCCAGAAGGTTAGAGCATTTATGTGACGTGCAGATCTGACAATACAGTGAAGCCAAATATTTCTTTACAATAAAATTATTTATTTACAATATGTACAAATACAATGGGGAGAAGGGTCAATTGCTTTTATGAACTGGAAGCTCTGGATGAGATCTAGCAGTATTATAAAAAGGTGTGTGTATTTCAAACAATTGCTGTTCCAAAGCTGAGGATCTGGAGATCAATTGCTTTACAATGTCCATGATCTGGAGGAGATCAGTTGTGATACAAAATTGAGGATATGGGGTGATCACTTAGTATTAGAAAGGTGAGGATCTGACCGAGATACAATGCTGTTAGAAAGTTAAGGATCTGAAGGCCATCAGATGTTGCGATGAAGGCGAGAAGTTCCATTGGTTTTACACAAACATTGATATTCAGAAAATCTATTACTATTTTGAATATGAAGATCTGGAGCAGATCAGTTGGTGTTAGGAAGACCAGGGTCTAAACCATATTGAGAGCCTGATGTATGAGGCCTGATTTGAATGCTGGACAACATAAATTGCCAATTAATGTTTTGCACCAGGAGGTCCATCGGGTGACTTGGAAGAAATGTGTCTGCTTTATGAGAAATGTTGACAGGGCTACTGCATGATCGTGGAGATGGTCAGTGTTGGAGATGAAGGGCACAGAGTCTGAGGTATAAGAATTCACTATGTTGGGGTAATCAGTTGATGTGAAATACATCTCCAAGTCCAGGTAACTCCAGCTTGGCTCCTCCACATACCTTTCGATTGTGGAGCAAGCCTTTGTAGATCCAGTGAATGAGAAGATTGTCTGCAGTGTTGTACTACAACATTGGATGATTTCCTCACGCAACAGCAAGCACATGATGTTGGTGTGATCTGTTGCTGGAAGTCACCAGACTCCCCCAACATGGCCAATAGTCCCAACAAATGGAAAGCTTCCACTGAGATTTGCTCACTCTCTACCCCATAGAATGGCTGAACCCTGGTGAGGATTGAGTTTAAAAAGGGCTTGATTGTTTCTGCTGATGCCTGAAGAATGTTTTTATTCACAGGTAAGATCACACTGCAGTGTGAATATATTGGTGTTCTCTTTATTCCCCAACAGGCTCACCAATGCATTTGTCACACACCAAAAGCATTGCCTCACTACAAAAAAAAGTTTGGTAAAGCTCTGACACAGAGAAACTGGGTAACAGGCGATGAGTCATATCAGCACAGGTATCCGATCAAGCTGTTAATCACAGGATCACTGAGATCCGGCTTTGGAACACACAAAGCTTTCAGGATTTCTCTGATGGAAATGATCCCAGGGATTTCCTGAATGTCTTGGAGTTGAAAGATTTGAGAAGGTAGTTGATGAATCATACAATCTGCCGTTTGACCTCCTTGTGAGAAACTAACTCCAAATGAAGCCCCAGGACATGAAGGCTATCTGAGATCTGACCCTGAAGTTGTTGTCTTTGTCATATGAAGGGGTTTTCTAAGAGCAAAGAAGCAACCCAGAGCATTTATGTGACATGTGCAGATCTGACAATACAGTGAAGCCAAATATTTCTTTACAATAAAATTATTTATTTACAATATGTACAAATACAATGGGGAGAAGGGTCAATTGCTTTTATGAACTGGAAGCTCTGGATGAGATCTAGCAGTATTATAAAAAGGTGTGTGTATTTCAAACAATTGCTGTTCCAAAGCTGAGGATCTGGAGATCAATTGCTTTACAATGTCCATGATCTGGAGGAGATCAGTTGTGATACAAAATTGAGGATATGGGGTGATCACTTAGTATTAGAAAGGTGAGGATCTGACCGAGATACAATGCTGTTAGAAAGTTAAGGATCTGAAGGCCATCAGATGTTGCGATGAAGGCGAGAAGTTCCATTGGTTTTACACAAACATTGATATTCAGAAAATCTATTACTATTTTGAATATGAAGATCTGGAGCAGATCAGTTGGTGTTAGGAAGACCAGGGTCTAAACCATATTGAGAGCCTGATGTATGAGGCCTGATTTGAATGCTGGACAACATAAATTGCCAATTAATGTTTTGCACCAGGAGGTCCATCGGGTGACTTGGAAGAAATGTGTCTGCTTTATGAGAAATGTTGACAGGGCTACTGCATGATCGTGGAGATGGTCAGTGTTGGAGATGAAGGGCACAGAGTCTGAGGTATAAGAATTCACTATGTTGGGGTAATCAGTTGATGTGAAATACATCTCCAAGTCCAGGTAACTCCAGCTTGGCTCCTCCACATACCTTTCGATTGTGGAGCAAGCCTTTGTAGATCCAGTGAATGAGAAGATTGTCTGCAGTGTTGTACTACAACATTGGATGATTTCCTCACGCAACAGCAAGCACATGATGTTGGTGTGATCTGTTGCTGGAAGTCACCAGACTCCCCCAACATGGCCAATAGTCCCAACAAATGGAAAGCTTCCACTGAGATTTGCTCACTCTCTACCCCATAGAATGGCTGAACCCTGGTGAGGATTGAGTTTAAAAAGGGCTTGATTGTTTCTGCTGATGCCTGAAGAATGTTTTTATTCACAGGTAAGATCACACTGCAGTGTGAATATATTGGTGTTCTCTTTATTCCCCAACAGGCTCACCAATGCATTTGTCACACACCAAAAGCATTGCCTCACTACAAAAAAAAGTTTGGTAAAGCTCTGACACAGAGAAACTGGGTAACAGGCGATGAGTCATATCAGCACAGGTATCCGATCAAGCTGTTAATCACAGGATCACTGAGATCCGGCTTTGGAACACACAAAGCTTTCAGGATTTCTCTGATGGAAATGATCCCAGGGATTTCCTGAATGTCTTGGAGTTGAAAGATTTGAGAAGGTAGTTGATGAATCATACAATCTGCCGTTTGACCTCCTTGTGAGAAACTAACTCCAAATGAAGCCCCAGGACATGAAGGCTATCTGAGATCTGACCCTGAAGTTGTTGTCTTTGTCATATGAAGGGGTTTTCTAAGAGCAAAGAAGCAACCCAGAGCATTTATGTGACATGTGCAGATCTGACAATACAGTGAAGCCAAATATTTCTTTACAATAAAATTATTTATTTACAATATGTACAAATACAATGGGGAGAAGGGTCAATTGCTTTTATGAACTGGAGGCTCTGGATGAGGTTTTGGTCAGACAAGCTGCTGCAGACCATTTGTAGAAGGTTGTCCAGCTGAGCATGAAGCAGGCTCTGGCAAATCAGCTCCTGATTTGACAACACTTCTGGACTGGATTTGCTCATCAGGGTCTGTCAGGAAGGATCGTCAGAATCCCAAATGCTCTTACTGCTGTTCCAGGCAGGATCCTTCAACCACTAATTGGATGGAGAGGATCATATAGACTGTGTGGAGGGCCATCTGTTGAATTGGAAAGGAACGATTAGCACAGTGTGGAATCCATCGTCCAAGCAGTGTACCCACTTGTTTGCCTCGCACTTCCTTGCAGATGTCGAACTTCCTTGAAGCAACTTGGAGATTTGTGTGTATTGATACCTCTCACTCATTGTCTCCCATTTATAAGACCCCATCTTCAATTTTCTGCAGGCTTGAGACTTATCTCAGCAATGATCTTCTATATTGCAAGGGGGAAAAAATGAATAACAGGCTTCATTGTTCAGTCTGCTTTTGAAAACATCATAACTCTGCTGAATGATTCAACTCTCTCTGCTATGTCTCACTGGAGTTGGAAAGGTGTGGATTGAGTTTCCCAAAACACCTGGCTTGCTGTGCTCTCTGTGTTTTCTTCTGCACAAATGCACAGATTGCTTCATTTTGTTGTGTTTTCTCTGACCCTGTGATGATTGTGTTGCCATGGTTCTCATTATGATGGCAGCAGCATCAGTTGTGACGTGATCCTGAGCTCCCAGCAGATGTGGTGTGTTTGAATTTTCAAAAATATTCAGTGAGAAGTTACAGAGGTTATGACACAGAGTGCAGACTCATATGATTTAAAGTGAAAATATGACCATGGATTGACTGCTAGTTAATAGAAGATTTTAGCCTTTACTGGTCTGAATGATGTCTCTGCTGGAAGATGTTTTATAGAGTCATACAGCATGGAAACAGACCCTCTGGTCCAATCAGTCCATACTCACCATCGTCCCAAGCTAAAGTATTCTGATCTGCCTATACTTAGCCTATATCCTCCCAAACATTTCTTATTCATGTGCTTATCTACAAGTCAATTTTGTAGAGAAAATAACTAAAAATGAATCAAAATAAGCATCTTATACTACTGAAATGTAATAACTGTAAGAAATCTGGAAGTAAATCTAGAAATAAGCTTGAATCTCAGCTGCAGGATCCACGCTACTTTCAGACCACTATTTTAGAAGTTTATTTTCTTTTCAACATCTCTCAAAATAAGTGTCATTCCTGCTAAAAGCATTCCTTTATTTGGGAGAACACTTTCTCTCCCAAATTCCCTTCATTGAGGAACTCTTCTCTGTTAACTTAGGTATATGTTCCATGACATCATCTGAGAATCTATGACTGACTATAATCTTTACTTGGCTGAGTGTCCACTGTAACTCATGGCCATAGAAACAGGTAGTTTCTTTTTTGCAATATCCTAGATTTCTGAGCCAGCTCATTTCTTCTTGACCATATCATGAATCTATGGAGTTAGGCTTGGCTACAGTTGTGTCACATGCAGCTCATTTCTCATTTTGTGAAGAAAAATAATCCTAATTCTCAGTCTGCTGAATTATCTGTGTTGAACTATGTAAGTGCTTTAATTTGACTCATTGAAAAAGCTGGACATTTTCATTGACCCTTTGTGCATGCTTTCCTGGTGAAATAGATATTTTCACATCCTCAATCATGTTACTCTAGGGTTACTGCTTATTTAGTATTGCTTTTGTCACTAGGACTGGCAGTTCTTCTTTAGAAGGTGAAGGATTATGATCTTCCTGTTGAGCTTGGGTCATTTTATCACTTGAGATTGAAGTCAAATCTGCTGTACTAATTTGTTCACCATATTGCTTTGCTGTCTGAGTAACTTCAGTTAAAGATCCATCCATCAGTGAGTTTTGATGCAAATTTATTTTCTTATCTGCATCCTTTTGAAAACTTTGTTGGTTTTTGTCATCCGACTTTTCTTCAGTAATGATAGAAATGGAAAATGTATGCAATCCTGTGTACTCATGGATTTTACAATGGTTTGTGAGATATTGAATCTCTCAAGAGATCTCTAAATATGATACTACTTACTGAGCCCTGGTTGTTCACCTAACAATGCTGCAATGTTCCCAACGTCTTTCCAACAAACTAGAATAATTTGTCTTTGATTAAACACTAAGATGTTGTCTATAATTTGAAATGCTGCCAGTGCTCAAAGTATGTGTTCTTATCCAACTCCATGGATATTTAGTGAAGCTTTAATTTCAATAAGGTCAATGGTACAACCTTCTTTCTCTCTATGTGGCTTGCTGGACACTAGTTCTTCTTGGCCATGTGAACTGTTATTTTGGGCCATTACAGGTTTCTCAGTAGATTTCTTCTTTTTGGCTTCTGCCAAAATTAAATATACCTGTTGCCCATTGACTGGTTGGTCAACAAGTTAGGTCCTGTACCAGCTGCTCCCTTGGAAACTGGTTCAGTGCTTTCTGCCACCTCAAGAACATTGAGGTGAGGACTGCATGCTGTGGGTGTCTCTACATCACCATGGAGAACAGTGGGTTGATGAAGGTGGCTTAGCACCTCCCCTTCAGGACAGTTAGAGATGGGAATAAATGATGATTTATGTAGAAACACTTGTATCCCAGGAAGAAATGAATAAAAAAATTCTGAGGAACCAGCCCCCAAGTCCACAGGAGTAAAGGGAGTTGGAGGAAATCATGTTTCACTTTCCTGTTTTGCAGAGAAATTGCACTGTACAACACTAGAGAATACAGAGAGGATAGACACCACAGATCTTGACATCACCCAACTATCAACTACACAATTATGGGAAGACATCCAATCCCTTCACTGTATTGCTCATAATAGAGACATTTGGCAGTGAAACCAGGGATTTCTCAGTCATGAATTCTTCACACACACCATCCACTCAGACTATTCAAATGTGAAATGTGTGACAAATCATTCTCGTTGTCAGAATTGCACATTCTGTAATTCAGAAAGTCAATTTGGGTCAGAGAGCTAATTACATCAATTGCAAAAGCACATTGTAATTGCAGTTGCGTGGCGGGGAGAACCCTGTAGTGTTAATGAATAAAATTGTAATGCTGTTGTGTTCATGAAAGGCAGAGCAAACACATTAAGGCATTTAGTTTAGTTTTAACTTCAGAACAGAAGGTTCAAAAGGTTTAGTTGTGAATAACCCAGAAATCAGTTCAGAAGTTAGAACAGTTTTTCCAAGCAGGAGAATCAAATCAATCCAGTTCAGAGCATCTTGTCACTTCACAAGTGGTTTCTAGTCTGTGAAACTTCCAAGCAAATAGAAATCTTACGTTCACTGAAAATGGAGAAGTTTAGTTCATCAATATTGTGAAAGGTTCATGCCTATGGACTTGAAAACAAAGCGTTAAAAAAATGTCAATCCTTGAGAAAGAAAATGGAAGTCAGTTAAGATTTAAAAAGCTACTTTAAGAGTGATACTTAAGTGGTGTTAAATCTCTGTAATGAATCCATGCTGTGCACCTCTATGACTCTATAAATGGGTAGCGACTACTTTTTTGATACTCATATCTATATCATTCTAATTGTCTTGTATTTCATATAGAATCAAACAGCATGGAACGTCCAACTAGTTCAATATGGCCGTGTCCAAACCAAATTGGCTTCACCTGCCTGTATTTGGTTCATATCCCTCCAAAGTCTTTTTTATGTATTTATCCAAATGTCTTTTTTTAACATTGTAACTGTACCTGCATTCACTACTTCCTCTGGCAGTTTATTCCACACTCTGTAAAAAAAAAGTTGCCTCTCATGTCCTTTTTGAATCTTTCTCCTCTCACCTTAAAAATATGCCCCCCTACTTTTGAAGGTCCCCAACTTAGGGAAAAGACCTTTGATATTCACCTTACTCATGAACCTTGATCATGTCACTCTGCAACCTCCTACCCTTCAATGAAAAAACCTATCCAATCTTTTTTTATCACTCAGTCATAAACATATGTTCTGCCATTTGAAAACATATGCATATTCGTGTGTATGTTCAGAAACTGAGTACTGTGTTAAACGACTGAAAAAACTAAACATATTATTTGTTGAGCCAGATTTTATTTGGAATCTGACCTGATCAGTATCTAAGTTGGATTCTTAGCTGGAATCATAACAAAATACTCATGACTCCTTTTATTTCATTGTTTTGAATGACCTGATGTTCTCCATTGCTGCAGCAGTCAACTATATCCTCAATAATTCTCACCTTTTTCACTCACTACTGTATCTCAGACCTTACTTTACTCATGAAGAATGACATGCTACCAGCCTTCAATTAGTCTTTTACTAATTTGAATTAGAATCTTTTTGTGCTACCTGTTGAATTTAAGTTGAGTTTATTCTCAGAATTTACTATTTTCACATTGTTTGCTGTCTTGCAAATGTCTTGTTGAGGCTAAATATCCCAAGTGTACTTCTGGTGTTTTCCACTGTTAAACCTGATGCACAGTCCCTGTTCAGTTCTTCCACCATTTCTTTGTTCCCCATTACTATTTTTCCAGCCTAATTTTCCAGAAGTCCAATGTTTACTCTTACCTCTCTCTTACCTTTTAGATATGTAAGGAAAAAGTCATGTAATATATTTTATGTTACGACCTAGCTTACCCTCATATTTCACCTTCTCCCCGCAAAGGTGTTTAAAGTTATCCTCTGCTAGTTTGTTAAAGGCTTCCCAATCCTCAGGCTTTCCATTAATGTTCATCATATTGTATGCTTTCTCTTTTGCTTTCATGCTGTCCCTGACTTCCCTTGTCAGCCATGATTGGCTCTTCCTTCCTTTAGAGACAAAAAAAACTGCAGATGCTGGAATCCAAGATAGACAAGCAGGAGGCTCGAAGATCACAGCAAGTCAGGCAGCATCAGGAGGTGGAGAAGTCAATGTTTTGGGTGTAACCCTTCTTCAGGACTGGGGGTGGGTGTAGGAGGAGCTGCAGATGGAGTGGGGGGGGGGGGGGGGTGTGGTAAGGTAGGGGGCATGACCTGCTTGGTCGATGGGAAGAATGAATCTGGTTGGTAGCTAGGAGGAAGAGTTGATCAGAGGAATGGAAGGGAAGGAGATTGTCTGAGAAGGGAGTTGGTGGATGGAAAGGATTCTTTTTGAAATTGGAGAACTCCGTATTAAGTCCTCCAGGCTGTAGGCTGTCCAGGCAGAAGATAAGGTGTTGTTCCTCCAACTTACAGTCTGATTTGCTGTGGCAATGGAGGTGGCAATGATAGGTCAGGTCAGAAAGAGAGTGGGAAGGGGAGTTAAAATGGGTGGTGACTTGGAGGCCAGGTCAGCCCCTGCGGGCTCAGCTGATATGATTGGTGAAACGTGCCCTGAGTTTACATTTAGTCTCCCTGATGTAGAGAAGAAAGCATATGAAATGCCTTCGTCACTATCCTATCTACCTGCGACCCTACCTTCATGGAACTATGACCCTGCACTCCAAGGTCTCCTTGTTCAACAACACTCCCCAGGACCTTACCATTAATTGTGCAAGTCCTGTCTGATTTGCCTTTCCGAAATGCAGCACCTCACATTTATCTAAATTAAACTCCATCTGCCACTCTTCGGCCTATTGGCCCATTTGATCAAGATCCCATTTTACTCTGAGGTAACCTTCTTTGCTGTCCACTACACCTCCAATTTTTGTGTCATCTGCTTACTAACTACCAACAGCACCTCCTATGTTCACATCCACATCATTGGGGGTGATATAACTGAGTACACAGCATTATCACACTGAGAGTGATATAACTGAGTAGAGAATAAGCCTTTGTTGAACTATCAGACTGAGACATTTTTCATGAGTGTTTTACATTTTCCTTCACTGTTATCTTGAAGTTGGTGAAGTGTATCTGGTGATTGAACAAAGTAAGTTGTACAGTAATTGAAATTCCTCATAGAGCTTACAGGTTAATTGATATCTTCTCTGTTCTCTTAACAAACATTGTAACAGTGCAGCATTGTAAGAAATCACAGACATGCATACCATGGCCACAAGCATTAGTAATGTTCCCTTTGCAATGTCAACACACAACAGCCTATTGTTTAAAGAGATTGGCAAGTGGAGGGATCAACAGTGGCTGAAAAATATCAGGTCCGTATTTTTCCATTGAAGTTGTTCCTGCAGATCTCTTTCTGTCAGCACTGAAGCACAGCAATGCAGTGTTTAGGATGTTGGTGCAGGTTTCTCTTCAAGAAATTGAATCTTTCAGAGTAGTGGGTTTGATTTCCAATATGCTACTGCAGCAAGGTATAACATTTAACTGAACATTTAACAGGAGATTTTAAACCCCAACCTAATATCTGACCATTGACTGTCACCAACTGACCCCATCGCCTCTGACTCTTCTCTGGACAACTTCACTGCCTGACCTGACAGGCCAGCTTCCACAATCCAACATGACCACCCCACAGCACCTGTGTACCCTTGATCAGATGGGAGTAGCCCTAAACCTGACAACCCTTCCTGACCTGACTAACACCCACCCTACCCAGCTGCCACTCGACCCACTGACAACACCAGCCCCACCTACCTACCTCACCCATCTACTCACCCGAACACCTGACCATTCACACATTGATCCACTCATAGCTTAACATTCACACTGGACCTTTACCTTAAGACAGCTGGCTCTGTCAATAAAAGGTATGCCTTTTGCACTGATTCTCTTCACTGGTGTCTGTGTGGATTCCTGCACTGATTCCCTTCACTGCTGTCTGTGTGGATTCCTGCACTGATTCCCTTCACTGCTGTCTGTGTGGATTCCTGCACTGATTCCCTTCACTGCTGTCTGTGTGGATTCCTGCACTGATTCCCTTCACTGCTGTCTCTGTGGATTCCTGCACTGATTCCCTTCACTGCTGTCTGTGTGGATTCCTGCACTGATTCCCTTCACTGCTGTCTCTGTGGATTCATGCACTGATTCCCCTCACTGCTATCTCTGTGGATTCCTGCACTGATTCCCTTCACTGCTGTCTCTGTGGATTCATGCACTGATTCCCTTCACTGCTGTCTCTGTGGATTTCTGCACTGATTCTCTTCACTGCTGTCTCTGTGGATTCCTGCACTGATTCTCTTCACTGCTGTCTCTGTGGATTCCTGCACTGATTCTCTTCACTGCTGTCTATGTGGATTCCTGCACTGCTGTGCTTCAGTGCTGTCTGAACATAAAAAATAGGGGCAGGGTAGGCCATCTGTCCATTGAGCCTGATCTGCCATTCAATGCAATCAGGGCTGATCTTTTCATGGATTCAGCTCCATTTACCTGCCTGTTCACCATAAGCTTTAATTCCTTCACTATTCAAAAACCCATCTATATTTGCCTTAAAAACATTAAACGTGGTAGCCTTCAGTGGTCAGGAAATTCCACAGACTGACAATCCTTTAGTTGAAAAAGCTCCCACTCAACACAGTCCTTAATCTGCTCCCCTTATTTTGAGGCTATGCCCCTAGTTCTTGTTTCTATCATATCTATCCCCGACTTAACTGAATATATTTCAATTCACAAGAACCCCCTCCATTCTTTTAAAATCTGATGACTGTAGTCCCACCACTGGCAATGTGATTGCCCCATTCTTGTTTTGAAGTTGTATGCAAATGGCCTCATTTAAGTTGCATAGAGTCACACAGCACATGAAACAGATTCCTCAGTCCAACTCATCCATATTGAGAGGTTTCCCAAACTGAACTAGTTCCATCTGCCAGCAGTTGACCTATATTCCTTTAAACCTTTCCTCTCCATGTACCTGTTCAAATGTCTTTTGGATGTTGTAGTTGTGCCTGCTTTGACGACTTCCTCTGGCAGTTTGTTCCATACATGTACTACCCTCCATGTAAAAATGTTGCCCCTCAGGTCCCTTTTAAATCCTTCCCCTCTCACCTTAAACTTATGCCCTCTAGTTTGAATACCTCTACCCTGAGGAAAAAATCTTAACTATTCACCTTATCTATGCCCCTCATGATTTTATAAACTTCTAAGGTCACCACTCATTCACTTACCTCCAAGGAAAAATGTCCCATCTTCTCCTTATAAGTCAAACCTTCCAGACTCTGTACAATCTTTGTAAATCTTTTTTGCAGCCTTTCTAGTTTCATAACGTTTCCTATAGCAGGGCAACCAGGATTGTACGCAGTATTCCAAATGTGGCCTTACCAATGTTTTGTATAGCTGTAACATGTAGTCCCAATTGTTATACTCAATGCTCTGACTAATGAAGCCAAGC
Source organism: Chiloscyllium plagiosum (assembly GCF_037043375.1). Lineage (NCBI taxonomy): Eukaryota > Metazoa > Chordata > Chondrichthyes > Orectolobiformes > Hemiscylliidae > Chiloscyllium > Chiloscyllium plagiosum. Next base: position 59,879,790 of record NW_028270173.1, read on the forward strand.
ATGCCAAAGGCCGCCTTCATCACCCTGTCTACCTATGACGCTACTTTCAAGGAACTATGTACCTGCACCGTCCTGAGTTTAAGGAGATTCTTTACTCAGATGCAACAAACTACTGGGGAGTACAGTGCAGGAGTGCTTTGAAAGCAGGGCAGTACAGTCTTTACCAGGTATTTCACTATACAACTGCTGGATCTAGGTCAGGCATGCAGAGAGCTTAAACGTTGTAAAGGTCACAGAATCTTGGCTTTGGACATATTGCAAATGTATTAGCAATTAGGTACTATCAAATCAAGCAGCTTACTGTCCCCAGTGAAGCTGTAACTTTGGTCTGCCTTCTGCTGTAAGTCAGCTTGACATGGCAATGTGTTACATTCTCTGCACCCCACACCAACAAATCATTTCCCTTGTTCCTGGGTGCTCCACGATCCTGGAACTCCAGGGGCGCTCTTCCTGCAGCAGGTACAGAGATGCTGAGTGTAATATTTCCAAGTTTATTGATGACAACTAACCGGTGAATTTAGTGATGAGAAGGATGTAAGGAGGCTTCACGATGATTTAGACAAATTGAATGAGTGGACAAATGCATGGCAGATGCAGTATAGCTTGGATAATTATGAAGTTGTTCACTTCAGTCGGCAAAACAAAACTGCAGAGTATTGTTTAAATGGTAATAGATTGGGAAAGATTGATGTACAAAGTGGCCTGGGTGTCCTTGTAGATCAGTTACTGAAAGCAAGCATGCAGGTGCACTAAGCCGTCAGAAGACAAATGGTATAGAGTCATAGAGTTATACAGCACGGAAACAGACCCTGTGGTCTAACCAGTTCATGCCGAACATAATCCCAACCTAAACTAATTCCATCTCCGTGCTCCTGGCCACTATCCCTCAAACCCTTCCTATTCATGTACTTATCCAAGTATCTTTTAAATGTTGTAACTGAACCCACATCCACCGCTTCCTCAGGAAATTCATTCCACATGCAAACCACCCTCTGTGTAAAAGGTTTGCATCCCATGTCTGTTTTAAATCTCTCTCCTCTCACCTTAAAAATATGCCCCTCATCTTGAAATCTCCTATTCTAGGGAAAAGACAACTACCATTAACCCTATCTATACCCCTCAGATTTTATAAATTTCTGCAAGGGTCATCTCTCAGTTTCCTATGGTCCAGTGAAAGAAGTCCGAGCCTTTCTTTATCAGTCAAACCTTCCATATAAGAACAGCAACAAAGTATTCTTACTATATATATGTACAGGAGCTTGATGAGACCAAACTTGGAGGATTATTAGCAGTTTTGGTCTCCTTTTCCAAGAAAAGTTACATATGTCATAGAGGGAGGAAAGGAAAGGATGACTAGACTGAATCCTGGGATGGCAGGTTTGTCATCAAAGATGAGGTTGACTTGATCTGTATTCATTGGAGTTTTGAGAAATGAGAGGGGACCA